>NW_004955433.1:3492040-3579167 GCF_000276665.1 Chinchilla lanigera
AATGCTTCTGTCCATTGCCTTTGTTCTTCTATTTTCTTATATGTTTCTTCTTCAGACTTTTTGAGCAGTTCCTTCATTATTATTATCATTTCATTTTTTTTTCTGAGAGATTATTTCTGATCTCATCTCTCCTATGGCATTATGGAGTTGTTTCTTTACTTCCATTGCAATCACTTCAGCTATTTCAGGCATGTGTTTACCAAGTTCTCCTATGTCGATGTCTCCTGGACTTGTTTTGAGTGGGGTGGAGTTCTTGGATTGTGTTTTAGTCCTTCGTTTGCCCCTCAGTGATCCCTGAGAAGCGCTACTTAGTCTCAGGTTTTCTGGCAGTTGTTGATTTGTATCTAGTTATCCCAGGTCTCAGATGTGGGCATTGGTGTCAGCTGATGGCAGACCGTCTGATCCAGCGTCCCCTTGCAGTTCAGGGCACGTGCACAGCCCAGACTCAGGTTGCACTGGTGTGAAAATACCAGTCCAGTGGACCTATGTCCCCAGGCAGTTCAGGGTACACTGAAAACCCAGACACAAACTGCAGGGTCAATGGTTTGTGAACCACCTGATTCTGTGTCTCCAGTCAGTTCAGGACACACATAGGAACCAGATACAGGCTGGATGGGCAGCAATCACAGACTGCCTGTGCCTGAGACCCCCTAGAGGGTTTGGGTGCAAGTAAAGCATGGACTCGAACTGCTGGACCAGCAGCTGGTTGGAGCACACCCTCATTTGGTGCAGGGCGTGTGCAGGGAGGGGGTCACACATGCCCCCCAGCTAGAGCAGTCCCTGGGGCTTCTGACTGAGGACCTCCTGTCCACTGTGGGTGCCCGGAGGGCAGAGACTCAGTCTGTAATGGTGGCAGGGTCCTGGATTGCCTGCTGTGCCCCCAGGAAGTAGATGGGAAATGCGTAACTCTCTCTGGGAGTTTCAGCTGGGAACAGTGGCAGTGTGAGTAAAGCACGGACTCGAACCATGGGACCCGCAGCTCTTGGAGCACTGGTTCACTCGGTGCAGGGCATGTGCAGGGAGGGACAAAACTATCTTTCCAAACTGATGGAGAAATAAGATACTTCCATAACATAGGATTCTGGTTTTACCCCATTTTTCTTTCAGTACTTCTAAACATCAGTACGTTTGTCTTATGGAATACAGTGCTTTGGGCATTTAATATCATTTATCTTTGTTCCTCTGTTGTATATAACATATCTCCCCACTAGCTACATTTACTGTTCTATTTTTATTATTGTAGTAATTAACTTATTCCGTATCTTGATATGGTTTTATATGTTTTTATCTTGCCTTTATTTGAAATAAGAATTGAAGATTTATAATTTCCTTAAAATTTTGAAAAATTTTAACAATTATTTCTTCAAATATTTTATCCCATCTATGCTAATGGTTATTATATTAGATATAAACTGCTAGACACAAAGGAATATCTATAATTTGCTGTATAACTGCTTGTTTTGATAAATAATTAATTTCTGAATATTGTTCTGTAAGTTTTGTAAATTTTTTAGCCTATATTTAATATATTATTTCAGACAGTTCTGCAAATAACTCCATTTACTCTATATCCTCATACCCTAATAGAATGTGAATAGCAGAAAGAAATCCAAAAAGATATTGTGAGAAGGTCTGCAGAGGAAGTTTCAGTTCTGAACTACTGGAAAGCAAAAACTGAAGGAATTGTTCTGTATTAGGGTGGCCGGTTGGTGAAAAGAAGTGACATTTCAACTTGGTATTAAAGGATATATATAAGTGTATTTGTTAGAGGAAGGAGGAAGAGAGATGGGTCATACAGAGAGGAAAGTATTGAAAAAGACTCCAAGGTATAAATCAGCTATGTTCTTTGGAAAATGATGAACCACTTGTTGTTATAGAAGTTGGGCTTTTGAAGAAAGAAATGTTACATGAGGTGTATCCAGATTGTGGGTATCCTTGACTACTATACCAACAAGTATGGATTTTGAAGTAGAAGTACTATGTTGTGCTTCTTTTTAAAAGATTAATTTTATAAAGATATTGAGAAGTGAAGATTCAATGAAAGAAGCCCACAGCAGTGGCTCTGTTAACATCTTCACCAGAGCGCACTTTTCTCCCAATTTTCCTAATCTGTCTAAATTCCTAATCTGTCTAAATCTGTCTATAGCAATGCAAATAACTCTATAATAGGCCTTCAAGTGAGAAACTATATCACATAAGCTAGCTACTTGCCTTAGTCTTACATAGGACAGACTCTGTCCTGGCCTTTCAAATCGAGATGTTTAGAATATTGGTGACTTTTTTAGTTTAGTGATTTATTTTACTGTGCTGGGAAGGAAATATCTGAAACTAACAAGGATTCTTCCAGAAAATTATCTAGGGAAATGTTGGATTTCTGAAAACCCATCTCTATCCCTTTAAAATAGATAATTTAAAAGAGAATAAAAAATCTTGAAAATTAATGGCAATTTTGAAATAGAATATTTTGTCAAAATCAAATTCATTTCATTAAATGCTTGAGAAGAATGCAGTGAGTAAATGAGGTATGAATAACTGTAAGATGGGACAATTACCCCCTCAGAAACAATATATTTGTAAAGTTAATTCCTCTTGAACATGAACAATCCCCTTACACTTGACCCCTTTCTATTGCCTCTCCCATGCTTGAACTCTCCTTGAACTTTGAAGATCCATCTTGAGAGTCTGATACGGCCATCTCTTTTGCATCTGGTTATTTTAGCTCCAATTTGCAGCCCTAAAATGGCAATTATGGTGATATATTGCTCAAGTCACCCGACATGGATTAGTATCGGGATCAGCACATTTATGCACAGGAGTAGTGAATGGAGACTGCAGCTATGATTTTAAATGACTTGATTAATTCTGAAACAACATTTCAGAGTCCATTAGGTCCAGCAGGTGTTGGGGTGCAGACTATGCTTTTTCCCTAAGCAGCAAATTCGATTGAAGAGCCAAAGTATTTTGGATTTATGCATTTTCTTTCCTATAATAATTCCTGTTCATTCTGTTACATGCCCAAACATCCACTTCTTGTCCTGAAAGAGGTGCTTTCCCTATTTTGCCTCTACCCAAGTTTCCCATGTGAGTTACTGACTGACAGCTCTGTTAGAGCAACTTGCATAATGTGTTCAATTCTTGTTCAAGAAGCCATTTGCATGACAGAACTCTAAGTAGCCCTCTGCTAAAAGCTCCTGCTGACTCAGGTCAAAATAAGGCCAATTGTACTGTTTATCCTAAAGCCTATTTCATCAGCCACTTGTGTCAAGGTTAGAAATGTGTCTGGTTAATGCCTTGGTTCAATGCCTTTTTCCCACTACTAAATATAGATGTGCGTGACATGCATCTCCCTTCTGCCCTCCACCCCATCTGGATGTCACTGCTCTAATAAAAATGATAGGGCTGGGTTTTACATTTAAGTTCTTTAGGGTTTTAAAACCCTAGATTCTTTGTCTGTTTGCATGGATTCTAAGGTAACTTTGATAAATTCTTACAATGGACCATTCATGCTTCATTACTTTTAATTCTTTTCTTTCCAACATAAAGAACATTATAATGGGTCTATAGTACACCATTTGTAGAATAATCTTAAAACATGGTGCCATGAATTGCTCATTGTCTGTTCCCCTACTGTAATGTATCTGTCTCTATTATGGCACTTACTAACATGTCCAGCTATTTGTGCATTACTACATTTTTTTTGTTTAGGAGTCATATCTTCTATATTTATCCATACATCCATCTATCCATTCAATACATTTAGAACTTTTAATTATTTATACCTTGTGCTAGAGGCTCAATAAATATTTTTAACTACATAAATTAATATGTCCTTGGAAGCTAAACAAAGGACAAAACTTTAGTCACCTGCAATTAATCCTACCTCCATAAGTGTGTAATGAAATAAAAAAAGGGCACAGATATAAAATTTTGTAGAAATGGGCAGAACATTTGGGTCTTCAGTTTTTTGCTATTGGTTGAGCAACTCAAAAAAGTCACACAATCTCTCTTTATGAACTTTCTATAAGTAAAACTATTTGTCCTTCTGCTGTGGTTGATACAAAGAAAGTGGAAATTCTCCCTCTGGTTATAAACATAAGTAGTTATGGTATCCTCAATACATGGTTACCATCTGTTACCTTCTGGGCATATTCTACCACAGCAGAAACTCAAGCTGTCATTCCTGAAGGTAGCAGTCTCTACTACACTCTCCTAGGAGAAGAGGAGGGCCTTGGTCTGCACCACTGCCATAACCCCTATGACACACCTGTGGTGGGCCTGATAGAGCATCCATGTAAGGAAATTGTGAAGTTGATCAAAACTTGATTTTACTCTTCCAGTCAAGCTTTCTTTTTCTTCTCCTCATTCCAGAAAACTCAGGTGGTTGATTTTAAATGGTAAATGACCAGGTTCTTCAGATGTCTTACTAGATGTCAATAGTTAAGGTGATCAGTTACTGTTGAAATGAACAAAAATTATCATAATATTTTAGTACATGGTATTGTGTAAATACATTATTCTGGCATTGTTTTATTTTTGTAGACAAAATTTGTGTAGGAAAGAAAACCACTAAAACTGGGCATAATGATGCACTCTATGAGGCTGAAGCAGGAAGATTTCAGCTAGGCAACTTAGTGACTTAAGAAGATCCCATCTTAAAATAAAAATAAAAAGGGCTAGGGATGTAGCTTACTGAGAGGGCCTGGAGTTCCATACTCAGTAACACACACACACACACACACACACACACACACACACACAGAGTTATATTTCACAGACCTTGGTTAGACATTTGTTATGTTATTGGTCAAGTGCTGTGGAATATATAAAGAAACAAAGATACAAATGGTTCCTGTATACCTTATCTGAAAAATTTCATCCATAAGAATTTATATCCTAGTGGAAACACACTGAAATAAGTTCCAGTACTGGGAAGCCAAGCATACAGTTCAGGATCCCAAACAAAACAGAACAAAGTCTGAAATGCTTAGATTAAAAATAAATGAAAGGAGACTTCAATGCTAACGACTTCTCTTCTAGCTGGTGGGAGGTGTTTCTGAACAGATTGAGACACAGAATCTACTGAGGTTTTATGCAGCTGGACAATGGCACAAAACCCAAGTGCCTGTGAGGAAGCTTTGAATAGCCCTGCTAGTCTTTCAGTTTGAGTAGAGTACTGGACAGAAGCTTTTAGGCCCTCGAAGCATGTGGGAGGGAAGAAGATATATTATGAATATCTTATCCCTGAGCTTTACAGTGGGAACAATGGATTTCTTGTTCTACCTGTGTCAAGAGGACTAACCTGTTCTAAACAAGCATAACACTGCAGAAATTAGACCTGAATATCTTTAGGCCATAGTGAGTTTTTATGAATTGGATAAATTTACAGATAGAAAATAGAAAAAAATAGAAAACTGTTATTTCTTCATGTTTTAAAAAAGTTGCTTTAAACAGAATTAATGAAAGTTCATGTCATCTTCGTGGTTAGAGGAGATATGTGTGCCTCAAGAAAAATGTCTGACAGGACTCAAGCATGCCATAGAGATGACTTTAGACAAGTAAGTAAATGCTACCAAAGTTTCTTGTTTATATGCTCATATCATAAAGGGTTTTAGCAATAACCTCAACATAGAATTCTTAAAGTTAGAAATATATTTTTAAAATCATCTAAGCAATCTCCCACCCAGTTTAGTAATGTCTCCTAAAGTATCATAGATGGTCATAGGGAGCACATTACCTCCTGCAACCTGTAGTTTGGTGTTTTTAGTGATTAGAAAGTTCTTTGTGTGTAGGTGTTGAGATAAAACCTACCACCTTATGACTCCCCTCGCCAACCCAGCTTCAACCTTTAGACAAAGACAGTCCAAATCTGAGTTCCTCATCTGTAGATGTTCGTCAAATATTTGTATGTGACACTAGTGTCTTTCTTCACTTTTTTCATCGAGACAATCATATTCAGGTCCTTCTCTTATTTTTTGCATGGAATATTTTCCAAAAGGATATTTTAGGGATAATCTTTCTCTACTTTATGTCATTACTAGTGACATCCCTCCTTACTCCACTACACTTTTAAAAAATCTTTTCCACATTTCTCTTCCCATACACAATTACTGTAGGGTGATTTGGGAGCATCAGCAAGTGTTGGACTTTGCATGAACAGATGGACAGAGTTTTAGGGTTTGAGAGGGGATTACAAAGGAAAGCTTTTTGCAAAGAAGGTCATTCTGCAAAAGTTTGCTACATTCAGTTTGCCCATTAATCAGTTTCTGAGTGGGCAGAAAACATTGGGAGCCCATTTTCTGAAGATTTATTAGTAGTGAATTAGCACAGAACAACTTTACCTAGCAAGTTTTATGTGGCCATGTATGTGGGCCTCAGACAGTATAGCTACTCTTTATGAATCCAAGCAAGAAAAACTGTTTCTGAATGATTGAGGCCAAACATTTTCTTTGGAAAGGTATTTCATTTCATTTTGGTCTTTATTTATCTAGGTTATGTTACTGGGTTTTGTCTTTTTTTTTCTTTTCACAGGAATGGACAGAGAATAGGCAAATTGAAATACAGGAGGAATGAAACATGGAAAAAGATTTCATTCCTTCATTTTTTTTCTTTCTTCGCAGATTGGCTTTGCCTAGTTGTATCTGTTGAAGTACAAATATTGTCATCCAGAGACAACTACTTATATGATCTTTAACAAAACTTTGATTTGCATTACTTGTCATTTGAAAGTACATTGCTTTGTACATTGCAAACCATAGCAGGGTCATTCAGGCCAAAAAAATTCTTTGGTCTAGTTTTAAGTGAGAGGAATATTAAAAGAATTTGAGTGAGTACCCAAGCCACACAGAGACAGCATTTCTGTGAACTGGAGTGATGTATGAATGATGCTGAAGGAGTTTTGCAGAGTGCTGACTGTGGTCAGGAGGCACTGCCTGGGGACCACGTCTCATGATGGCCATCCCTCATTACACCTTCCACAGTGGTCATCATTGCCAAATGCTAGCCATTTGTTAATATTTTTTTTTTCTTTTTGTCTTTTTGAGACAGGGTCTCGCTATGCAGTTCAGGCTGGTTTTGAACTCACTTTGTAGCCCAGGCTGGCCTCGAACTTGAAACGATCCTCCTGCCTCAGCCTCCCGAGTGCTGGGATTACAGGCGTGTGCCACCACACCCAGTTAATTAATATTTTTTGACCTGAGAAAATAGGTAACCAAATCTTCACATCCTTCAAAGATGGGAGAACAGACTGACTTCTTGCCTTGATGCACCTCTGAGGGACCCACTCTTCAAGTCAGCACTGAACTCCTGTGGAGCCTCCCCGTCCAGCCTCCCCAACCTCCAGCCCTGTGAGACACCAGCCTGACCCTAGTTGTGTCTGTAATGAATGAGGAGTGGCAACGCCCCATTCCCTGTCACAGACCTGAAAAATTTCATTGAAATCTTTCTTCTGAAGAAGAATCTGATGTCAGGCAAACAATATCCTTTGTTCACATTTCTCTGCTCCCCACCAAAGTGGTGGATTTTAACACTAGATGCTCAAGAAAGATGTGCCAAATGGGAAAGGGGGATACACAAGTCCTTATTTTATTAACACTGTAAATTCTGCTTCCTCAAAATTTCCAATTTTTCCCTGCCCAGCAGCATAAAGACAGTTAGAGAGACTTTTGGTGACATTCCCTTTGTTTAATGAAGCTTGGAGTTACGGGCAAGTGCCTTGAACTGCCGTTATTATCTGCATGAGTGAATATGAGCTGAGGGTCCAGATCTGTGCAGAGAGTTTTATTGCAAATAGGCACATTGATCATTCATAATCAGCCCTACCAGGTCAGCACTGCTGCTCTACCAGCAGGCTCTGGAAAAGCTGACCAAGGGAACAGGAGTGCTCATGGATTAACTTAATATGCAAGCAAGATGAGAGCTTTCTTTTTTACACTCATATCTTTGCTTTCTTCTGACACAGTGAGAATGGGAACCAAAACACATTTGAACTGTATCCCTTACAATTAATCACAGAGACACACGCTGCTTATCTTAGAGTTCTAAATGTTTCTGGAGTCTGACTTCTTTTAGGGGTGCTTTCCTTGTGCATAAGGCTTTGTGCTTCATTATCTCACGTAACATATTCGTTAGAGCATTTTGGAGCTGCTTCATTGTAAAGGCAATGTCTGCTGATTTCCTAATTTTCCCACATAAAGTCATATTCATTGGAGAACGCTTACAAGAGATCATTATTTGAAACTTCAGGGTGAATGTGAACTCAAGGGTTTCTCTCTTTATCATTTCTCTGGCTAGTAAGCTTTGAACTGTTTTTGGATGCTTCAGTGTCCTGTTTAAAAATGAAACTTTGCATAAGTTACTGTACTAGTGAAAACCTGATCACCATATTACTGTCATGATCCATCAGAGACATTTGTTTCTCAGCAATGTCTGTGCAAATATTGGATCATTAGCACAGTAACACAGGGACAGTGAAAAGGTGAATGCTTTATTTAGGTTACAAATTTGGAAAACATTTAAATATATGTGCATTTTAGGTTCTACACCACTCAGTTCTGCCCTAAAGAACAACAAATGCAAGAAGGTATTAATCATCAGAGGGCACAAGCATAGTGGTGAGGATGTAAAGTTTGAGCAGTTCCTCAAATTGAAGAAGAAGATACTGACATTCACAGCACACGCTGAGGTCACCAGGAACTTAGCTTGAGACTCTGTGTTGTACAGAGAATGATAACACTGCCCTACTGTGAGTGGGATGTGCTTTGCAAATTGTTTCTATTGATGATAAATTTGCAGTGTATATCTACAATCATCTGTCCGACCTTGTGACCAGGGGAGAAATGTGTGAGTGGCTGAGAAGAGTAAGGGATTTTCTGACCCTGTGAATGGTGACCCCAGACCACGTGAGTACGATCGCTCAGTAGTTCTGCGAAGTCAGCACAGGGTGCACCGAAGGGTTAAAGAGAATGTGGCCAGTTTGCCAATCACTTCTTTGTTTGTTTGTTTGTTTCTTTTTTTGTTTTAAAGAGAATAAAAAAACAAAGTAACAACAAGGTAGACAAAAACAAAACAACATAAAAACAATAAAAATGATACAGGGTTTCAAAACAAAATGATAGGAATTAACACTGGTTGTTATATTACATATTGTTATCTTCAACGAAGTTGGTCAGATTGCCAGATGTAAGAATGCAAGATTGATCAAACCATTAAAGAGAATAAAAAATAATAAAAAAATTAGAAACTATACAGAGCTTCACTAGGAAAGGTAGTAGGAATTCACCAATTGTTGTTATATTGCATGCAAAATTGGTCAAAAAATTTAAGCATTAACTGTTCCTTTCAATAAGCCATAGACATCAGCAGTACAGTTTATCACAACTATCCTTTTTTTATTTTAAAGAGAGTAGTAAATGAGAAACAAAGAAAGAAATAGAACAGTAGCAGCATACCAGTATCACAAACAAACAAATCAAAGCAAGAACATTCAAAGTGATACAGAGTCTCAAGACAAAATAATACAAATCAACAGTGGTTGTTGCATTACATATTGCTATCCTCAACTACATTGCTCAGATTACCAGATGTAAGAATGAAAGATTGCCCAAACCATTATAGGGAACAAGAAAATAATTCTTTGATAAAACAGTAGAGATAATACAGAGTTTCACTAGACAAGATGGTAGGAGTTCACCATTATAATTTCATTGCATATTGTTACCTTCAAATGAGTTGCTTATACCACCAGATACAAGCACGCACAATCGATCAAAACAAAAGATTGTGAGCATTAACTGTTCATTTCAATACACCATCAGACATCAGCAATACAGTTTTCACAGCTATTCATATATATATTTATATTTTTCCTTCTTTCCCGCATCCCAGTCTTTCATTCCTTTGAGCAATTTCCTTCCCTTTCCTATTATCTATTGTATGTTTTGAGTTTTACCTGGTCTTTCAGGTTCCTACACCAAGGACAATATGATGTTTACTCATCTGGGTCCAATTTATTTCACTTTTAAGTATGGTTGCTAGTTGCATCCATTTATCTACAAAAGCCTCGAGATTATCTTTTTTAATAGCTGAGTAATACTCCATTGTATAGAAATATCACATCTTTTTTATCCATTCCTCAATGGATGGGCATCTGGGTTGTTTCCAAGATTTAGATATAACAAATTGTGCTGCTATAAACATGGGTGCACATATATCACTGTGGTATGATGTCTTTAATTCTTCTGAGAAAATACCCAGAAGGGGAATAGCTGGGTTAAATGGGACTTCCAATCCTAGCTTTGTGAGGAATCTCCAAACTGATTTCCACAGTGGTTTCACTAATCTACACTCCACCAGCAATGGAGTAGGGTTCCTTTCTCCCTACAACCTCTCCAGCATTTGTTATTGGTTGATTTCTTGATGATAGCCATTCTTTCTGAGGTGAGATGGAATCTCAGTGTTGTTTTAATTTGCATTTCTCGAATGACCAATGACATTGAACATTTGTTCATATATTTATTTGCCATTAGTATCTCTTCATTAGGGAAGTGTGTATTCATCTCAGATGCCCATTTTTGGATTGGGTCTTTGAATTTGGGGGGCCTGATTCTTTTTTAATTCTTTATATGTCCTAGATAGAAGTCCTTTGTCTGAGGGGAAGTTGGCTAAAATTTTTTCCCAATTCGTGGGTTTTCTTTTTACTTTATTGGTGATTTCTTTAGATGTGCAAAAACTTCAATAAGATGAGATCCCAGTTGTTGGTTCTTTGAAATATTTCCTGTGCAGTTTGGTTTTTGTTCATGAACTCTCTGCCTGCCCCAGTGTCATCAAGATTTTTACCTACTCTCTCTTCCAATAAATTTAGTGTATCTGTTTTAATATTTAGATCTTTGATCCATTTTGGCTTTAATTTAGTGCATGGTGAAAGACATGGGTCTAGTTTTAGTCTTTGGCATGTGGAAAGCTGATTTTTCCAACACTATTTATTAAAGAGGCTATTTTCTTTCCATTGAACATGTTTGGCCCTTTTGTTAAAGATAAGGTGACTGAGTGTGTTTGTAGTTGTATCTGTATCTTCTGTATCTTCTAATCTGTTCCATTGATCTTCAGGTCTGTTTTTGTGCCAGTACTATGCTGATTTTATCACAGTAGCTTTGTAATATAATTTTAAGGAGGAATTGTGATGCCTCCTGCTTTTCCTTTGTTTCCCAAGATTACTTGTGCTATCCTAGGCCTCTTCTGGTTCCACAGCTATCCTTCTATATACATACATGTATATTTTTTTCCTTTCTTCTTTCTTTCTTTTTCTCCTTTCCTTCATCCCAATTGTTCCTTCCCTTTGAGCATTTTCTTTTCCTTTCACAATATGTATTGTACCTTTTTAGTTTTATTTACTCTTTCAGGTTCTTAGATTAGAAACACAATACAGTGTTTACACATGTTGTTAATCACTTCTTTAGGAGACTTGACTCTAGCAATCATTAGAATTTAACCAAGGCCCCAATTCTTCCACCATGTTGAGAAGTGAGGAATAACTCTTATGCTAAAGAAATCAAATATACACACTTACATATGGATAGATTTTTTCCATATTGTCAAATTTAAAATTATCCTAAAATTGTCAGTACCTATTAAGCTCTTATGACTGATTTGTGCTTAGCTAAATATTTAATCATTATTTAAGGTAGTAGTTATTTGATCTCAACCATTACTTAGAGAAAGTTGCATCCTAGAATTTCATTAATAAAAGGGATTTTATGGTTTAATCAGTCATTTCAGAGCAGGTACTTTTAAGGCTCAGACTAGGTAGGTATAAACTATATATTATAGTCTTTGGAGCGACCACTAAATCATGCAGAGATTGATACAGAAAGTAAGCAGAGATATTCAAATAGCATTTTAAAATGTAATTAATAATAGTAATAACTTATAACAAAAGTAAAAGATATGAAAGGGAGTATAAAACTAAATAAGAATATTGAAACAAATAGGAAAACAGCAGATCAAAATGCAATCATATCAATAATTGCATTAAACTCAATAATTTAGTTATATAACTCAAAAATCAAGGAAAAGAACAAGTATTATAATTTTACCATTTCTGATCCTCTTTTTTTTTTTTTTTGTGGTTTTTCGGTTTTTCTCCGGTACCGGGAACCGAACTCACGACCTTGCGCTTGCCAGGCAGGCGCTTTTGCCGCTGAGCTAAATCCCCAGCCCCTCTGATCCTCTTTATTATTTCCTATAAAATGAGTTGTCATTTAGCATCATTTACTTTCACATTAAACTTCTTTTCATATTTCTCAGTAGTGTGTATCTATTTTTGAGGGTTTTTCTCTTTTCTGTTTATCTGAAAAAAATTCATGAAATTTTTTATTCCTTAGTATTCTCAATGTGCTATGCCAATGTCTTCTGGACTACATAATTTCTGATGGAAAGTCAGTCATTAGATATTGTCTTATCCTCCCTTTTTCTAGCTCCTTCAAAAAATTTTTAAATATCTTTAAAGATTAGCTTCATCACTGGTATATAGCAGCTTGTGTCTGATATGGTTGGGAGGGGATTTCTTTTCATTTATCTTGACTGGGCTTTGTTAAACATTCTGAAACTGTAAATTAATATATCCTACCAAACTTGTAAATTTTCAGCTAATACTTTTCAAATATTTCTTGAACCTCTTTTCTTTCTAGAATTCAAGTGACATGTATATTAGACCAACCAGAGGTCTTGTTCTTTCTTTCCCTCACTCCTTGTACTGGAGAATTTTTGTTAATCTATTTTAAGTTCACCTGTTCTTTTCCTCAGCCATTTTGTTGTCTACTGTTGTGCTCATCTCACTGATTATATGGATTCCTTCTTCATTTCCAGCTGCTCCACCACCTTTGGGACCTGTGCTCTAATAATTTAAGCTTTCTGTGGTCAAGTTGTGCACAAGTGGGGGATGTATGAAGGTGAGAAGAACATTAGACTCAAATTCTGTATAGCTTTAGCTTTCTAAAGGAGGTTTCTCTTTGTTTCCATTTTGTGTTCTTCACAGTACCATGACCTGGCATTTAGACAATTCAGGCTTCTAGCTTTGATTGGTTTCCTTTTGTGGATCTCTTTCTGACAAGATTTCCCCTTTCAATTGTAGCTGTTTTTCCTGAATTGAATCCTAATATCTGGCATTTTTGTCCCATATTGCTGTGGTTTCCCCCTATATCATCTGCAGTAGCTGTGAGACTTGGGAGTGATAGAATATTTAACAAAATCAAGATTCATACTCCTGTCAGGTGCAATTTTTAAAAGATGAACTGTTTTCCTATTTCCCTCTTTTAATGTTTTGTAGTATATTTAAACAATTGTTTTTTAAATTTTATTTTATCCGATTCTTGTAAGTATTATCTGTGGAGAATTTTAGGACTACATCATTTCTCATTTACTATCTCCTGTGTTGTTTCTTAACTAGTGGTTTTCTATGCCACTGTTTTCCTATTAATCCAAGGCTATCTCCTTTCCATCTCCTAGCACGTTCAGTATTCTTGCCCTGTTGCATCTTTTTTGTTTCCCAAAACTTTATTTATTCTTTATTCCCTGTCATCCCAGAGAACTTGGACTGTGAATGGAGATAAATATAAAGTTTCCTATATTAATCCATTCTCAAAATTGGTTAGTTGAATATAGTGTCACATTTAAATATTTTGTTTATAAATTAGTTCATTATTCTAATCAATCAAGAATATTTTGACCTTCTTTGAAAAGAAAGTTAAAATAAAAAATATATAATCAAAATAAAAGGCTATTTGAATTCAATTATTCAGGATAGAGTTCTAATTAATTGCTATATTTCTCAGTTTTCTTGGGTTCACATCGTCTAAATATCTTTGGTCATCTTCTAAACATTTTTTATAGTATCTGTACTTCTCCTTTTTAAGTTTTCAAATACATTCATAAGGGGGGCTGGGGATTTAGCTCAGTGGCACAGCACCTGCCTGGCAAGCATGAGGTTGTGAGTTTGATTCCCAGCACGGGAAAAAAGCAAAAACAAACAAACAAACAAAAAAACAAAGCAAAAAAGCCCAAATATATTCATAAGAATTCTCCTATTCTCCTTTCTATTCCAAGTTCATTTTCAGGTCTCATTTATCCCTCTCTACAGAGCTTTTTTATGGACATGGACTTCGCATACTCAGAAAAAAAACAACTGCAAGACCTTGGTAAAGTTGATTGAAAGTCTACATTTTACCCTTTTCCCTTCACTATAATTGCAGTTAGTTCACTTATAATTCCTAAAGCTGAGCACTTCATACTGACTCACGTTTCTTTAAGGAGACTTTAAAAAGATACAGATTCTTCCCCCAATAGATGGCTAGACATATGATATCCATATTTTGCCTTTGTTGTTTTGGAGCAAAATTAAGCACTCTCACTTTGAAAAACTTTCTTTGTTTAAAAACAGTTTTAACATATAATCCTTCAGAGACTGAAGTTCCTGTTATTTTATTATAATTTTGTAGAATTTCAAGATTACTTTTCAAACAGGATTTGTAAGATGTGATTATGTAAGTTTTTATGAAAGAATTTTTATTATTTGTTTACTGTATGTAGCCATGATGTGCCTCATTTCTTTTTAGTTCAGTAGTTCAAATAAGTAAATAATTTATTGCCACTGACACCTATAAAAATGACACAGGAGGAGACCTCAAAAATTTGAGATTAGTTAGCTGACCAGTTGGCTTTGTGTGTGAATTATAATCTTCACAGGAAGAGATATATACAAGCAATTACTATCCTGTACAGTATTTTATTTATGAAACACTAAAGAATATGGCTATATATTTATAATTAAATTACTGATTGAAAGCTATGTAAATAGTAATATATTATCTGAATGCTTCATAAATGATAAGCATTTGAAAGAATTATATAGAAATAATCCTACCTCATCTTTGTTCAGAAAGTTATTTGATATATTTTATTCTTCCATAGCATTGACTATCATTATGTTGTAGACAGGGTTGTAGAGGCATATTAATAACTTTTAGAACCCTTGAGATTAGATTTTTGTTCATTGTTCTGAATTTGTGATATGATCTGACAATTGAAATTATCACTTTAAGAGTCTTATTCTGGGTATACATACTTTTTTGAGGTGTTTAGTATTGATTTTGCTATTTTATCCTTTTTACACTTATATAATTTTTAAATACTGTGTTAGCAAAATTATACTAATAACCCAAAGAAAGAAGGAAACAGTTATTTGTTTCCCCCTTGCAAATACCTGTAGAATATCCTACCTATCTTGACAAAATTAGTACCCAAATTAGTACCCAAAGGGAAATGTTAAATTATGTGACATGCATTTGCCTTTCTGATGGAAGATAGAGAAGGGCCTATTTTGGATGCTTGGCTCATAACCAGTGTCATGCAGTGGCAAAACATTTGGTAAAATTATTGTTCATAAGAATGTGAAAACAAGATCATGTACTTAATCAATTTGTAGCTTTCAGGAAAGTGGTTAAAAATCAGCTTTAGTAGTATACATTGGCTGATGATGGCTGTATTTGATATGGTATTATATGAAATAAACAAGATCAGGAAAGAATTAGCCTATAGGTAGGA
This sequence comes from Chinchilla lanigera, assembly GCF_000276665.1. Classification (NCBI taxonomy): domain Eukaryota; kingdom Metazoa; phylum Chordata; class Mammalia; order Rodentia; family Chinchillidae; genus Chinchilla; species Chinchilla lanigera. The sequence continues at coordinate 3,507,635 of NW_004955433.1, forward strand.
ATAAATGGATATAAAGTATAAGACTTCAGCATCCTGCAGGATCAAAAAGATGTTTCTTAACTTCAACTCATAAAATGGAGAACTAAGGAGGAATTTGAGTCACAAGGGCTGATTAATGCTCAGTCTAGTGGCTACAGTCTATAGGTCAAATTAAAGCAGGTAGCTATTTAAATTATTTAGTTCTGATTGGATGACCATGTCTTAGAATCCAATGGAAGTGATACCCTTTAATCATTTCAAATGGACCAAATGTATCAAGTGTAGTGTCGCAACAAAACTTTATAAATTCTAGATATCAGTGATTAAGTTAGTCAAACAAAGATACATGGCAATTTTAAGAAATAAGACAAAAAGAACTGTGCAGGTAGCACTTGACACTCACTGACTGAAGTACGATAGCCAAAATTGTTACTAAACTTTTTCTATGGATTTTATTAAAACACTGGAAAACTACTGCTATCAAATACTTGTGGATTCAGATAAGCTAGTGGGCAAATATTATTTGCTATCCTTCATACAACTCAACAGCATTCATTTTGAACTTGAAGAAAATTCACAATACCATCTGTTAACATTAAGGATTTTCTGCTGATAATGTTTCTGTGTTGTAGGTATTTTATAAACAGAACTGAAATAATGACATAAATCTTTTTTCCCATTGCAATAGTTATAAATTACCTAGCCATTAGATAAATTACCTAACCATTAGGTAAGACTATTTTTAAAAAACAGATAAAATTACATGCTCGATATTTTCTCCATATGTTAGTAATTACAGCAATATTTAAAGCATTCTACCAAGAGGATTAATATAATTTCAACCAATTTAAAGATTAATTCAATTTGAAGCCTTAATTTCCAAAAGTAAGAGTAAAAGTTAACCAAAGGCAAATCATAAGAGAATGTTTATAATGACAAATAATTATTTTAAAATGATGAAATTATTTATATTAGCCAAAAGCAAAAATAACACAAATGTTCATCAGTTGAAGAATAGATAAACAAAGTGTGGCATATCCATACAATGGATTTAGCATTCAGCCACAAACAGGAGTACTGCCTTATGCCACAACATGGATAGACACTGGAAACATCATGCAAAATGAAAGAAGGCATACACAAAATCCTACACACTGTATAATTCCATTCATATGTCTTCTTCAGTATAAGCAAATCCATAGAATCAGAAAGCAGATAAATAATTGTCAGCAGTCAGGAAGGGGGTATAAGGAATAATTACTAGTAGGTATGGAAATGCTTTTTGGGATGATGAAAATGTTCTAGAATTAGATAATGATGATGGTTGCATATATGTGTCAATACACTAAAAACTACTGAATTATATACTTTATATGGTAAATTTTGAGGAACATTAACTGTACCTTAAAAATAACAACAAAAGGCTAGAATTAATATAAATACCTGTTGGTAGAACAACAATGAACCGACAATCTTGAACCAACAGTCTTTGGGGGTGATTCTCTTGATCTTCTGTTTAATTACTCCAGGCATCACTGCATAATTTGAAAGGTTATTTTATTGATTTATTTGTGTTTTAAAAAGGTATACTAATGTAACTATAATAAGGTTGGACCATTGAAATAAAATTATTACTGCTGGTAGAATTTTGTGAGACAGAGCTAGGCATTGTGGCACATACCTATAATCCCAGCACTTGGGAGGCTAAGGCAAGAGGATCACTGTGAGTTCAAGGCCAGGCTGGGTTACATAGTGAGTCCCAGCCAGCCTGAACTACATAGTGAGACCCTTTCTCAAAAAATTGTTTTGAGACAGAAATGACTTGAAAAATCTGAACTCTCCATTGTAAATTGTACTGCTTGTCCAAAAGCAAGTGGAGATACTTTGATATGATTCAATAGGAAATTGTCAGTGAAAAATTTAGAAGAAAGAGTATTTGAGGAATTCATTCAGTTGGCAACATAGAAGATGGAGTGAAGGGAGAACCTGAGGAAAGGGTGCTAGCTAGGGAGCAAAAGTTATGCTGGTCTGAGCTTGTGAGTGGCTGGAGGAAAGTGAGTATGTGAAGACCAATGATGTGAAGACCAGTGGTGCTGTGAGTTCATATGGAAATTATCCACGCTCCCAACATTGTCTTGCATGTTACGTGCTAAAAATAGTTTAAAAATAATATGGCTGCACAAATAGACTAACTCCTTAGAACAAAAATGGAACATACAGAAGTAAGCAATTGTTGAAACTATTGGCCTGATGGTATATGAGCAGATAGATATATGTAAAGACTGGACATTCGAGTTTTATGTGTTAAATATGATTGAAAACAGTCATGTATAGCTGGAGTCAGAAACCATCCCACTTCATGTAAATGGGAGTATCTGATAGGATTTCCCCTTTCAATGAATGAAAAATGGAGAGCATGAAAAAAGAAATAATGTGTGTAGAACAGATACACATACATACCAACACATCCATTGAAGAAACTCCCAGGTAAACTGGATGTGGTGGTGCATGCCTGTAATCTCAGCTCTCGGGAGATTGAGTCAGGAGGCGAGCTATGAGTGCAAGGCCAACCTAGAATACATAGTAAGGCCTTGTCACAAAACATAAACCAAAGCAAACAAAACAAAACAACCAGAAAAATCCCACTTATGTTGAAGGCAGCAGAAAATTTTTATTTGAAGCACATAAGTGATTCTAATGTTGTAAAAGATATCCCATAAGAATCATCCAAAGAGAATTCACCCTCCCAAAACAAAAGTGTCTATAGAGACATCTTATTTTTAATATAAATATATTTAATATTTCAAAGGGACAACTAAAAGAATGATGTTCATAAAACCAAAAAGATAGTAAGAAATAAAAACCATCAAAACTAAACCAAGAAAAGCTATATATGAACAAATATGAGATAGAATCTTGGAACTGAAAGGAGATGTAGTAGTACTTTGAGATTCCATCTTAGCTCAGTCAGAATGGCTAGTATCAAAAATACAGAAGACAATGCTGATGAGAAATCAAGGTGTTATAGTTTATAGTTGGATGTTCCTGAGAACCTCATGTACTCATAGGTGGGGCTTTTGAAGGGTGATTGAATTATGGGGCACTGTAGCTGACTTGATGTTAGGAAGGGAGGTGTGGTTTGTTAGGAAGGGAGGTCTGGTTGGAGGAGGGGAGTCATTGGGGGGTTGGACCTGGAAGGACTTATCTCCCTTCCAGGATTCCCTTCCGACTCACTGTGCTTCCTGGATGTCGTGAGATGAGCAGCTTTCCTCTGCCAGACCCTTCTGCCATGCTGCTTCTGTCTGGAGCCAGCTAACCATGCAAGGACTGAAGCCTCTTCTTCTCTTAGTGTTGGGTATTGAGTCCCAACAATAAGAAAATGACTTAGACAGATTTTGGCAGCAGGGAACTGGGGTTGTTGATGTTACTCTACCTCACTTTATGGTTTAGAAGTCTCTTTAACCAGTTTTACAGAAGGAATTTTGGAAAGGTTTGGAGATGCCATGTAGAGAAACAGCTCTAGAATGCTGTGCACTGAGCTTATTGGGAGATTCTGATCAGAGCTCAGAGGGCCAAATTGCTGATAGAAATGCAGATGGTAAAGATCATGCTCAGGTTTCAGTTGGGAGCAAGGACTCCATTGGCAGTTCGAGTGTAGGCCATGTGTATTATGCCTTGGCAGAAATTTGTGTATTTTGCTCATATCCTGGACTTTGTAGGAGATGGAGGTTAAGGGCAGAAGACTAATTAATCTGGCAGAGGAAATTTCAAGATGGGGCTTTTAGCCAGCTCTACATTGAGACTCAAGAATAAAAGCACAGCTGAGTGATTTTTAAAGTTTTGAGTTTCACTGAAAAGGAAGCTTCGGTAAAGTTGGAGCCTGTAAATTTGGAGCAAGTAGAGCTAGATTTGAGAACATTAGCATTAAAAAGAACCCAAGTGCTTTCCAGCAGTACAAGGAGAAAATGCCTTGAGGCTACCTGAGGAAACTGCAAGACCCCAGTTTCTAGCTTAGAAAAGTGAAAGGCTTTGCTTTGAGAGGAAAGCTTCAGTGCTCACTCCTAGAGAAGGACCTGCTATGGAATTGATTTGCAGGATTTGATTCACTGTGCTCAGTGATCCAGGAACATGGAGGCCTCTGCAACCATGATGCAAAAGGACCTAGATATTGCTGGAGCTGGCAGAAGACCTTGGCGTCATCTACATGGTGCTAGTTTTACAGGCATGTAGAATACAAGAGTTACAGGATCATGGAGGCTTCCACTTAGCTTTCAGAAGAAGGGATGCCAGGCACTGTGCCCCTGACAAGGCAATGTGTGAAGCTGTGAGAGTGAGGCTGAAAGAGCAGTGAAGACCCAAAGGAGTTAGAGAAGCCAGGAATGTGAAATGTCCAAGGAAAGTTGCAAAGGGTAAGCAAAGCCAGGTGAAGAGAAAAGCCTGCACTTTATGCCAACATATACTCGACCCCACCCAGGCTTCCTTTGGTCCTTCACCTTGTCAACTAAGCCAGGCCCCTTTGTATAGTTTACATACTATACAACTATAAGAGTTGGTTCTGCTTGAGGAATGGGAGAGAAGATTATCAGTTCCATGTAGGACAAGCACACAGATAAAGTTCACTGGGTCACAGCATCTCAGAAATGCTGCTGGGTCACCCACTCTGTGGGCACAGTCATGGGATAATGGGCAAGAATATGCCACCATGCTATAAAGATGTTACCAGCAAAAGCCGTCAGCTAACATCAAGACCAGGTTGTTCTGGGACCAAGCTAAGCAAATGACAAAAATGCAGACAATTTTAAACTGGAAAGACAGTGGAAGGTCAGTATCTGAACAAGCAACTGAGTCAGTCACTATATGAAGAAAAGGTAAAGATTATTACTAAGAGAATTCTCTTATGGTACACCTAATTTTTAAGACTGGCACAGAAGATAGAAAAACAAAAGGCACCCCAAATAATAACTGAATAATAATAATAATAATAATAATAATAGGAACTTATAGACCTGAAAGGGTAAAATTATATGACTTAGAAAAAAACCCAGATAAATGGGAGGCTGTTTTATTTAAACATCATACCTTGCCATAGTAAAACATTGGTAAAGATTTTTAGGCAGACTGTATGAATCAAATTGAGTAGTATTTGCCTGCACAGACAGGATGAATTCTATTTGAACTCCCATTTGTCTTTCTCCAAAGAAATGCTATTACTAAGACACTAAAATCCTTCCTTTAAGTTCTAGCTAAGTGGGAAGTGTAATGCAAATATTTTCAGATGAGTCAACTCCCTTTATAAATAGTTTCTTAATATTTTGACTTTCTGATGGGAGTCTGCCAAAGTAAAGGGTGTATCACAGACTCCAGAGGACAGAAGGGTTGTACTAGTATATCTTACTTTTCTAGTACTGATCAGATACCAAGCCCAACCTTAAAGTGTCAGGAATTCTATTGTTCTCTTTATGTAAATATTTTTGAATGAATTTTTTTGGTTTGTTTATTTTGTTTGTTTACGTTAGCCAAATATCCTTTCAAAATTTTTTTTAAAAACCATTTTGGCTTCATTTGTGTTCCCCTTTCACTGTTAGGCCAAATATTCATTGTTATATTCACAGTTTATTGCTCTTTTTGACAGTGGAGGTACAAAATTCTAGCTTGTTATTGGTGCCACTAGCTTTCTGCATAAATATTTAAATATACTCTTAGGGAAGACATATGGCCAGACCATCCAGGAACTCTGGCATCCCACAGGCAGCTCCACAGCAGGGCACACAACCTTGCAACAGCTTGTGCAGTTCTCTCTGATTTACTTCTCTGGGGCAAGAGTGTAGCCTTCTTATATTCCATAATCTATAATACTACTTAAAGGTACATGAGCTCAGTAAATTAATTAATAAATCAGTTTTGTTGCTCTGCATTCTCTATCACTATGAAAATCATCTTCTCTAGCAGGGAGGTTTTGACATCAGATTTGATTTTTTTACCTCATCACATGAGCCACAGTTTTCCAGATAAAAAGTCTGCTTGAGTCACTCTTGCCCTTGCACCTGCATTATTCTCAGAATATGCCTGACTATTTATATGATATCTAATATTACAGCATATGAGATGTGTAGAAACTTTTATATAAGCCATAGTCAAGCCTGAGGAGTCATTATTCATTAAACAAGAATTTATTCCCAACTAGTGCTGTTTGGGGGAGAATTATAGAGAAAACCGTTTTTCACAATCTCAAAAATTTATCATTCAGTGTTGACCAAGTTATAGTGGAGATTGATTACATTCATTTGAAAACCCATCTGTTCATACCAGATAATATTATATTTTAATAGATGTGGTTTGAAACAGACTGAAAAGTATGTTTTAAAGTTCACTTCTATTTTAATCTGTTTACAAGTTTACCATAACTCACACATATGAAACTGAATCAACTATTTGAAACAGGTCTTCTTTTCCATTACAAATAATTTATGCCTGAAAACTTCTAGGATTAGTTAAGACTGCACTAGGCTTAAAGGAATGTATATCCAGCTAGTACAATTCATGAAGACTTAGAGTAAAGAAAGAACACATATTTGAGAAGTACAAATTCTATACTATTTCAAAGGCTCAGTTAAAATATTTCATAAAGGAAATCAGGAGTCAATTCAGTGCAGTGATTTAGAGCCCTGGTATGAAAGAAGGTACAGTCCCAGCTCTCAGGAAATGACAACCTAATTAATTTTCTGAGGATATAGAAAGACTCCTAAGAATTTCTCTAGGAGTTAGCACCTCTCAGATGAAGATAAAATAACATTAATCTTATTGCCTGAATTTGGTGTGGGAATTCATTGGTTCAGCTCTAACTTGGAGACCTCAGTGTTCCTCCTAAGCTAGCTGTTTGTTTTCCTTTGGGCGCCTGCAATGGCAGTGGCGTCACCACTGCTACTAGTGCTTCTACGTGTGTTAGGGTTTAGATAAAAATGTCCCAGAAAGTCTCATGTATGTGGAAGGCGATTGGATCATGGTGTGCTATGCTCATCAGTGGATTTATTCATTGGGGCCTGGCTGGAGGTGGGTCACTGGGGGCATGACCTGGAAAGACATATTCTTGTCCCCATCTTTCCCCTTTGTTCTCTGCTTCCTAGCTGCCAGTGGTTGAAGCCACTCCCCTTCCATGTCCTACCACCATATTGTTTTTGCCCGGGAGCCAGTCAAGCATGGACTGAAACTACGAATTAAAATAAACCTCTTCCTCTTCCTTTAAGTTGTGGGTGTCAGGTATTTTGTTCCAGAGACGGGAAAGTAACTAAAACATGTCTGATGCCCTGCGGGGTGCCCAGTATCCTGCATTCTCAACCCTGCAAGATCCTTAAAGCAGTGTCTCCATTGGGCTGGTAGAACATGATGTTTTCAGCAGAATGTGAAAAATGCCCACAGCTCAACCTCTGTTGCCCTTTGTTACCTGAACTATCAAGCAGCACTACCGGTCCTACTGCTTATGCCTCTCAAAGTAATGTCAGACCCAGCCTCTGGGGCCAGGTGGGAGAGGAGATGTGTCTGCTGTTTGCTGTCTCTCTCTCTTTGCTGCCCTTGCTAAAAAATTGCTTCTCATAGGTCTCTATGCCCCACTACAAATAATCCATACAAATAGATGCCGATGGGGCTCTAGCTAACAGTTCATCAGATACAGAAACAATTCTACCTTGCAAATAAGCAGAAAGTCAGAGTAGACAGGTATAAAAATTATAGCAGAGTTCACTTACCAGTTTTCTGGGGGCACATGTAAGACAGGCACTAAGCCCAGCCCAGAGAAGTGAGAGTGGGAGCTGCAAGACTCCCTGAAAGATGGGCAATGAAGCGGAGAACCTAGGGATGAGCTAAGATTAGGAAGGCTGAGGAGCGCTGTGAGTGTACATGCAGCTAGAATAGTGTGTATGAAGGTCTAAAGGTGGGAGAAAGCACATTTACTTAGGAAGATCAAATTCTGGCCTTCTTCAAAGATCTAGTCCCAGAGTCCAAAAATCTCTTGTAAAACCCCATCCTCTGAACTTGTGATTCATCTTTTCATAATCCCCTTTTGCATTTATCACATTAAACCTTGCATTCTAATTATTTGTGAGTATATTTATCTCCCATTACTGGAAGATAAGCTCATGGTGGGTTCTGCTGAATTATTTTTCCCATCCTGCACATTAATAATCCCAATGGCTTACACGTAACAGGTGCTTAATTAAAAGCAATATGCTTGGAGTGACTGAGCACGCTTGGGCTAAGCGGACACATGCTTCATGGACGGATGGAGTGCCGTCAGTGTGTCAAGCAAGTGACGGGCAGCACACTGGTTCTTGATGAAAAGGAAAGTCCAGGTCTTTTTAAATTTTAACTTCTTGGTGTTACTGCAGCATGTATGAAATAATGATCAAAAGAGGAATCATTTAGTTCTTCAAACTCTACTTATTAATTTACTAACATTATTAAATACCTACTCATATCAGATACCATATCTTATTTTGGAATTAAACTAACTATTCATACAAAATATTATGGCATATCTGTAAAGCTGAAAAGCTAATCATAAACAATTATGTGCCTGTCACATTGATGAAGAAATTGAAATTAAGTAAACATTATAACAGAAATTTTCTTATGCTAACAAAAAGGCAAACCAGCATAGGCTGGTGGATTCTCCTTCCGCTCTGAAGGAGTATTGGAACATTCTCCAGAACTAAAATTATATACAGAATTATGGGCAAAGTAATGGCCTTGAGGTAACTCAAGTAACATGTCAGCATGCTGTAGCACTTATTTAGCTAGGAAAAAGTTTCAATGAGTCCTGAGGTAAGTCCATCTATTAAAAGAGCAAATATGACAAACAGAATAAGAACACTTTGTACAGCAGTACCTCAGTTCATGAACACTTCTGTTTGCAAACAATTTGGTTATCAAACAAAAGTGGCAAAATTTTGCTTCCATTCATAAAGTCTGTGCTGGGTGACAAAACACAAACATGGCCATTTACCTCATCAAACGCAAATGCAGCAGTCTTCCTCAAAATTGTGAAACAAATTAAGCTTGTAACCTGAGGTACTGTGTATCCCATGGAAAGTAGGAATGGTGGAAAGAATGCCAAGAAAGTATACAAAATGCAAAATATACGTTAAAATATAGCAATATTTGACCCTAAAATAGATATAAATGGGTTAATCTGGTAAATTAAAGACAGATACTCTTAAGAATTGATTTAAGACATTGAACATTTTCAAGGTACTAAATTTTAAACAGTGTCAAAGGAATGTTGGAAATAAAAGGGTGAAAAAAACCTAGTTGGTCCTGCCTAGTCACAGGTTCCACATCCATGGATTCATGGGCAGAAAATATTTGAAAAACAAATTGAATGTGTACTAAATATGTGCAGTCTTTTTCTTGTCACTGTTTTCTAAACAACAGTATAACATCTATTTAGGATTTGCACTGTGTTAGATATTAGAAGCAATCTAGAAATGGTTTGAAGTATATTGGAGAATATGTTGATGTAGGTTATGTGCAAATCCTATGCCATTTTATATAAGGTGGTTGAGCATCTGGGGATTTTGGAATCCATGAGGTGGGGAGGAATTCTGGAACAAACTGTATACTTGAGAAATGAAAGGTAGGTTAAAACCTAGGGAATATGCGGATGTTTAAAAAGCAAAATGAAAGAGTGTATTAACAATGGCTTCTAAGTTCACTTTGTGACTGTAGTGGATTGACAACTGGTGGTCAACTTATAACCCCCAGCTGAACTGAGTAAGTGTGGTGCTGGGTATGGGAGGCCCACCTGGGGACTGTTGCCAGCAGCATAAGAGGCAGTACGGGAAAAGAAGAAGGAAGGCTGTTGGGAGCAAAGAAAGGCTGTTGGGAGCTGGCAGAAGCTGTAAGGAGCTGCTGGTTCTTTTGGAGGAGCTTGTCCTGCTGCCTTTCCTGATGAACTTGGCTGTTTTCATCTTCTGAGGAGCCTGGGACCTCATTGGCACTGAGAATGGCTTTGGTTCACTTTGGGGGAGCTCTGGTCCTCACTCTGAGCATCACTTCGTGGCCCCCGAGGGGAGGATGGTGCATTGCCAGTCTCCTGGAGAAGCTTGTCATGTTGGTTTTCCTGATGGGAACTCGGCCATCCTGATCATCTGAGGAGCTTGGGCTCTTTTGCTGAGGATGGCTGTGGTACTTTTTGCGGGAGCTCTGGTCTTTACTTTGGCCATTGTTTCCCAGCTTCAGTGCAGATCCCTCAGCCTGTTAGCACAGATCCTTCATCCCACTGGCACAGACTTTCCAGATTCCTCCACGGACCTTTGGGCCTTCCCAGCACAGATCCGTGAAACAGGCCTGCATGTTATGGGCTCTAGGTCTCTGCCTGGGAGGCATTGTTAAAAGCTCTAGGTCTTCAGCTGGACTCGTGCAGGACATTATTGTGGGATCCAGGCCCTTGGCTGGATTCTTTGGTCTCTAGCATGTAGACAGATTTCCTGTACTCTCTTGTATATGATTCTTTGGGAGACTATTACAAATAATTTTATAAAATATGTGTCCTGTATTATATTGTTTCTTCTTGCAATAAGCCTCAGAACCAAGACAGTGACCCTCTTTGGTTGCTTCCACTTCTGTTCCTACCTGTCCTCCAGAGATAACCAGATCGATTACCTTACAGTTCATGTCTATTGGATATGCACACAGATCTTCTTCTCACAGGTTGACAAGGCTACACTTCAGGTGTCTTTGGCTGGGCTGCATTCTCATCAAAGGGTCAGCTGAGGAAAGATCTACCTCCACCCACCCAAGATTGTTGGCAGAATTCATCTTTTGGTGGTTTAAGGATTGAGGTTCTGGGCTTTTGCTGGCCAGAAGTTTGGGTATACTCCTGGTGCTTGAAAGTTTCTTACCTATAGATTGTATCATGTACTCTCAGGATCTTACTTCAGAGCTGGTAGAATGTCTTGCTTCCATCTGCTAAGAGGTATCTTATATAATGAAGCATGACTGTATATGACACCTCCTTATCTTTGTAATACTCTATTGGTTAGAAACCTGCACTGAAAGAGGAGGTTACACTAGTGTGCCACCTTAGAGTGTGTCCACAGTTTACACTGGTTTTGAATTTTATAAGTGGAACCATCCAATATATATTACCATGCAATCTGCTTTTCTAACACATAATTATTTTGATTCATTTATGTTCATTGTCCCACTGTAGTTATCCTTTTTGTCATTATGTAAGTCTATTGTAGGACTGTCACAAAACTGATTCTCATTGTACTACTGACAGTTTCTCCTATTTCCATTTTTTGCTGTTATAAAAATATTGCTATGAGCATTTTTATTTGTATTCCTAGTGTAAATGTGTAAACATTTTTCAAGGATTATAATCCATTCTTTACACAGTGGCCAAAGTAAGTGACTTTAAAGAAACATAAATCAGTTTAAAACTTTCCAGTGATGTCTCTTTGTACTTGGAATGAAATCCAAACTCCTTGCATTGTTCACATGGACTCCACCCATGTCTCTGACTTCAGCTTGGATTAATCTGACTTTAGGCCTCTGTGTTCCACACTGCATTTTCACTTTTTCAAAATATTCAAAGTTTTTCATTTACTTTCGGGATAGGGCCTTCTTACCCTTTCACTAGGATGCTCTTCCTGCAGCCCTTGAAATCCAGCTCCATTTTATCAGCACACTCAGCTCAGCCCCCACCCAAGGGCCTCCCTGGCCACTAAGGCCAAAGCAGCTTCTCACTGTCAGTCAGGTGACTCTTTAGATTCTTTTCAAAGAACGTATCAAAATGATATTCTCTTCTTTAATTCACTGATGTCCATCAAGGTGTTTATCTTACTTTGAATGTAAGTATCTTGAGAGCAAGGACCTCTTCTTTGTACTGATCAGTATATCCACAATGCCTAGCTGAGTGTCTGACACCTATGAATGTTTTCTCAAAAATTGTAGCAAATGAATAAAGAATTGCTATGTGAGGATTTGGAAAAGCCAGAAGGCATGAAGAAGAGGGAGTGGGAACCACTTTCTGCAGACTGTGGGTGGGCTCAAAGGATCTTTTTGGACAGTGTGAATTCTGAGCTGGGAAGGACTGATACAGCAATGCTGCATGAACAAGTCTGGGCAAGTGTTGGGAAAGTCTGTCTTTGCAGGCCAGTCACTTGACATTTAGTTGTTGACAGGCTTCCTGGCTCACTAATTAGAACTGTAAAATTTCAGGTGAATGACAGTGGCTTAAACATTAATTCTGTTTTTTGCAGCTGCAATCACTGGGCAGCTAATGTTATAATTGATGGACGCTGCCAGTTGCTGAGATAGATGGAAATTAATACTTAAATTGCCATTGTTAGAGGTCATAATCACATTTTCAGTTGCATCCAAGAATGGTTTTTATATTGCCTCAATCAATAAAACTCTAATATAATTTTTGGGCACACAAACATACATTAATACTTTGGGGATGGAATGTTATAAATATATATGTGTGTGTATGTATGCATTAAATTTTAAATTTTAATCTATAAGTACAGTCAAGTTCTAATCATCCTCCAGCACATCGTCCTTTAGGTAAATCACAAGGAAAATAAAGCTGCTAAACAGATAAATCCTCAAAAATGATTGATTCAGTAAAGGATTTTGATTTTATCTTAGGATTCTTATAGTTATTGAATATATATATATGTAGTTATAAAAATACATGCTTCACCATATTGTAAAGGAAATTAAACTTTTGGAACCCATTTATAATGAAGCATAACTAACTAATTGATCCTGTATTGGCAAAACCGAAGCTAGTCTCTTGCGGTGCTATGCTGTTGTGGTGGTCAGGGATTTCTGAAATGAAATGTAACGCCACATCGCAGCTTTACTTTAAAACAATGATTATTCTAGTGAATAAAAATATGAGTTGGGAAGAAGTCATGTATTTTCTCTTTTTAGTTCTCTTCATACAATTGTGCCTATTTTTTCTTTGTTTTTTTTTATAGGCTTGTTATCTTGGGCCTTTATTCTTACTTAACACCATAACTCTAGATTCTGTGTCCCAGAAATTCCATCTTCAGTGCTCTGTGCAATGCTTGAGGATAAGTGTCTTTTCATATTGACTGTAATGCATAGTCAAAGTTGAAACCGTATTTTACACCAGCTCCTTGGGTTCATTCGCTCTCATAATTTGAATAACCATGGTATATCTCTGGAATAGGGATTATCCTCTATGATTTTACTTGAGCTTCACATCTAAACATGTAAATACCTGCTTTTCCTTCCTTCTTGGATGCCTCCGCGTGCCAGTGCAGAGCTCCTCAACCACCAAGCCGCCTCACCCTTTCTGTATTTTCTGTCTGGCGTCTCTCCTTTGCTTTCCCTCTCCTACTGTATTCAATTATTTAACAGTCTGACAATTCACCCCCTAAATGTGTCAAAATCTTTTCTTTTATTCTCACCTGCATTAATCTTTTTTTTAGCTAAAGTGTTCCTGTTTTAGCTTGCTTTAGATATCAATGATTTTTCTTGTTCATATCCTCTTTTTTATGAATCAGACCTACCCACATTGTCTCTGTGGGTGATCAATTTAAAATGCTAATTTAACCACACCATTCACAGTCAAAATTCTTCAATAGCACTTCATCTTTACTGGATCAAGCCCAAATGTTTTAGCAAGGGTTACTAAAGTAATTCCATGAGTCTTTTATGTCTCTCTTTCTTTTTTTTTTTTTAATATTTTAAAGAGAAAAAGATGGAAAAAGAAGTAAAAATGATACAGAGTTTCAAAACAGGACAATAAAAACTTAACAATGGTTAATGTATTGCATATTGTTGTCTTCAAAGTATTTGCTCAGATTAAAAAATGTAGGCATGAAAAATTAATCAACCAATGTAAGCACAAACCAATCTTTGCAATGGACTACAAGAAATTAGTAGTATAATTATGTTAGCTGTCTTGTATTTTATATATATATATATATATTATTTTATTTTCCCTTTCTTGTTTTCTCATCTCCCCCATCCCAGTTGTTCTTCCCTTTTAAGCAGTTTCTTTCCCTTTCTCAATATCCATTGCAGATTTTGTATCTTATTTACTCTTTTAGTTTCTTACACTAAGGAGACAAGATTATGTTTATACATGTGAGTGTGATTTATTTCACTTATGAATATAATCTCTAGTTGCATCTATTTACCCATAAAAGCCTTAAGTTGATCCTTCTTTATAGCTCAGCAGTACTTTGTTATAGAAAAATACCACATCTTTTCTATACATTCCTCGGTTGATGGGCGTTTGGGTTGTTTCCAAGATTTAGCTATGACAAATTGTGCTGCTATAAACATGGGTGCACATGTATCACTGTGGTATGATGTTTTTAATTCTTCTGGGAAGATACCCAGAAAAAGAATAGCTGGGTTAAATGGGACTTCCAATCCTAGTTTTATGAGGAATCTCCACACTGACTTCCACAATGGTTTTACCATCTATACTCCTACCAAGGGTGAAGTGTTCCTTCAACAGCCCCAACAGCATTTGTTATTAGTTAATTTCTTGATGCTGACAATTTTTTCTGGGGTGAGACGGAAGATCAGTGTTGTTTTAATTTGCATTTCTCTAATGACTAATGATGTGGAACATTTTTTCATGTACCTATTTGCCATTGGTATTCATCTGAGAAGTGTGTATTCATCTCAGATGCCCATTTTTGGATTGGGTCTTTGAATTTGGGGGGCCTGATTTTTTTCAATTCTGTATATGTTCTAGGTAGAAGTCCTTTGTCTGAGGGACTGTTGGTTAAAATTTTTTCCCACTCTGTGGATTTTCTACTTACTTTTTTGGTGATTTTTTTTTTTTTTGATGTGCAGAAACTTTTTAATAGGATGAGATCTCAGTTTTTGATTCTTTGAAATATTTCCCTGCAGTTTGGTTTTTGTTCATGAACTCTGTGCCTACTCCTGTGTCTTCTAGATCTCTACATACTTTCTCATCCAGTAGATTTAGTGTTTCTTTTTTAATATTTAGATCTTTGATCCATTTTGACTTTAGTGTATGGTGATAGACATGGGTCTACCTTTAGTCTTGGGCATGTGGAAAGCCAGCTTTTCCAGCACCATTTGTTAAAGAGGCTATCTTTCTTCCAGGGAACATGCTTGGCCTCTGTCAAAGATAGGGTGGCTGAGTGTGTTTGTAGTTGTGTCTGCATTTTCTAATCTGTTCCATTGGTCCTCAGCTCTATGTCTCTTTTTTTTATTAGCTGATTCTACATGTGTTTCATATTAGAATCTAGGATTTCAAACTGCTAGTTGCCCCAAAATATCAATTTCTCTTGATTCTTCATGCTTTTGTTCATGCATTTATTTGCCTAAAATTGTCGTTTTCTTTTTAAAGGAACCTAGCTCTTAATCATTTCAACCACTTAACTGAAAGGTTTTTACAAAAAGTCCACTTTGACCTGTCAGACTTAGTTAAATGAACTCCTCTCCTAACACTTCAGGAATTCCCTTGTAGGATTAGCCCTGTTAAACTTAAAGTATTTGTTTATCTGCTTCACCAAAATGTAAATAGAAATTCTCCCTCTCATCATCTTCGTATTCTCAGTGCCTGTCTGGTACCCTCTCTCTGGAAGTCAGGAAGCTATAAATGCACACTTTTTGAATGGAAATTACTGATAGTTTCACTAAATCACTGTATATCTTCTTTTAGACCCTGAAAAGTAATGAAGGTGTTTTCCTTGCTCTGAAATGGGTTGATGAATTATTGATATAAGTTTTTGATCATTTTATGTGAAGTTATTTTAGAAAACATCAGGTAACATTAGTTTGAAAAAACATTTTATTTTCAAAGTGTTCTCTCCTTGATAATCCCTGTAAGGCATTCCTAGTGAGTTTATGTGTGATGCTTTCCTTATCTACTGCCTAATTGCCTTCTTCCTCTTTGCATAGTCAATTCTTGATTACCCATGGTCATGGTAGAAAGGGAGAGCATGGATAATCTAAAAATCTCATTTGCATCAACTGCCTGTGTCACCAAGCCTTGTGCCAGAGGCAGTAATGAGTGCAGCAATGCTGGTGGAGGTGCAGATGAGCTATGAAATGGCAAAAGCTCAGGCTGCCAAAGATACAGAAAATGAAAAGCTATGAACAATACACATCTTGATAGTTGTAAAATAGCATGGAATTGGCTATACTTTAATGATGAAAACTTAGTTTTTGTGACTGATAATGAAAAAGACTGATAACTTCTGCTTGGTAAGAATGTCAGGACTTGTCTAACTCAAAAGTAAATGGTTGCATGCGTGCCACTATATCAGCCGGACTGAACAGGTCTGGCTGTCCTTAAATCCTGTGAACACCTGCTCTTATATTCTGAGCACATAGACATTTAGGGAACATCATACTTCATTCTAAACTTTAGGGACAGTTTTAGGCAGCTGTGTTGGTGAAAGTGTTATATCTCTAAACGCTTACCAAATTGCTGCCTTATTTCAGTGCAATTGATAAGGAACTTCCAAAATACTCTAGAAGCAACTGGAGCTTTCAATCCACATATACATACTTTCGATGGCTGCAACTCATGGAGACGGGAGAAATCTTCAAACTTGGTAAGGCAAACTCTCTGTATGAGTCCTCATTCTCCACAGAACAAAACAAAACAGAGCCAGTAGGGTGTGTGTGTGTGTGTGTGTGTGTGTGTGTGTGTGTGTATGTGTGTGTGTATTTGTGTAGACCTCTGTTGTAAGGAATTGATGCACATTGTTATGGTGGCTAGCAAACCTAGGATCATCAGGATAGGCTGGCAGGCTGGAGATATAGGAAGAGCTGCTGTTATAGTAGTTCAAGTGTAAAGGTGGAAGATTTCCCTTTACTCAGAAGAAGTCAATCTTTGTTCTGTTCAGACTTTCAGTTGGTTGGATGATGTCCATCCACAGTGGGAAGGGAAATGATCTGTTTTTAACTTCAACAGAATAGCTCTCACAGAAACACTCAGAAGTGTTTGGGCACTCTGGCTCGGCCAACTTAACCTATATCAATAACTATCACGCTCTTTTCTGTTAGGTGATTAAGGGAACTCAGGAAAGTGAAATAACTGGCTGGTATTTAAGTCAGTCTCCTATCCAAATCTTCTGGTTTCTTCATTGGTGCTTCTTCTATTGTACAACACTAATTTCCCACAACAGTGACAATAAGAAGAAAAGAGGAGAATTTAGTTCAGAAATAAATGGCTCAGGAAAAAATTCCAGTGTGTTTCATTTATAAAAGTCTGTTACACGGGATTCTCAATAACATTTCAGAATACAGTATCTAGTATATTTGGTACCTATACAAATTGACAATAGCAAGTTCCTCAGCTTTTTGTTTAAATAAAAGTTGTATTGAGATGTGTTACATACCATAAACACCCTTTCTATGTATACAGTACTCCGTGTGTGTATGTGTGTGTGTGTGTGTGTGTGTGTGTGTGTGTGTGTGTGTGTTTCTGGAGACTGAACCCAGGGACCCAGATACACTGCCACTGACTATACCTACAGACTTTTTTGTTGCTTTAAATTTTGAAACCAGGTCTTGCTAAATTGCCTAGACTAGACTCAAACTTTTGTCCTGCTTACCTCAGGTTTGCAAGTGTCTGGGAAATACAGGCATATACCATTGCATTCAATGTTTTTAGATAAAGTCACAAACTTTTAGAAAACTCACCATTTCCAGGATGATTGTATGAGTCCTGAAAAAAGTGTCACTCCACTCCATTCCCCGGAAATCACTAATATATTCTCCATCGCCACATATTTTTTAGCTATTATGAATAATGCTGCTGTGAACATCTGTCAATAAATTACTGTGCAAACATATGTATTTAATTTTCTGGGGTATATACTTAAAGGTGGAGTTGCTGGGTCATGTAAAAACTTTTATATTTAAGTTTTGAGGCGCTGTCAGACTTTTCCACTGCAGTTGTTCACTTTTACACTCCCAATGATATATGGTATTCCGGTCTCTGTATGTCCTTATCAACACTTGTTATGGTCTGTCCTTTTGATTACAGCCATTGTTTTATGTGAGAAATAGTGTCTTATTAAGATTTGTATTTGTATTTCCCAATGTCTGATGATTTCGAGCACCTTTTTATTACTTATTGGCCATTGATATATCTTCTTTGCAGAAATGTTTACTCAAATCTTTTGCCTATTTTTTAAATTCAGTACCTTAAAGGAAGTAAATTGTAAGAGTTATTCATATGTGTTAGCCACAACTGTGTTATCAGATATATGATTTGCAAATATGTTCTTTCATTCTGTGCATTTTCTTTCCACCATAATGACCATAATGAAGTCTCTGTTGAAGTAAAAGTTTTTAATTTCAATGAAGTCTAATGATCTATTTCTCTATTTTAGTTGTGTTTCTGGTGTCATATATGAGATGCCTAATCCAAGGTTACAGAGATTTATGTTTTCTTCTAAAAGTTTTATACTTTTAATTCCTATGTTTATTGTTTGATACATTCTGAGGTATTTTTTGGTCCATATTGTAAAACAAGGGTTCAATTTCATTCTTTTGCAAGTGGATATCTACTTGGTACAGCATTATTTGTTTAAAAAAAAAATCTTTCCCATTCAGGGATCTCAGAATCCTAGTCAAAAATTTATTGACCTTAAGTGTAAGGGATGATTTTTGATCTAAATTATATTATATTGGTTTATGTGATTATCCTTTTGACAGTAGCAGACTGTTTTGATTACTGTAGCTTTGTAGTAAGTTTCCAAATTAGGAAGTGTGAGTCTTCCACATTTTCTCTTTGCAGTGTTGTTTTGGCTGTTTAGAGTTTTTTGTGTTTCCATATGAACTTAGGATCAATGTGTTGGTGCTGCAAAACAGTGGGCAGGCATATTGGTAGGCATTACACTGAATTTGTAGATTGGGTTGGGAATTATTCCCAAGTTAACAGTATAAAAATCTCCAGTCTATGAGCGCAGAGTATCTTTCCTTTTATTTAGTCCTTCCTTAGTTTTCTTCAGTAGCATTTTATAGTTTTAGCATGAGTGCCTTACACTTTTTTGATGAATTTATTTCTATGTTTCTCTTTTTTATGTTATCATAAGTGGATTTTCTTATTCTTACAGAGTGTTTAAATGCTAGCATGTAGAAACACAGTGATTTTTTACCGTTGACTTTGTATCTATGCTGCTCACTCACACTGCCATGTAGTTTGAAAAGTCTATGGGTGGGGAATGGTAGCCTCCTGTCCAGTGGAGAATCCCAAAGAAAGAGAGCCTGAGCATGCTCTGCACGTGAGAGTTAAATTCTGGAGACTAAATGGCTTTGCTTAATGAAGTTGAAGGCCTTAGCATGGTCAGCTGCAGTTGGGGAAGAGGAGATGTAAAAGTTGAGGATACTCTTGAAAGGGTGGACCAGTACTTGAGGTGATAAGCGAGTACTAAACAGAAGAAAAGACAAAGAATTGATTGTAAGGTGTCATGTTAAATTTTTGTGCTGTGCACATGTACTCCTTGATTGTAACTAATCTTGTTTTATGACTTTTGAAACAAGGTTTTTCAGTCTATAGTCCAGGTTTGCCTGAATTCTCTATGTAGCCCAGGCTGAGCTCACACTTGCAATAGTCCTGAGTGCTGCGATTACAGACATGCACTACTGCACCTGTCCGATTATAACTAATCTTTATTCAGCACCTGTAACACAGTTGTGTATGCTTTCCATTTGACAAAGAGGAGATTGATTCTTGAATGGGATCATAACTTGGGATCATAGGAAAATTAATCAGGCATAGCAAAAGAATGAACTGCTCTGGTTAATCTTATTCTATTTAAATAAGAGAGTTGCCATTAGGTTATTTAGTTTACTGATTTCCAAAGAGCTGGAATATTACAAAATGTATTTACACTAAACTTTTCCTGAACTGAAAGAGTAACAATGCAAAGTGTCTATTACAAGAAAGAGGAGGAAAAAGACAGAGAAGGAAATGCACCAGAGGAAGCATTTTAGACTGTTACACACTAACATTATAATGCAGATTCATCTGTGAAGGAAGGACTGTTATTAGCATCATCCCCTCTCAGTGATGAGAAAAAAGTCAGCGGGATTTAAAATTGCTTATGATAGTGCTGCTAGCCAGCAGGCAGTAAAATCAGGTCACTGATACCAAAGTCCTTATTTCCACTCTCTTGTGTTCACATATTAGCTGTTCTCACATAAAGAATACACCAGTTAACAGCACAGTGACCCTGGAAAGGAATGGACTTTGGGATCTTAGATATGTGAGCTGGCAAAGTGCCCTGTCTTTCCCAAGTCTTAGTTTACATGGTTGTACAACGGGGGTCCTAATATCATACCTTGACTCTTGTTTCAGGGTTTGAACCAGAAGAGTGACTGTGAAAGGGCTTTACAAAAATACGAAGGCTGGCAGAAGGAATAGTGAAGCAGAGGCAGAATGAGTATCACTCTCTCAGCCTGTCACTGGGCCATGGTTACAAGTTATTTGTCTTTATATGAAAGGTATGTGCTGGTGTTAGCGCCTGGAGAGTTTCAGTTCAAAAAATGCTGACTGACAGGGGTTTACC
Organism: Chinchilla lanigera; assembly: GCF_000276665.1. Lineage (NCBI taxonomy): Eukaryota > Metazoa > Chordata > Mammalia > Rodentia > Chinchillidae > Chinchilla > Chinchilla lanigera. The sequence continues at coordinate 3,528,166 of NW_004955433.1, forward strand.
CCAGGTCTTCCTGCAGAATAAAAGCCTTCAGGAGCACGTTATAGTTCAGCTCTGTCCAGACTCTGTATTTAAAGATGCATGATGGGAAGACAGCTGGTGAGGCTGTGCTTGACTGGGAGTCTGGCAAACTGCTTAGTATCCTCCTGAACAAGGGATGGAAAGATCTTGTGGCATGTTTGGTCTGGGGTCTGCAGGAGATGGGAAAGATTGCCCTATCTGTTATATTTATTGGAGATATTATTATTTGTTTTATGCCGTGTGGAAGGAGGGCCAGAGCTATAATCTATTGATCATTTAGTTTTATGAAGTTCTCAAATGGGTGATCTGGTATTTTTCTGACAGAGAGGCTATGGTTCCTGAACACCAGTAATAAGGTTGTCATGTAATTTTCTTCTCGGTCTTTTTATTGCTTTTTATCTCTTTGCTGATATTGCCTCTCCCCATCCTCACCTCCCCGCTTGCAACTGACTTTTGATTTTATTTTTTTCTCCTAGGGTTATATTTAGGATAAGCTTGATTTATTCTACAGAACTTGTCCTATGTGTTTAAGAAATTGCCCATCTTAGCTTTCCGTGTTTTATCCTGAGATGCTGTCTGCTTGCTACAGTCAGTATTGTGAAGTTGTAGTAAACTGGAGTTTAACTGGGGGAGAAATAGGTCAGGGAAGCAGAGACCAAATGTTCATTTTGCAGCCACAGTGTGAGCAGATGGATAACAGAATGAGGTTCCCCTCCTTGTGGGCCTTGGTTTTCCATGAACTCTTTCAGGATTTCCTGAGATTCATGTTCCTTCAAGATCCCCACGTGCTGGGAACAGACAAACACAGAGGACGGTGTCTTTCTAACAAAAGGACTAAGGTTATTACCCTCATGCTTGCGCTCTTAGGCAGAGAATAAACAATGAGAAACATCCTCTCTTCGCCTTACTTATCTAGGAATGTGCTAAAGAATACAGAATCCCATTGGAAATCCTGCTATAAAGCTCTGCTTTCCACTAATGACAAATGAGTTGTATCACCCAGTTGTCACCAGTGGCCACCATCTAGATAAAACTCCATTTTGCCTTCATGCCAGGCAATCAATCAGGTAAGGCGATTCCAAGTCATTCCTAGGTTAGTTTATGCCTTTTCTTCCAAGCAGCACCAAGTTAAGGGAGAGAAACTGTTGAAAAACAAAAACAAAAAGCTATGTGCAGCCTTAAAGACTATACTGGAATGTGTGTAAAGACAGCAGAAAAATTAGTGTTGGCAGCCCGCGCCCAGGCTAGTGAAGAGTTAAGTGCTGAGTGACGGTGGGAGGCTAGCGTTAGAGCTAGGGAACAACTGCCTAATGTCTTTCCACTGGGCTGCTTAGCAAAGCTTCATTATGACTGTAATTGTGTGCTTGCACAGGCACACCACACGGAGGGAACGCTCACAGTAAAGGTATGATTGTATTGCCCGCTGCCATGCCAATTACTGGATATTAATGGCAGGATGGCATGCATATGCCGGAGCTGGGAAGCAGAAGGTTAATAGATGAACAGCACCAGAAGAGCCCATTTATCAGTTTCTATTTATCTCTCCTTGGGAGGTGGCAGGTTTACAGTAAATACCTTCTGTCCTCCTAATTTCCTAATGATGGGGATAATGATGGAGAATGGTGAAGTCATTAACTGGGACAGGCTCTGTGCATCACTCTGTCAACCGCATCTCCCCAAGACCTGCAATGAGAAGTGATGGGGCCCAGCTGTTCACTAGAACCCAAGCCCCTCCTGCAGCCCCTTCCACCCTCCACTGCAGGCTGGGAAAACGGCTCCCCAGGTGAGAAGGGAGGCCCGGAGGACAGTGGAGAATGGGAGAAGGGGTGCAGGACTCTCCGCACAGAAAGACGGCTTTTCCCCTTGCCCAGAACCTGGAAGAAGCAACCTTTACACACGCTGGAATGTATCTCAGAGATGCCAGGGCTGCCATGACGTGGAGGTGGAATTGGATAATGAGTCAGAAATGGAAGTGAGTGTGCTAGGACAGGGAATGTTGGCAGATTCTACCCAACGTTCCTTCCAAAAGCTGGGAGGAATTTAAATAATATATGATCCACTTCCTGACCTCACTACTAAATGGAGCTGAAGGTACAAGAGAAAAATCTTTTTTGCAGAGGTAAAAGTTTGGGCCTTGAAACCTTGAAGACAAAGTGAAACAACCTGGTTTGACTCGGATGTGCTTCTTTTCTGAATAATGACCATAAGGTGTCTGTTTCATCTACTTGTTTATACATAGAATCTTTCAACTTTTAGTTATTGCCGTACCTTGGTTTTGCTTCAGTGGTTTATAGAGGCCTTGAAAAATTATGATCTTGTTTTCTACCTTTTTACTTGGGGAGCCCATTGACTATCCCCAGAATCTGCTTTCTCTTAGTTGAAGCAAGCTGTTATTTTACTTACATGTGTTATAATTATTTTGTAAGCAAATAATAGAGAATTATTTAGGCCCCAAATGGCAAAACATGGAAGTATATCTTAATGACATGAGAGGTCTCAAGATCAGGGATGAAGCTGGGCCATCGTAGTAGACTAAGAACATTGACACGAATGTGTTTCTCGCCCTTTCTCTCTCTCTTCCCTCCTGCTTCCCCTCTCCTCTTTCTTCCTCCTCTCCTCCCCCGCCTTCTTCTCCTTCTCTCCCTTTTGCTTATCATGCTACTGTCTATCCATTTAGTATTTTTCTTCTTCCAGAAACTCACTTTCCACTCAGCACAGAACATAAAATGGAATATACAGCTGCTTACAGTACCCAGCTTTTTATATTTTGTATCCAGACCTCGAAGAGAGACCAAACCAACGCATTTTCCCCTATCTGTTTCTCTCTTCCATGCCAAGGCCGAAGCTTTGGTGCAGTGTATTCTCCTATAGCCTGTACCCAGGACACTGGAATCAGCTGTACGGATGTGTGTGTGTGAAGCTCGTGAGCATTAGGCGTGGGGTCACCAGAAGAAAGGACCCTGAGCTATGAAGACTGCTTACTAGGCGCTCAACACAGCCCTCGCAGAGCTACCTGCTACTGGATTCCTAGAGGTAGGGAACGGGGGAGACCATGGTCCTGTGAGGTCACACTTCTTGGGAAATTCAACAGTACTGAGGGATGATATGACTTTTTAACGTCATGCTTGAATCCTTGTTCGTTTACTCACAGCCCTGTGATCACTTTCACCGTCTTTATGCAGTCAGTTTTATAACTGGGATGATAATAATGGCACCTATCAAATGGGGCAGTCCCGAGGACAAACGAGACCCTGTGTCTAAAGTGCTGTCGGCACTCCACAGCAAGTTCCCTCTAGGTGTGATTGCTATCACAGCTGTCAGTTGGAATTTTCAGTTTGATATATTTTTCCCCCAAGATGAATCAGTCATTTTTACCAAACATGATAGACTGTGTTTTCAGAAACGACGATAGCAGTATTTCTAAACCTGTCTGCTATTCAGGACACCCAGCCAGAGAAGCCATATGGAGGTTACAGGGCAGTGGAAGGGGAACGTTGAGAAGGCCTCTGTGAGGCAGCACGTTGCCCCTGAGGCCCGGAAGAGGAGAAGAGCTGCTAAGTGAGTGGTGAGAAGGGTTGGCCCTGGAGGGAACTAATGAGTTCGAAGATCCTTGCAATCAGAAGGGACTTCACATCTTGGCTCAACTTGACTTAAGCAATTCTTTTGTAATTGGTGGAACATTTTGCTATTAAAGCCTCGTGAAAGTGTGAAGAAATCTGTTCAGTTATCCTTTTAACAATGAAAGCAGTGACTTCTTTTTTGCCTACCTCCTTCTGTCTCCTTTTCCCTTGTTTATCCTTCTTAGTATTTTTATAAGCTGTGATATTAATGACTACTAGAAGGTGTATTTTCTGAAAATTTGTTTTAAGTCTCAGGTTTTTTAAAAGTATTATGTCAAATACTGGAGAAAATGAAACAATACTGTTGTTTTCAGCACATTCAAGAAAAACATACCATTGATGAATTGAGATGATTCTATAAAGTAGCATTTAAGTAACATACCATTCACTAAGATCCAAACAGTGCAGCACAGTGTTAGAGGTGCTTCGTGCATCCACTACACACCCGTCATAGTTATGCTGTGTGGCCAGCCTGGCGCGAGGCTCTGCTAAGTCTCCCTGCCCTCTTGAGTTGTTTACAATGTAGAATTAAGACTATAGATAAACAAGCAGAAATTCTATAGTTATAATACTATAAAAGTTATAAAGGGAAGGTACTGGTGCTGAAGCATCTGATATGGATTTGGGATGAGATCAGGGATTATTACTTTCAGATATAATAATTTCAGTGAAAATGTTTACATTGTGGATTATCCGTGATCATTTTTAATCTTAGGTTGCTAATGTCTTGGTTCTGGGATATGTAGGAAAGCTTAGCACATGATGATTAAAAGTACAAATCTATTCTAAAATACTATTAGCAAAAAGAATTATGAAAAGTGATACAAATAACATTTGGCTGATCTGCTGTTCGGAGATTTTGTATGAGAAGGTGTTCAACATAAAGTTTTGGAAGTACGCTTTAGTTTTATTTATTTCTAGTGTTTTTCTGTGTAGATATAAAATGTTAGTCACACCTAACACTTAGGGTTTTGAGAAAAACATAAGCATTACAAAACGCCTTCTGGTAGAATAATAATAAGAGACTTTCTGGGGCATATTTTCAAAAAGATTTTAAAAATGGGGGACTGAAAATCCAATAGCACACTCTTTGTAGGAAGAGTCTTATTATGATACCTGCCCCTCACCCCAAATGCCAGGACTGGGGCATCAGTTAATGTCTCTTATTGTTGAATCTGACCACGTGAGCTAATGCAAACAAAGTCATCAACTTCATTACCAGTTAATGTGTACTAAATGTGGATTGAGAGTTTGTATTCAGTTAATTATTCAGGGAGAGAATTTAGAAAAATACTCAGATATGCAAAAGGAGAAAGAAAGCAAAACAGAAACTTACCCCACTGATTTTTTTTCTTTTTTGAGACAGGATCTCCTTATGCAGTTCAGGCTGGTCTTGAGCTCACTGTATAGCCCAGGCTGACCTTGAACTCACAGCAATCATCCTGCCTCAGCCTCCTAAGTGCTAGGATAATAGGCATATGCACCACTCCTGGCTACTCCACTGAATTCTTGAGACTAAAATATATAGAGGGGAATGAGCTGGGAAGTTTCCCAGTCTTGAAATAATCGTAGAGAAGCAGAAAACAGTCATTGAGAGTTAGTAGATTTAGAAGAGGCATTAGAGGCAGTCTTGTCCGAATCTCACATTGCAGCTAAGAATACTGAGGCAGAGAGTTTAAATAACTCCAGTTTGGCAGGACCTCAGCCAGAACCACTGTCTCCTGACTACACATGCCGCACCTGTCTGTAAGACCACACTTCCTGCTTTTGAAATAGTGTGGACAACACCAATATGGAAACTTTAGCAAGCCAATAAGCATATGCTTTTGTGAAAGAGAGAAAAGGATATTTTGAGGATGGTTTCTTCCAATAAAAATGAGAACATCATTTTCAAGCTGAAGGATTAAATGAAACTGAAGGGTAAAAGGGTTATGGGATGACAGCTGTGAGAAACATAGACAAAGGTTACCTCTGACTTGAGCTGGACTCTGTAGGGGCTAAGGAAAGGATTATGTGCTATTCCTTGGCCAGTATCACTGTGTATAACCTCATTTGGAAATAGATAAACACAAGGCATATTCAAGTTGGGTAGGTAGTTACTTTCCATGTGTTTGTTGTGTATCTTCTTCAGTACTTTTTCTAAACACATAGAACAGTTTCTGGTATATAGTATCTGTTCAACAATATTTACCTAATACATTATCATTTATGGGATTAAGAGCTGAGATAAAAAGAACAGTAAGGTCTCTAGGAGTTTGGAAAGTAATCACTGTAGGCAGAATCACCAGGGGAAAACGTCACAGAAGATGAGAGTCTGAGATGGTAAGAATGGGATCGCTGAGGCTGCACAGAAAGTAGGAGGTATTCAGGTTGGGGACAGAAGGTGAATAGACAAGGACAAGAAGGTGAGCATTAATGAGGCAAGTTCCTGGAACAGTGAGATCAGTTTAGTTTTACTTCTTTTCACTTGAATCCTATGAACTGTGTTATTTATAAATTTAGTGAGATTTTGTAGGGCCTTGATGTCCGGACTGGCCATCGAGCTAGAAATAGTCTGTGAAGTTCAGGGGCTTTGGAAATGCTGGTGTAACCTTTGAGCCTTGCTGAAGCTGGTCTTCTAGGGCCACGCGTCCAGAGGAGACAGGAGGCTGAGGAGGCCTGAGACACCCGGGGGAGAGAGACTTCTCATTCAGTGCTGGGCTCCTATGCAGCCCACCTTTTGCCATCTCTGATCCCTTCTCAGTATGGGTCCTGTGCCACAGATACACAGACTTGTATGAGGAAAAAATTATTAGGAACTGATTGAACTTCTGATGATCACTGTGGAGTAGACAGAATATGATTTCAAGACAAAATCTTCCATAAGGGTTGGAAGAAAAGTTGAAATAGTTTCAAAGAAGATGAAGACTTGGGGCAGTTTTCCTAAGAATTCAGTGCTCTTAGACTTTATGTTGATATCTGCTCACATCTTCCTTAAGCCTAGTGCATTCCTGATGCTAAGGTGTCTTTGACGAGGGTTAAGTGATAGGGGGTGGGAAACTGTGTTTAAATATTATTTATACACTCCCTGGGTGCTGGCTCAGAGTATTTGGCAGATCACTGGGAACAGTAAAGTTTAGAGTTGAATCTCTGTCTTTAGAGAATATGGACGTTGTTCCCTGTCATGGCTCCTTTTCCTTCCAATGTACGGGCCATGGCTACCGGAAGCCCTGGAAAGGTTTGTGTTTAAAACCTCCAGACTGCTATGGGATAAAATTAACTGCAGCTAAGCTACAGCTGGATGCACCCTCTCACTTAGCAGTTGGCTTCTGCCTTTGAAACATCAAGTATGACGTAAATCAAGATGTACATTAACAAAGATGGTGTAAAACATCTGCGAATGCTAAATAAGGAGAAATCTCATTAGTCACCAAGCAAACAATGTGTATGATAATTTAGATAAAAGCAGAAGGTGTCTAGGAACTCAGAGACAAAAGAGCTGAAGCAGAGTTTAATCCTGGTGCAAACACTGTATGATAATGTAGCGAAGGAAACTTCTCTCTCCCTCTCCCTCCCTCCTTCTCTCTCTCTCTCTCTCTCTCTCTCTCTCATCAGGTAAAGGACATTTAGACAAAGGACTGATGCCATTTCTATGAAGGTAAATATATTCTTCTTGAAAGAAAGGGAAAGTAATTTCTTCTTGAAGCATGTAATTCTTGGCAAACGAACTTCTAGGTGTCTGAGAAGTCACACACTTCCTTTGTAGGGCCTCCTGGAGCAATTTGTGGTTTATATCTGGACACAAATTCCTCATCTAAAATTCTGGACTACTGTCAGTTTTAAAGAAAGGAGCATCCCAAAATACCTCTATGGAAAGAGGAATTTTTATCTTAGATGTGGTCATTGTAAGTACTTTTTGGCAATAAGTTATGCTCCAACTAAAATAATGTTCTTAACAAATACATTTCTATTACAACCAGAAGTAATAATCAAAGATGTTTGAGTATGTGCATCACAGGCTTTAAGAGAAGTTTCCCAGTTGTCATGCCTTTCTGGTCCCTGGCCGAGAACACCTGAAGTTGATCAAGTAGCCTTGGAAATCACAGATGCAGAGTTGTGGTACAAGGCAGGTCTCCTTCCATTGTCCTCAAAATCCTACACCATCTTATTTCAACAAAAATTGTACCTGATGTTGGCCATTTGTTTCATCTATAATTTTTACTGTATAAAATGAGAATATTTTCACTACTCTTGGTATATCAGTCTCTTCTTTTCCTTGCTCCCATTAACAATAAAAACCCATGCAGTTTTCAGCCATTACCATTTTTCTCCTGATAAACCATGTGTGACATGGAGACCTTGAAGCTGGGAGTTCTGATCACGATGCTCAATAGACTGTACATAGAGCTTTTTCAGAGGTAACCACTGTGAAAAAATAAGCTCCACTGTTATTCCTCTCTCTTATATTTTTCTCATGCTCCTCTGTATACATCTGATGTAATATGAGTTCACATGAATTCTGCCAAAGGCCTTTTGCCTGACAACAGAAAGGCCATCTAAGGTGCTCACTGGGTGCTGGAGCTGTCCTTTGACTTCTTTTTTTTTTTGTCTTTTTAAGACAGGGTCTCACTATGCAATTCAGGCTGGCCTTGAGCTCACTTTGTAGCCCAGAATGGCCTCAAACTCACAACGATCCTTCTGCCTCAGCCTCCCAAATGCTGGGATTACAGGCGTGTGCCACCACGCCTGGCAAATTAATGATGTATTTTCTTTTTGGTACCAGGAATTGAACTCAGGACCTTGCACTTGCCAGGCAGGCACTTATGCCACTGAGCTATATCCCCAGCCCGCTGTCCTTTGACTTAACCAGCCACTTATTCTGAAATAGCACACTTACTAGAAAGAAAGTGTTGCTAGTGCAGAGCTACTTTGTTCCTGTTTCATAGAGTGTTTTCTTACAGGGTTCAGGAACAGTTTGGAGGCACTTAGTCATTATGAGTTGATAATTGATGCAGTAAAATGAGAAGGGACTCAGATGACAAAGACTTGTTTGTACCAGTTGGTTTCATAAATAAATAAGAACACATGATTTTACTGGAGGTTTTGGCCTCAAGTCTTTGTGATACTGAATAATACTGATTACTAATGTGGAGATAATGCCTAAGATTCAGTTATGGAAGTAAATTTAAAACAGATGTTCACAGATCAGTTTCCATGTGTTTGTGCATATATTAATCAGGGTTCTCCAAAGATGTGCATATATATACAGAAAGCTTTATTTTCAGTAACTGACCCCCACATTGCAGCATGGTTAGTGTAAAATCTGATGGGAGTGCCTACCAAACTGGAGACGCAGGACAATGGAGCTGCCTAAGTCTGCATGCTGGCTGCTGACAGGATCTACTTTCTAAAGGGAGATCAGTCTTTGTTCTATTCAGGTCCTCAACTGATGGGATGAGGCCCACCCACATTGTGGAAGGGTAACTGCTTTACTCAAACTCCAGCTATTTAAATGGTAATCTCATAAAAAAAAAAAAAAAACCTTCACACAAACATTAAGCATAATGTTTGATCAAATAATTGGGTACTATGGCCTGGCCAAGTAGATAAATAAAATTGACTATTACATGCACATATATGATATATGATGTAATGTTATATCAGCAACACCCAAAATTAAGTATCACTCGAGAAATTTACAAAAGCTTAGAAAGTCACCAGGACAGGCAATGCTTTTGTTTTCCATAAATGAAGGGCAAGAGATTACAATTTTATTTTAGACAAAACTTACTACACATGTAATCAGGAAGTCTCCTTGGATTAAATAGCAGAAAGATAGTTACTTAAATACAGTAGTTACTTAAATAGTAATTTAAAGATAGATAAATTAAAGATAGTTACTTAAATAGTAATTTAAAGATAGATAAATTAAAGATAGCTACTTAAATACAGTAGTTACTTAAATAGTAATTTAAATTTCTGTTTTCAAATAATAAATTACGTTGTTACCACAAAGATAGAACTTTAAAAATCATGTTTGTAATCATAAAATATGAACCCTGTTTTATATATACATATATATGTGTGTGTGTATGTGTGTGTTTGTGTATTTGTATAAGCTTTGAATTGTTACCAAGACATTATGTGTCTATAAAAGAAAGTTTCAGCCATGAGTGGTGGTATACACCTGAAATCCCAACTACCTGGGGGAAGCTTAGGCAGGAGACTTGCAAGTTCGAGACCAGGTGGGGCAATTTAAGGAGACACTATCTCAAAATAAAAAGGATTGGGGGTGTAGCTCAGTAGTAAAGTGCTCTGGGTTCAATCTCTAGTTCCAAAAAGAAGAAAGGAAGGCAAGGCAAGGCAAAAAAGAAACTTTCATTAGCTCATACTGCTTTAAGGGTGAGGTATGTTTTATCTTCTGATTTTTTTCTGTCTTTTGGGAGTATCTGAACAAATGATGGAACTGGATTTGGGTAGGAGGTATCTCACCTGTTACTTCTGAGAGTTCTCTCTCTTGCTCCCTCCTTCCCGCCCTCTCTCCCTCCTCCCACCCTCCCTCTTCTTTGTTTCTGCAGTGTGGAAGACACAGCCCAGTGCCCCCTGCATGCTAGGCAAGCGCTCTGTCACTGAGGTCAGGACCTCCTCTTTTTCAGGATCTTACTCTAAATGCAAGTGAATGACACTGAAATGGTTTTCACAAAGTGTGTATGATGTGCTCCTTCAAAGTTGGAAGGTCATGATATGAATATCATGGTTTTAAGAGTATAGGATTTTGGCCCTGACACGTTCTATAGAACCATTTTTGGTAGACAATAGCAGTTGTCTATCATGAGGACATAGAAGAAGGGGAGGTTGCTGTAGTTTGACACTGGGAAAGGTGCTAAGCCACTCTTTTCCATGCCTGAATTCTGAGTTTTAAAAATAAGCTGTAATAGAGTAATTTTAAAGGCAGTGATCCAAGATTAGACATATATGGGTCGTTTGTTATATTACTTACTAACATTTTTCCTAAAGCTCTAGTCACGCAGTTACAGTTCAAAGACAGTACAGATATACAGTCAGTGTTTTTTTCAAAATATTACAAAAACATTTTTTTTTTTTCTATTCTTTGTCTGGCTACACAGTGATCTGGCACTTTAGAGCCTTTTGGTTGAAGCAGAAGAGTGAATGCTGATGATGCCCGGATGAAACAGTCCTTTGTAAGGAAGGGGACGGAAAAGCTGCTTTATTTGTTTGGGTTCTGTATCAAGCAGGAACTGAGGGCAAATGAAACATCAGAGCACATTATCTCCCCACGGGAGATGACAAGAGTTATTTCATGATATTTTTAAATTTGTGTAAATTCCTTTAGGTTAAGCTCTTGTGAATGAAAGCATGGAGTTTCTGGCTTTGAGTGAAGAAAGAAAAGCTTTGCATGTTACCTTTTTAAAAATGAAATGTGTTGTAATAATAAAAGGAACTAAAAGTGTGACAGGGAAATGTATGCAGAGCAGTTATGTTTTCTCTGAAAGTAAACAGTATTGTTTGACTTCACAGTTTAACAGTTTCAGTGACCTTCTGTGTGTCTGCGTTGTGGCCCTTAGCACAGCCACGCTGCTTCAAACCCTCTGCTCTTCTGTCTTCCTTCCTCACACTCCCTAGGTGTGGAGGTGAAGTATCCAGGAAGGTGTCAAATTCTACCTGCATCTGCAATGTCACCTGTGTCCTGAGTCTAAGCCAGGAGCTCCCAGGCAGTTGCAGGAGGACCCGCTATTGTTGCACCTGGGGTTTGGAACAGAAAGTTAAAAGTGAATTCTGAGAGATTTTCCATCAGTCCTCAGGAATTTCACAGAAGAAATCACACACACACACACACACACACACACACACACACACACACTTGTCATGATTGACTGTAGTGAACAGGAAGGAGACTGGGAGACCATAAGGTGGTTTCCATTAAGGGGGAATTTCACTCCAGGGGCACATTATAGTTAAGTTTCTTGTTTCACAGTCTCCTAGTTTATTAGTCTCTGACCTTGTGCTGCTGATTTGCAGCTGTGTAACCTGCTGCTGCTCCTGTATCCTATTTTGCCTGCTTTTGAAGGCAAAGAGGTAGAATAGGTTTATGATACAAATTCTATACTAAAATAAGGGCTTCTAGGTAGGGTGTAATTCTTTTTTTCCACTTCATTCTGTGGCTAGTATAAGATTCATTTTTAAAAATATGTATTTGTTGAGATTTATCTGCTGATATACTCATAATTTTATCACATATTCCACATAAAGCACCTGAATGGAAACATTTAGATATAGCTTCAGTGAAGTGATTTTATGTTTTCTGAATTAATCTTTAAAGAAATTCTAAGTTAGATGTATCCCAATTTCAGGGACAAAACCAAGGATCAGAGAATGAAATGACTGACCTAGAATCACAAGTGATAACTGTCGGGGGCGGGGACTGTCCTTTGGGTGAGTGAGATTAGCAGTCACAGACCTAGTGGTTTTTCCTTCACTTCCGCTGTATGCTAAACTCATCATTTGTATAGTACCACATCCAGGGATAACGAGGGCACGGTGCAATCAGAAGATTGCATAAATGTTTATTTTTAAGGTATTAAAACATCTCCGTTGTGTATTCTTGGCGCAATTAAGCTCCTGGTCAGGCCAAAGGGTGAGAATGTTTAAATGAGTCTTTTTCTACCACCCCTTATCAACTTGACTAATAGGCGAAGCGCAGAGCAGTGACTAAGTTCGTTACGTGTGATCAGAGGAGGAAGGAATCACGTCCACCATGTTAATGTAGCTTTCAATTTATGGTGGCATTTACTGAAACATCCTGCAATATTTGGCAAAGTTAAAAGAGAGATTGCACCCCAATTAACCAGAAGATCAAAGAGCGAAGATTAAGGAGGGAAATGTTGTCTTTTTTTATTTTTTTAAAGAAGCAAAATGTTTGGAAAGTCAGGCTTTGAGTGAGCTAGCCTCCACCACTTCCACTATTCAGGTTGGCTAATGAGCGCTTCCTTCATCCCTCTACTGGGTGCACTTATACGTGGGGGAGAATAACACAACGCTTCTCAGTAACTGCAGCCAATAGCTAAATCATTTCTGTCACCCATTTTACCTTAAAAAAATCTGAGTTAGTAAATTATGATTGTTCATATTTATATTTTTATTTTTATTCTTTGGTAGTACCTGGTTTTAAACCCAGGACCTTTGCACTAGCCTTTTTTATTTATTATTATAATTTTTTTTGTTGTTTGAGGCGAAGTCTTGCTAAGACACTAAGTTGCCCTGGTGAACTCAAACTTGTGATCTCCATGTCTCACCCTCCCAGAGTGCTGGGATTAGAGGTGTGCACCACCATATCTGGCTTAAACTGTGTATCTTACTATAATAATATTAAAAAATATTTTGGATTTATCCACCTAATTAAAGATTTAATAAATATTTATTGAGCTTCTACTATGTCATGTTCTCAACTGAGAAAACAGTGGTATATCTTTATTCTAGGATATCTTGACTAACATTATTTAGATACAATAAAAAAAAAAAAGGATTTTCCTGGAATCTAAATCTTGCTCTGTGGCTGTAGAATTTTCCTTCTGAACACAGAGTTTGGAACCTACAACAGCAACCATAAAGATCCTACAACATCTCTATATGGAGAAAATTCATAGCTGTGAAATGTCACCTCTCAAGATGGTTGTTAGGGGCATAACGTAACTTCAGTTCTCTCCGGCTATCTCTGTATATATCATGTCACCCTGGGAAAAAGTAACTGTGCTGGCTTTGCATATGATTTTAGGGACCTAAAATGCAAGAAACTAATACTTTGAGGATTAAACTATCTGCAGCATCTAAGTTTTTAAAGTGCTTGTTTCAGAAGGCAAATACAGTATAGTTAGACATAGTTCTAAAAAGATACAGTCGTAATAATTGGCATTTTTCTGTGACTTCTATGGAATCCTAAGTTCTCACTCACAGTTAAGAAGGACTTTATAGTCAAATATGTTGGAGAACTCAAAATTGCAGCTTATTTCTGGGAGATTTCATTTTGTACATTCGTATATTAATGCTTTAATGAGTCCCCAAATTAAGAAATCTCTTTAACCCAGTCTTTCTCAAAGGTAAATGACCAGAGCAAAATTTTTGCCCTCCATGTATTAACAGTTAACATCTTCAAAGATTCTTTTCTCTGTAAAAGATAAACTCTGGACCATTGCTGTAAGAGGAAATTTTGCAAAAATGCTGTGTTATTATACATTCTGATATCCTGAGGAAGTGCCCGGGATTGCTTATAATTGGCTTTTATTCCACTGTGGCTGCGCCTTTGCTGCCCTTGCAAGTACAGATCTGTTCGGCCTCCCCTTGGTACTGAGCAGTTTTTCTTCCTAAATAAAATCCAATCCACTGTATCCTACCGAATCCTAATTTGTTGGTGTACATATTCTTCCAGCATTCCAGGGTGATTTTCAAGTTCTACTGTGGTAATTTAATATTTGTGGATTTAGGTTTTCCTTAAGAAAAGTTGAAGTGAAGATTAAGTTGTATCACATGCTGAATTTTGTCTTTCATACTTTAAAGTTTGCCCTCCCTTGACAAAAACATTTACTTATAAGGATTCAAAATACTACCCAAGTTTTCAGTGTTGTTTGCATTTCTGTTAAGAGCTGTAAGACAGAGAGGGCTTGTGCTTCTTCTTTAAAACCCTGATGATTCCATGACTATGCAAACACATCTGAAACCGCTCCTGGCACACGACAGTCTACAGAGCACTTTTCAAATGGGAAGTGAAATATTGCAACTTGTTTTGATAAAGTCCATATTGCATTAAAATAAATGTTAATTTTAAGTTAATGCTGTAGTGATTTCTTCAAATTGCAAATAGAGATTAGACCATACTTTTCCTAACACAAGAGGTTTTTAGAATAGGCTGAATAAACAGCTACAGTGACACTGCCTGGGACTAACTCTTAAGGTAAGTAGCGTACAGGAAACACCTGAAGTCACTGAAAAGGCCACCTAAAGTAAAACTTAATCACACACATCATGGGAAACAGATGACAGGGTAGCTTCTTCCTCTACGAAACTGGACTCAAAAGTGAAGCTTTCAGTGAGTGCTGTAGACCTTCTGATGGGTCTCCTTACTGAGATCTCTATGCACATAGAGCAGTTTAGAACCACTGGCTTTAATTGCTGGGTCGAAGAGAAGAGCAATCTATTGATTTCTTTAGGGCCTCAATTTATGCATAGCTAAGCATGTGCTCAGGCTCCCTGAGTCTGGGGGACTGAGTGAAATTCTGCAAGAACAGCTGTTTCCTAGCAAATGCTGCACGTAGTTTTATGCTAAGAACTCCTTCCCCCCAACTTTTGCAGTGAAAAATTTCTTTTGTGGAAATAAGCACATCTATTTCTAGAAAGAGAAACAGAAGCTGCTATATAAATTTATTTTCTATATATAACATGGATACTTAAATTTACCTAAAACTAGCCAGTTACTTTTGTCAAGTCAGATCAGCAGATTGTGAAAAGAAAAAACATTTGTTTTCATAGTTTATAATATTAACTAAGTTTCTTCTTTTTAACTTTTGAACATCTTTGAGTGTTTACTAAACTGAAAAAGCTGTACATAAAATTTATTTGTAGGGTTTAATTTTTGTAACTGAATTTTATGTGTCTGATTTTGTTTTTTAATTGGAAAATTGAGAACATATTCCATTTGATAGGACTGTTGTAAGAGATTTTGTCTTCACTTTGGGTGCTGCCCTTTTGTATTCTTTTTCTCTAATAGGTAGTATTGTAGTCATTTCATGTGTTATATATTGGCCACCGTGTTTGACAAAGCATCAGTTCTATTTCATTTCCTCACTAAAGAAACCAGCTAAATACTCAAACAAAGTTACAAACCTTTCATGGAACACACAATGCCAAGCCAGCTGGCCTCCTCTCCATTTCCTCTGGTACAGCGCCTTCCTCCCCATAATTCACATGCAGGGGTCTTTCATTTGGGTTTTGAAACTTAATGACTAGTGAAGATGTGATGGAAATAGTGTATATCTTGAAAAGTCACTGAAGTGACAAATGGTGATACTTTGCAAAGCACTATTTGAAAGGAGGGGAGATGTTTGAGAATTCAGAATTGGGAATTTCCTAGATGATCCTCAAACTATTTGGGGGAAGTTGCTATTTTAATGGATAAATAATTCCACTCATTTAAAAAAACAGACTTTTTTTTTTAAAAGCCGTTCCTACGTCTTTCCTCACCAATTAAAAGTCTCTCATTTTGTAGATGTGGCTTTAATTTGAAGCAATATGGTATTCTTTTTTTTTTTTTTCCCCTCTCCATTCTAACTAAACAAACTCTGTAAGAATTAGCTTTGAGTTATTCCATCTGTGGACTTTTAATTTTGTCATAAAAACACAGAAGCCTGGCAGGGAGCTCTTTCCAACTGGCTACATGTATCATCTTGTCTGAAAGCTGGTTAAGTAAGTATGGCATTTAGAACGAAATAAAAAAAACTTCATTTGTGGAGCTAGTTCACACGATGTGTTTGCCCACTTCTTTGACCATCTGTTTATGTTGACAACCACCGCCCCACATTGTGCCAAAGTGCCCTTGGCTATTAAAAACAGTGTTTTGTGTGTGAGAGGCGTGTGTGTCCTCACACATGTATGTGTTTTGGGGGTGCCATCTTCTTGAGAAATGTCTTACTAAAGGTCACATACGATCCATGTGGAGATATCTCAGGTCATTTACTGTTCAGGCAATATTATACTATATGCCGTACCCCTCCTCACTTTTAAAGATGTTCGTTCCTCCCTGACATACAAAAATTTCTTTAAGACTATGAATATATTATCAAAATACCTGCTGAATTTGGCTAAAGAGGGAATGATACTATGTGTTGAAGGTGAATCTAACTACGAATCTAAATATCTCTGAGTACAGCAATCCTTGGGAATGACTCAGGAATTCTAAGCTGTTGGCAAGATTCTTTCTGCCAACAGGAATATCAGAGTTGACATTCAACTCACTAGAGGACTGGGGACTCTTCTTTCACAGTTGACAGTGTAAATAAAGTCTTTGAGGCAAAATGGCCTCCTGGGAGAAGAGTAACTATGGTACATGGATTGTCAGTCTGCTATCACTGTAGGTTGATCGGCTTCAAACTATTTATCCAAGGTTTTAAACAACTACTTACCAAAAGCTAATGGACATACAACTTTCCAGCACTGAGCTGTAGAAGTAAAGAACCATCTCTTAGCTATAATAAAAATTGTAATTGTAGTGGGGGAGGGGAAACACAAATGGTAAGATAGATAAGACAACTAAAAGATGGATCTTGCCAAGGGGAGATAAAAATTGTCTCGGCATCCAAGGATAGAGGGTATTAATTAGTTGCCAAGTGCCGTTTCAGTTCCGCAGGGTTCTGTGTTGTACGGTCTTCAACTCCCCTTTCCTCAAAGCTCCTAAATTATCTGGAGTGAGCGTGTGAGCAGCTATGAGGCGCCCCGCATTCCCCTGAGCACTGGGGTACAGACTGCCTGAGGAGCCTATGAGTACGGTGAGTAATTCCCAGGGAGAGAGGCACAGGCTGAGGAGCTGAGTAGATGCGTGGTTTGGGGGCTGGTACAATGCACAGTCACAGAACCATTTTAGGAAAGCTTGGTACCCCTTTGTCCAACTCTACTCTATAATTATTATTTTTATTATTATATTTTAATCCTCCAAGACTGTGATGATTTTCCCCGCATTTGGTTTGTTGCTTTTCTCTCCAGTGATTCCCCATGTTTTACCATCATTCGCCTCAGAATCCGTTCTGCAAGCTGGGTCGGAGCTGAAGAACAGACATTCTTTCTGACAGCTGTACAGGGAGGCGAACAAATTTCCAGAGGAGGGTGTCCTGCGCCAGCGAGCCCATCCAGCTGGATTTGCATCGCACGTGCAGAGAGCTGCGCGGCACGGCCCACTGCTGCGGGGGCTGCAGCTACTTATTTAATAACTCGGTTCGCAGGCGGCACAGGGACTGCAGCACTTTAGGTTATTCCAGACAAATAAGGAGTCACAGAACACTGCGCAGAGAAAAGTAACATTTTAGTTCTTCCCCTTGGCCGAGGCTGTTTAAATGCTGAACATGATAGTCCTGAGGTATAGATGGTAATAATTTCTGTTAGGTGTAGGAACTGTCTTCCTCCAGCCGTGTCATTTGATGGCATGCAACATTTCTTTGGTGTTTATTGGAGTTTGAAGTGTTTACTTTTTAACCCCCAGTATTTAAAGTGTAGGCTACTCATTGCATTTTTAGCAAATTAGTTTTATTTCTTCTAATCGTTAACACTTAGAAATGCTTGTGAGAAATTGCATTAATAAAACCTTCAGTTTTAAATGTGGGTTGTTTATGTTTTCACTTGTGATGAATTTTCTCCCCTCTCTTTAGACTCCCTCCCCAGTTTGTTCATCAACAATTAAACTAAATATTTGGCTTTATTCTGAACACTGCAAAGTTACTGAAACACCAAGCTGCCAGTAAAACAATAAAAATGAATTTCTTGAGTGTAAGTAAAGAGTGTTAAGGTAGCAATATTAATGCACAAACTTCTATTTTAAAAACACAGTCATAATGGTCGATGATGAAAATGTCTACTCTCCAGAGGTGTAAATGTGAAAGCTTAGCCTACTGTTGTTCCTCTGATTCATCTCATGGCACATTTTATTTTTGCACTGTAAATTCTCAGGAAATATTTAATGAGCAGGTGAGTAAATGGTTTGCTATTGTGATAAAATCACACCAGTGGAAACGGATAAGGGGCCTGGGCTTGGATTTGTAAAGTGAGCCTTAGAAAGTAATCATAGACATCAGCGCTTTGATTTGTTTTTCCTAACTAAATTTTCTCCAAAAGAAGAGATTTTGGATTGCATGTCTATATTGGAAAAGTCTAATGTAAGCTATAATTTGGGAAAATAGAAACTTCTGGCCAGAACTGCTTTCTTTATCTTGAATCTCTACAGTAGCAATGTGACTGTGCTTGTGTATAAAATAGCTCAATACGTGGCTTCAAATTGTTGGCATTCTTGTTTTCTTCACAGTGAAGAGCTCCTTGAAGCAGGTCTGTATCTCTTCACAGCTGCAGTCACGCACCTGTAGTAGTCCAGTGACTGCAAAAGAAATGAAAGCTTGTTTTTACCAGGTCTTTTCCGGTGTTGAAGATGAAGGCTGCATAACCCTCCCATGGAAATTCTTTATCTATCAGGTTAAGCAGAGAGATATGTCAGCAAGTAAACCCTGACTGGCCATGCACTGAACATGGGTTTGGATGAGAAATGGTGCTGGGAACTGGTCATAGTCAGCCTGGACAAGTCTTTCTTCCAGGGGAAATGAAAGACTTCCTTGAGTTTGAAATTTTGTACAGTAGAACCAGTCCCTCCAGGGGAGGAGATAGGAACGCATACAAACAAATGGTGGTATGAAAAGGCAGAGGAGTTGTATATGGCCTGACAAGGAAAAATCAAGAAGCAACTTTGCAGACAGAGTGTCTTGCATATCCATGTGGATTAGCCTGGTAAGTAATCAGGGAAACGGGGGATTTTGAACAGATGACTGAACATTTTAGAAAGATCGTTCAGTGATAAGAACCACAGGGGAGTAAAGTCCAGAAGTAGAAAAGCCAGTTGCTCTCTACCCTATAAAAATATTGAAAGGGTTACAGGGTGAGAAATGGCTTTGAGACACTTAGAAGGTGGAAGGATGTTATACAGCAACTAACTGAATACTAACGATTTAAGACAAATGGTGGAGGGGAATTGAGGATTTATCTTATTTCCTGCCTTGGGAAGCACAGGCCAGTTTAAAAGATGAGAGCATAAATGCAGAGGAGACTGGTGGGAATATTTGGGACAAGTTGCATTTAAGGTGTTGGTGATGCTGAAGTAGAAATATGCTGGATAAAATTAGGTGTCTGGTTCTGAATTTCAGAAGAAAGTCTTCAGTTTAAAGGTAATGGTAGAAACTTAGTGAGGGTCTAAGTCCTCTAGGGCCAAAGGAGTAAAGTCAAAGTGAGAGGTGGCCACAGAGATTGTTGAGAAGGGCATGAGAAATAGGTAAACCTTTCGATGCAAGCAGAGATATGCAGGGAGTCAAGAGGAGAGCTCAGGTAAGTGATCTGGAAACCACTGAACTATGAAGTTTTAGGAGGAAAGGATGCCAAAGGCAGAGGAAGCAAACTAAGGACCCGGCAGACCCCTTGGCTTTGCACAGTGTTGGAAGGATGGTAAAGGGATAACAAGGTGACAGCATCTTGAAGTGACAGGAGTGAGGAGAACAGACCATAAATACAATGGCCCATTTTTTTAAAATGGTTGGCGAGAAGGGAAGAGGCACAAATGTCAGCAGTGAGCAGAGTTGGTTTGTAAGGGGGAGGAGCAGACACGAAGGTGTCTTTTTGTGTCCCTGAGCCCTCCCCGTGTTACCACAGACACTGGGGTCACTTTTCAGAGTTTCCAAGAGGAGCACTCAGGTCCTAGCCCACCATAGACATTCGCTCCTTAACACCCCCTTCGCCCACTTCCTCCCTTCTCCCTCTCACACTGCTGTCTCTTCACCTACTTCCGGGGATTGAAGTGATTTTACTTAACTCCTTATCTAAGGGTCTGCTAACAATTCCAAACTGAGAAGGAATTTGTTGAGAGCAGGAGTTAATAGAATGGTAAGTTTGTAGATATAGGAAAGAGAATTGATAATTGATGGAAGAAGGATGTCAAGAGTTGAGAGAGCAGTGATCAGGAACTTGATGAGAGCGGTTGAAGTAGCTGTGATAAGGTGTGGAAGATCTGCAGATCATAGAGGGTTTCACCCGAGCTGGATGCTCTAATTGACCCTGGGTAGCGGGAGACACACTCACCTAAATCATCATGCAAAAAGCACATCAAACCTCAGTTTTCTGTTGATAGTGACATTTTATAATATCAGGAAAAACTGAATTTCAAGCCTAATAGTAACTTGAAAGTTATTCCTATGTGAAGTTTCACTAAACTAAAGGACAAAATTGAATGTATTTAAGAAAAAAGTTACTATTCTCTTAGGTTGTTTTTGTAGAGAGGAAATTTTACAAAAGTGTTGTAAAATAAACTTTATTCTGTTTGGCCTTGTAAATAATTCCTTAAAAATGCCAGGATTTAAGAGACTTTCAAATGCAGCAATAACATTTCAAATAAC
The DNA here is from genome assembly GCF_000276665.1 of Chinchilla lanigera. NCBI lineage: Eukaryota > Metazoa > Chordata > Mammalia > Rodentia > Chinchillidae > Chinchilla > Chinchilla lanigera. Next base: position 3,548,984 of record NW_004955433.1, read on the forward strand.
AGTTGGATTCGGTGATTTATAACATTCACCACATTCTGCTTTTTCCTCTTTTTCTTTAAACTTTAAAAGCACCGATTAAACTTTTCACAGCAGCCCAGTGACCTGATGGCAGGGGTCCATGGAAAGCGATTCCTTCCTTTGCCCATATTTACAGATAGTCCTTTCCTAACAGTTGCTGTGCCAGACACTGGAACAAACAAAAAAGCTTCATTTTTGTCATGGGGGAGACTTTAATACGGGAACATATACTCTAAACAAATAGTTATCAAACAGTGTGTCGAATAAGGGTTAAAAGTCTTTCTGTGTAGCCGACCTTGAAGGGGCAGTGTGTGACTGAGGGCTGCATGGCAGAGTTGGCTGTGTGAACAAGGTGGCTTGGGCCACGTGCCCGGAGGTGTGAGGCTGGCAGACGGAGTGGGAGGAGGACTGATGGATGAGGCTGGAAGGAACACTAGGGCCGGACATTGAAAGGCCCTATGTGGGCACATGACATCAACTAAAATTGTGTTCTGGTGTCAGGAATGGAAAATCGTACTATAGGGGGTTAGGCAAGTAAGGGGTCTTTCTTATGTACCTGACAATCTGGGTGGTTTATTTGACAAATAGGGTGCCTGATTTCTAAGCACTTTGTAGGTATTAATTCATCTGACACTTAGAACAACTCTTGGAGGTATGTGTTAGTTTTATCCCTATTTTACAAGTGAAGACACTGAGACACACAGCAGTTAAGTTGCTCAGTGTCACATGAGTGGTGAGGACAGTTTTGGGTCCAAGGGGTTTGTCTGCAAAATGCTCTCAAGGGCTCCACCATGGACCGGGATATACTCTGCTGTCTGGTGGAGAGGTGTGTTCAAAACTTTAGGGAGGGGCTGGGGATTTAGCTCAGTGGCAAAAGCGCCTGCCTGGCAAGCGCGAGGTCGTGAGTTCGGTTCCCGGTACCGGAGAAAAACGAAAAAAAAAAAAAAAACAACAAAACTTTAGGGAGCCTCTGTGTGTGGTGGCCCTTGCCTGTAATCCCAGCTACTCCAGAGGTTGAGGCAGGAGGATTGCAAGTTCCAGGCCACCCTAGAAAATTTAGTGAGGCCCTATCTTCAAATAAAATTTAAAATAAAGGACCGGGAATGTAACTCAGTGGTAGAAGGCTTGTCTAGCATGTACAAGGCCCTCAGTTCGATTTCCATACCAGAAGAATAAAGCAAACCAAAAAAAAAGGAGAAAAGTTAAAGGGAGCAGAGGCAAAGGAGTAGAGAGAGTCCTTTGGTAGATAAAAGTGAGTTCAATTAGACTCACATATTCCAATCATTCAGAATGTTTCTGCATCTAATAGGAGATGAGATCGCGTTAACTGACAAGACATATACTGGAGCTTTGAACTGTACCTGCTAAAAATCAGAATAAACAGAGGTAGCCGGGCATGGTGGCACATGCTTATAATTCCAGCAGTTAGGAAGTTAAGGCAGGAGAATCACCAGGAGTTTGAGGCCAGGCTTGGCTACATAGTGAGTTCAAGCCCAGCCTGAACTACAAAGTGAGACCTGTCTCAAAAACAAACAAATAAAACAATATACAGAGCCTACACATTTGGAATCTGAAGGAAACTTTTCAATCAGAGGTAGATAATTATAAGAAATGCTTACTTAATCTGGAGCTGAATGTAATTTTTGAGCACAAAGCTTAATTCTCTAAATTCCACCTATGTGTGTGATCATGTTCTGTTTAATAATTCTATTCTTAAAAATGAGTTTAAAATATGGCTTTATTATAAATAAATGTCTATTTTTACATACAAAGACCACTGGTGAGATACAAAGATGCTTTAATTTCTTCTTTTTTGGAGCTTTAGATGTTTAAGAAAATGTAATCCAGTATCCAACTGATAAGTTAGCTTAATGAAACTACTACTAAGAAAATAAAGGAGAACAAAGCAGGTAAAAAGTAATCTCTTTCATTATTCCTGCATTATCTTTCTAAGTTACATAGACTGTCATGTCTTTCTTTTGCTGATAAAAATTTTAACCAGTGTCTCCTTTGTCTATGGAATGTACCACCATTTGGCCCTCACAGTTCTAGCCTCTCCTCCCATTTTTCAGGCTCTGTGTGCACCTGGGATTTTTCTCTGTCCTCTCCATGGTCCTACAGGGTCAAAGCCCTGAAATCCTTGTGTTCACTCCCTGTGGTTCCCAGTTCCTGATTATCTGTGTCCTTATGCCAGGGGTGGGTGAGCTCAGCTCTTAGCCTGTCCTGAATCCTGTACCATCATCCAGAGAGGACTGCTGATGACACTCTGCCATGTTCCCATGGCATTTTGAGGCTTTGGCCAAAGTTTTGTTTCTTCAATGATGATTTAGGCTTAATATCTTCTAATTCTAAGATTTACCTAGGTACATTTACAGTATCAAGAGGATTTGAATTGCAAAGTACCCTAGAGATCAGCTAGGACAATCTTCTCATTTCACCAAAAATAACTGAAATTTTAGGAGACATATCCATTTTGTTATTTCAGGTTGGCTGTGGGACTCAAACTAGAATTGTGGCTCTATGCTTTTTCTATCAGAATATGCTGTAGACAATAAGCCACTCCCTTAAATTGTCCCTATTCTATTTTACATTATCTGAGGAGATGTTAGGTTATACAGCAGAGGGCAATTAAGCTTATAGACAGAAGGCTGTTAATTAGCCAAACTGAAAAATGGAGAGATTATCCTGGATTCTCCAGGTAGATCTCCTGTGTTCAGAAAAGTATTTTCAATGTGTGAAAGGAAGGCAGAAGTGCACCAGAGTGAAGTGATAGGACAAAGATTGGTCATACCGGCTTTGAAGATGGAAGGAGGCCATGAACCAAGGAGTGTGGGCCATGTTTGGAAGCTGGAAAAGGTAAGAAAATGGATTTTTCTCCCGGAGTCTCCAAAAGAAATATGTTCTTAACAACACTTTGATTCTGGCCCAGTGAGACTTACTTAGACTTCAGACATCCACACAGTTGTACTACAAGATAATAAATTTCTGTTTGTAGGCTGCTAAATCTATGGTAATGTATGTTAGCAACAATAGGAATGGATACAAGCTCCTAAATCCAAACGGCATTAAATGGGTAATTCAAGGCTTAATACAGAGCAATTTGAACACAGATTTCTTAAAAGGGATATTTCATTTTCACAAAATTTGGATTTGTCTTGAATATTTTTAGTTTTATTTGTTCTTTCCATCAGATCTGTATTAAATGTGTGCCATTTGCAGTACCAGACATTATGGTAGGTTGAATAGCCAGCACCTTATTCTGGTCTCATTGTGGATGAAATGCTAATTTCTTCTGTCTCTTTCTTTTCTAGTCCTGAGGATTGAACCCAGAGCCTCCACACTGTACTGCATCCCCAGCCTTTATTTATTTATTTATTTATTTATTTATTTATTTAGAGACAGGGTCTCACTTAGTCACAAAGTTGCTCAGTCTGGGTTCAGACTTGCAATCCTCCTTCCTCAGCCTCCCAGAATAGTGGAATTATTGGCATGTGCCACCATACCTAGATTCTTAGGCTTTGACTCTGTGATTTTCTTTGGATATTTATATTTGGGCAGGAGAAATGTCCTAGCTTTGAGCAAAGTTTATGAATTCTGTTTGCTTTTGTAGGGCTTTGTGAAGTTGTTGATTTAAAATGAGCCTCCTTGTGTTATCTGCGACCTAACCTGGACAACACAGGGAACATGTGAAAGCATACCTACCCAACCCACAGACTTGTGAGGAAACCACATACTTATTTTGCTATACCATTGGTACTACTGAGTATGTTACAGTCATAATAGTAGATGACTGGCTTTGTCATGCAAGCAAATGACCTACACACTTTTATAAAGGTCTTAGTGGTAGAAGCATATGCACTAGAATGGAGTTGTCTCAGAATATAAAGGAATGTTTCATCAATGAGGAATCCAGGAGGCTTTACTAATAGGGGAATATCTGAGCTGAATCAAAAAGAATAGAAATAATTTCTCTGGTCTGTAAAGGGTGTGACTGAGTAGATGAGAAAGGCTATTCAGGGTAAATCTAATGCTGTCTTAATCAAAATACCCAAAACCCACACCTCAAAGGAGGAAAGGTTTATTCTGACTCACCGTGTCAGTCCATGGTTGGCTGGCTTCAAGGCAGAAACAGGATGGCAAAGGGGCCTGGCAGAGGAAGAGGTGCTCACCCCATGGAGAGTAGGAAGCAGAGAGAAAAGGGAGGAGCTGGGGAAGGAGATGCACCCTTCCAGGTCTCACTGCCTGTGACCCGCCTCTTCCTGCTAGGCCCTACCTATGAAGAGCACTTGAGCTATAAATGCACGGATGAATATAGCACCCCCATGGTCCGGTCACTTTCCAAAACACATGAACATTTGGATGGGCATTTTAGATCTAAACCGTAACAGATATTTTTAAGCAAATTTCAAGGCAGTTTAGTTTCAAGTGATGGCACTGGCAAATATGCCTTTGGTTTACTTTGGGTTTGTCTTTTTCGATGTTTTTCCCATAGAACTCGCAAAGTGCTACTTCTCAAGTAGTTTGTTAAACAGGTATCATGTATAATTTCTCAGACAATGACCACAAAATTATTTTTCTTTTCTTTTCTTTTTTTTTGTACTGGGAATCAAACTCAGGACCTTGTGCTTGCTAGACAGGTACTGTGCCACTGAGCTATGTCCTCAGCCCGATGACCACAAAATTGTGATATAATTCTTCAAGAGAGTAGAAACAGCAGGAAATAAAGAGGGACTAGTTTTCAGAGGCTCCCTCTGGTGTTGGTAGATTCTCTGCCTCCTTCATAGGAAAGATAGTTTCCTATCTCTCTTCTGAGAGGGCACAGCCAATGCCTTACCTCTTTTTCTGATACTATTTTTAGTACAGAATTGCTCTGTCCAGCTGAATTGCTTCTGGATCACTTTGGATTATCACGTGGTTTTAAGTAAACATGTGAATCAATACTAAGAACAATTAACAAATTGATAGGAAGGTCATGTCTCTTAAATTTGTGAACTATGCCATTAGTGGGGTTTACTCCTAAGCCCTTGTCTCATTCTTTGGTGTGCTGGTCTTTCTTAGGTTCTGGGACATCCTATTGTACCGTAATCCTAGTTAACCCTTTTCCAAATGGACACTTTCAGTCACAAAAGAAAGATAAGACAGTGGTGAGTCCTTTCCTTTCAGGAAGAATAGCATAATTTTCCAACTCAGTGTGGATCAGTAGTACCTTTAGGTCCAATAAGGTAGATATATGTCATGATTTCAACAAAGTTTGAATTCATTCAATAAGAGTAGACTTGATACTACTCAAAATCTTTATTTATTTATGTTTTGGATTTTTTTCTCTGGTACCGGGAATCGACCTCATGATCTTGCACTTGCCAGGCAGGTGCTGTGCCACTGAGCTAAATCCCCAGCCCCGATACTACTTAAAATCTTATTCACACTGCCGAGTGTGCCTCACCTCCTATCATATCTAAAAATTTCAATTTTAGATTGAAATTTCAAATTTAGATTCAATTTAAAATTCATGTAATTTATTTTTGTTATTTAAAGATTTTCGTAGTCACATAGCCAAATTCTATGCAACCTGCAGGAGAACATACATATTCCTGTCAAAAACTGCATGCAATTCTAACATAAGCAGACTTGAAGAAAATGAAGAGAGATCTGCAAGTATAACTAATATGAGCTCATAGTTAAACAATCCACCAATAAATACCATGCTTGGACTTAGATACCAGATGTCAAACCACATAGTAATGCAGATACAGTTGCTTGCCTCCCTGTCACTGGTCGCCAGAAAGAAACAGATGGTTAAAAAGATATGTAGCTGAGGCAAGGCATAGAAATAGGAAAGCACAGAGCAGAAATTCTGCCATTTAAGTAACAGTAATTTTCTAGTCTGGAAAACCTGGCTGTTTTATGCATCCACTTATGTACTTAAGCCACTTAAATGTGAAACAGCAAAAATAGTCCAAGCAAGGCTGGCAACTTGCAAATTTTGCAATGCATAGTTGCATCTCAAAAATCTCGGAGGCAGACACACAACCGTAAAAAGCAAACACTTGTATGCAGTTGCATACAATTATGTGGTGGTTATTACCTAAGCTCATTACAGCTTCAGAAGGGGCTCTGTGAACTTGTGCTCTAACTAGTAGGTCAGGCAAAATGCAAATAAGGGCTAAATTTGAAAGCAAGTAACATAAAAACCAGATACAATTTAGACTGGGAGTCTATAATTTGGCTTTTAAAAATAAGCCTCAGCAAGAATCATCCTCATTACAAAAATGGCTTGTTTATTCTGCACAACTTGTTTGCAATTACAAACCCTCTTTTAAAGCTGATTTTAACAGGAAATAGGAGCATGAAAAGAGATGGGGTGCTTTGTGGTCGGTCAGTTGTTATAATTAGAGTGGATGCATATATGTATTGCAAAATCATTTATGCCTTACTCCAAATCTTTTAATTTCAGATTTCTGTCATTGAAATCTAAAGTTTCAAATAGTCTATTATTCCAAAGATATCATTATATTTGAATTTCTAATGAGGGTGTCTATGGAGCTTTGTTCCTAGTATTTCCATTATGACACTGGAATCCGCTGCATCTATTATGGTCAGGTGACCATGAAATGATGAGCTACAGCTGTTACAGGGCATGTCTCTGTTGGTGCTTAATTTATAGCAAACACACATTTTATTGCTAATATGTTTTTTTCTCATTCATTTCTTCAAATAGTTCTTCAGATAGCTATTAGTTATTCAAGGGAAACTGCATGGAGGCATAGATAATGTTCAGAATGCCCATCTACCTTGGTTTGATTCCTGACATTGCTAGCTACCAGCTGTGTTACCTTGGGCCTCTGTCTCAGCTTTCTCCTCTTTAAAATGAAGGTGATTTTGGTAACTCTCTCAGATTGTTGTGCAGTTTAAATAAATTAATATACCTTAAGAGTTCAGAAAAGTCCCTGCCACCTAGCAATATGTTGCCTATTGTTATTCTTTGCTGGGCCTTGGAAACACAGTGGGGATCAGGATGCGCTAGGTCTCTAGCTCCACAGAACTTATGTTCTGGGGGACAGGGGAGACACATCAGGTACCTAGTCATCCACTTCATTACTTTTGTAGTAAGTGCAATAGGGAAGTATCAAAATGAAGCTGGTGTACAAAATGGGGACTTGACCTGTTCTGAGTAGGTTTCCAGCTTCTAGAAGTGACATTTATTATCTAAAGGATGACTAAAAATTGTGTAGGAGGTTATAAATCAGGAGAAGATGAAGGGAGATTACTTTGCTTACACAAACAAAAGGGGACATGAAAGGTGTTCTTCCACTGAGACTCCATGACCCTTTGTGGATGCTTGATCCGTGAAACACACTGTAAAATCCTTGGTTTTTCATTGGTCAGATGCCTCTGTTTTCTCACAGCTCATGACAAAGTCATTTCTCACTATATTTTATTGTTTTCAGGAAGTCAACTAAAAATCACAATCCAAAATAACATGTAAATAGATTTGTGTGTATTTGCTATGTCTATTGTATACAATTGTATATTACATTTGTAACTTTTTTTACAAATTGACTCCATACCATTTATATAATTTTGTATTGTGCTTTTTAATTGAGATTTAGTATTTGAAAATAAAGATTTAAATATAATGCATGGGTGTTCAGTTGTGTGATTGTTTTCATTTTGATTGGGATTTAGACTGGTTGAACAATCAGACTGTACCCAAATGTTTATCATTATAAATAATGCTTTTGGTGGGATTTAGGTTGGTTGAACAATATGGATTGTAGCCAAATGTTTATCATAAATAATGCTGTAAAAATGTTCACCTAGAGTGCTTTTAGACGTGTCTCCATAGAGTAGTACATTGCCAGGAATAATATTGCTATATTAAGGACTATTTATTTCTTTTATGGTTCTTTGTACATATAGCAAAATAGCTTTTCAGAAAAGCCACATCAGATTTACCAGGGGTGAATAAGAGTGTTGATTTTAATAGTTTTCTGAAACAGTGTCTAGTATTGGTAACCAAAACGTGGACTCTTGTTTTAATTTACATTAATTACTAATGCTTGCTCTGTTCAAATTAATATTACTTTCCCCATGAATCATCTGATCTTGTCTCCTGCTAGTTTTTATATTAGGACACTAATCTTTCCACAATGATTTATTAGAAACTTTGTTATATTTAAAGGGTAATAACCTTTTTGCCTGGCATCTATGGGGAAGATTTTGTTTTTAGTTTTTCACTTTTTTTGGACATTGCTTATATTTTTCTGACTTTCAATTTGTTATGTGATTGAATCTACAGATGATTTTAATTTTTTTATTTCTGTGGTTGAAAATTTCCTCACCTGTCCTCCTTAAATATTCATGTAAATGTTCCATGTGACCATGTTAGATCTTTAAAGTGTTACTCCCACAGTTAGGCTCAAATTTGTATGCACAGAATAAAAGTGGTGATTTAAATCACTTTCAAGTGGCTACTGAGTTATTTGAAGAAATTTCTCACTGAGCGGTATTGTAAGATTAACTTCAACCTCTGGTGTTCTTTCTGCTATGCTCTCACTGCCCTCCTTACATTTTTAAACAGGCATGTCCTGCTGGGGATATAGCTCAGTGGTAAAGCATTTACCTAGCATATGTAAAGTCTGTCTCTAGCACCACAGAAACTGAACAAATAAGCCAACCACCCAACAAACAAAAAGCAGGTCTATCTGGGATGTGTAGGCAGTTTTTACCCTTCCCTAGGTTTTATTAGTGTTGTTCTCAACTGAACTTTGGGTCTCTTGTTTTATATGAATATAAAATGGAATTCATGTCTTGAAAGTCTTTTCATTAGTCATTATGTGAACAAATGTAAAGCAACAATTATCCAGGATTAAAATGTGTACTGGTAAATAATAGGTTCTGGTTACAAATATATAGAAAGTTCTCTAATAGACATGTATTTTTTTGTTAGGGAATATTGAACCAAGGAACCTCTGAACTACATTTCCAGCTCCTGCCCCCTTTAATTTTGAGACAGCGTCTCCCCGAATTGGCCAAATTAGCCACAAAGTTGTGATCTTCCTGTTTCAGCCTTCCAAGTAGCTAGGATTACAGGCATACCCCACTGTGGAGGAGTTATTGTTAGATATTTTCATTGCAGTTATTAAGTGAAAACACTTAAAAGCTAAAACTCATTTCTGTGGCACCATGCAATTATGTGGTGTACTCTTTCTTGTCACCTTATCAGTCAACTAAGAAACAATCCCTCTCTAACTTCAGTGGACTTTTCATGCATGTAGAGTGTGGATGGGCATGTTGAAACACTGCATGCATGAATTTCAAGGCAAAATTATTGCTACAAGTTTATAATGAACAATACTGATTTTAAACATTTTTCAATGCTGTATCTGTCAATTCTGTGCTAATTTTTTCTGGGCTTCTTAGTATTCCAATGATCTTAGGATTGTCCTTTTTAGAGGTTGTTTGCAGAATTATCTTTAAATAAGTTTATCAAACCTGGAAAAATATTGACGTTTCAAAAGAGAAAAAAAATCATGACTGAAGGTGGTTTCTTTTTTATTTGTTATATTTGGTCAAAGATTACAATTTTGACTCCAGTAAGGGTAGTCAAATGAGAACATTCTAAACTCCAAAAACACATGAAGCATCATATAACCACAGACATGCACACAATATAAAAGTCTCACAGATAGTTGAAGAAACTTTTGATGAGTGGAAATAAATACAAGAAAATAGTATAGAATGTATTATTCTAAACTTGTAGTCAGAGGAAAGAAAGAAACAAAATGAGTTACAAGATGTGCATCATTCATAGGACAAAACAAACAAATAAACAAACAAACAACCAAAAAAACCCCACCACTATTCTGAAAATTACACTTTTTCTGACTCTCAGAGCTAAGTAAATTTTTTCTCTGACTAGTGTTTTAAAGAGGGCACTTTGTCTATGCCAGCCTGCCTTTTTGCACATGATCTCAGAGGCAGATATCAAGGTGAAGGACCCAAGGGACAAATCCAGAAATACCTGAATTATCAGAAAACATTGTACATAGAGTAAAAAGCAACAAAACCAGGCAAATATTTGAAATAGATGTAATACACAGAAGGTCAATAGCTCTCACATAGTTCAATGACAAAAAGACACACATGCTAATAAAGAAACAGGGTACCTGAATAGACAACTTCAAAAGAGGAAAGACAAATGACAAATAAATATTTGCAGCCTTGTTCTCGTTAGATAATAGAAATGCAGACTGGAACATCAAATAGAGTCTATTTTTTATACTCTAGTTGGCATAAGTGAGCAGCATTTTCCCTTTTTGTGACAGTGCAGAAGACCAGCAGTTCCAGGCACTGCTGATGAGAACGTGAGCTGGTATAATTTTTCTGATGGCATGTGTACGAGGTCTTACTGTCCTCTCACCACTTGACACGGTGATTCCACTAGAAGTGAAATAATCGGGAAATAATCCAAGATCTGGGCAAAGATTTGGTAACTGCAAAAGAAACAAACAGTTAAACAAGCAAAAACAGCACCGTTGTTTACAATAAAGAAAATTCAACTGTAAATGCTCAGTGAGGGTTTTGCTTTAATAAATCATATCTTCTGTAGCAGAATAATAATAAAAGTTTAGATAGACACTTGTAGGCATGACAAGATACTTACAATATAATGGTGAGGGAAAAATGCAGTAGAACACAACGGACAAAGTATTACTCTGAACCCAAAGCTGGGGATTGCACTGTGCTCCTCCTGAAGTATGCCAAAGACCGGGCCCCAGTGTGACTGTGCTCCGTGACGGACCATTGCGGAGGTGATTAAGGCCAAACAAACAGTGAGACCCAAATCCTATAGGCCTAGAGCTCTTGTAAGAAGAGGAAGAGCACCTGGGATCTATCTCTTTCTGTGTGTAAACAGAAAGGAGAGACTATGTGAGCGCACGGCAAGAAGGCAGCATTCCCAAGTCAGGAAGAGGTCTCACCAGAAGCCAGCCTTGCCCCCAACTTGACTTGGACTTCTGGCCTCCAGAACTGTGAGAAAATACATCTCGGTTGTTTAAGCCATCTATCTGTGTGTTTTGTTGTGGCACGTTGGGCCGGCTAATGTACCTAATGTGTTCCTCAATGTGTCACACAGTAAACAACCTCGGTACTCACAGTTCAGGGTCGCCATTATAATGGCCAGCAAATGATGGGGATTCTGAGTGTCTGAAATACCTTTTTTATTCATCATACCTACTTCTGTTTTTTTAAGTTATTATAAGTATTTTATGTCTGTTATTGGGTTTCATATATTTCTTTCAAAGTATCTTTCCCCCCTTTCATTTAATAGAATTTTGTCCTACTGTTTTACTTTTGTGTCAATATACTCACTGTGGGGGTAGTTGGAACATGTACGTGACACATCTTAATTCTTTTTACATTCCCCACCCCTACCTCTTGGTCCCCTTTCCATTTACAAAAGATCTATCTCCCTGTTTCCCCTTATCTATTATTTTGCTCTTTAATTTAGTTATACTTGGGATTTCTTGTATAAGAGAATCAATATGATATTTAAGATCTTGGGTCTGATTTGATTCACTTAACGTGGAGTCAAGGTGATGCATTTTCCTACAGTGACTCAGACATATCCTTCTGTTTGGCAGAGTAGTGCTCCACTGTGTATAAATGACACATTTTCTTTATCTAGTCATGTGTTGATGGACATACAAGCCACTTGCAAGATTTAACTACAAGGAGTTGTGCTGCTATCAACATGGGTGTGCATACATCACTGTAATATGATTCTTCTAATTCTTTTGGGAAGACTCTTCAAAGGGGAATAACTGGGTGCAATGGAAATTCTAATTTTAGTTTTTTGTGGAATCTCCATATTGATTTAATCACTTACACTGATTTTCTGACAGAATTAATCCTCATTGCTTTCCATGTCAGAAACCAAAAGGATTCTGTTTTGTGAGGGTAAATGGAGCCTGCGGCAGCTGCTCTAGCACCCAGCTATGAATTTCACCTGCCAGCTTCTCCCAACAGTGCTCAGAATAGGTTGGGGTGGAGCATGGAAGCTTAATCCCTTTCACAGCACTGGTGCAAAGGTAGGATGGTGATTGTAAGCATATGAATACATTTGAACTTAGACTATGAAAGATCTATAAGGACAGCAGGACCTTCGGATATCTTCAATACATTTCACAAACCTTGTTTAGCAGTAAGATTTGGATAGAATACTAAGGTGATCAACTTTGGAATCAAGCTCTTTTAAGTCTCTATTTCCTCACCTGAAAAATAGTATAATAATATCAATTTGCTCCTAAATTGGCATAAGAATTAGCTAATACTGAAACTACCATGGCACATAGCTACAAGATTCACACACAGTAAATACTCCCTAAATTTTAATGACAAAAGGATTAATCGAGAAGGTTGTTTTATGAGTACATGTTTGCAGTGTGTAATGCTTACATTCATTGTGGGGAGCTGGTATACATAGCACATCTTAATTCTTTTGCTTCTTTTAAAAGAATCTTTTTTGCTTACTGGTACTGGGATTGAACCCAGGGATTTCCAACTGAGCTACATCCCCAAACCTATTTTATATATTTTAGCTTGAGACAGGGTCTAAGTTAGCAAGTTGCCTAGCCCAGGGTTGAACTTTCTGTCCTTCTGCCTGGAGTGCTGAGCTACAGTTGTGAGCCAACACCCCCAGTTTAGGTGAAAGTTTAAGGTTACATTCTATGTGAAGGACTTCCAGTACAGCTAGTCTGCACTTCTTTTTCCATTCTTTTCTCATCTTTCCTTCTTTTTTAAAACAGGGTATCAGGCTGGCCTTTAATTCAAGATATTCCTGCCTCCGCCTCTTGACTGTTAGGATTACAGATGTGTGCCACCATGGCTGGCTTGATATTCTGCATTTCTGGCCAAAGCAAATGTGTGTTTTTTCATCTCTGTTGGAGAGGGTGAGGTTTTAGATCACAGATGAAATGAAGTCCTTAAACTAAAATTGTTGTTGACTAAATGATGACACTCCATAAAAAGAGAGATTAATTCTAAGAAACAGTTTTGGCCAAAAATGTCTTTTGATCCATTTTCCATCCCTACCCTTTCTGAGAGAAAAGGTTAATTTTGGCTTACAGTTTCAGTGGTTTCAGTCCGTGTTCTGCTGGAGCTGGCACTATTGAGCCTGTGTGAGGCAGCAAAGTACAACGGAGCAAAGCTGCTCACCCCATAGACTGGACACAGAGACAGGAAAAGCAGGGAGGAAGCACCCACCGCAGTGACCTGTGGACCTCCCATTAAGCCCCACCCCTTACACCTTCCACAGCCTCCAATCAGCACCATTCTGTGGACCAAAACTTTCAGGCTTTTGGAGAACTTCCCAGATCTAAAATATGGCACTCAGTTTTGTCCCAAGCTGACATGCATAGTTTGAAACTTAATATTTTATACTCAAGTAACATCTATATGTACCTAGGTTCATATGTATTTTACATATATTCTGGCTATATACGATTATACCTCTTTAATTATAAATTCTATCCAGGTTGTGAGCTTTAATAAAATGGAGTCAAAATAGCAATGAAAAGCATGATCCTTCCCAAATCTAGAGGTAAGCAGATTGTTGACAACATTCACAAATAATCAGTGTAACTACTGCAAACTCTCTGTCTCTACATCATAATTTTCAGGCTTGCATGATTTTTTTTTAATAATGATAATATACTTCATATACTGCAGAGATTATGTACTGAGCTTACTCCTTGATGCCTGAAATTTGTAAACAAGCAGGCTGGTGAGAAGTTTGTGGGTTGAACAATTTTTTTGAAAATATTGGCCGGATGACATTTTTTCCTGAAATATATTTTTCAAGTCCTAACAGCACCAAGTGGCCTCAGTGAGTTAAGATCACTCCCCAAACCCTTAAATTAATATCAGCAAGCAATTTATACACCAAGGAGAATTGAGCTCAATGTGTTAGCGGGATGAATAATTGAAGCATTTGAAGTGGGTGATAGATCTTACTAAGTGATTACTTCCTTATAAATTCCTAAACAAGAAGTCTTCATTGAGAAATGGTTTGGGATTGCTGCCATTTGTCACTTGGCCTATGCATGCTTAATCACCTGCATTTTCAGGCTACTAAAGGCACATTCAGTGTATTGTAGCAGCCTGAAGTAGTTAATGCATCCCTGAATACCAAAGACAACTCCCCAGTGTGGGTGTGTAAAGCACAGGGAAGGAATTTTGCTCATTGTGTTTTTGGTCAGTAAGTCCCTATTGTCCTGAAGTTTCAATAAAAGCTAATAAATCAATAGATAAATTGAGGATTTTTACTATTTTGGTGCTCACTAAGGTTACATGCTTGAAGTTATTTTTTAAATTAAGTTAAAATTTTACATCAAGCTCATTATAATTGTACCCACAATAATTCAGTTTAGATTCCTTTATTGGTTTTGGTCAACTTGTACATCGTGAATGAAATTTATCAATGATGTACAGAATAGAAATGGTAGAATCATATCCACAATGAGGGATGAACTACTCTAGACTATCCTCCTGTGCTCTTCTGTTCCTATACACAGCATATGCTTTATATATGCTAGACAGCTAAACATCTCTTGGGCAAGAGGCAGCCAGAGGTGGCGCATAAGGAAAGTCCAGAGGCAGACATAACATGGACAGATCTGGCCCCTCGGATCAGAGGCTGAATCTCTCTAAGCCCTGCTTTCTTCACCTGTAAAATGCAAAAAAGATGGTACCAAGGGCACAGGGGCATGGATGCAAGAAGCTTTTGTACAGTGACTTGCACATAGTAACCACTGTGCACGTTTATCTGTTATTCAGTCCTTTTACCCATTTATGTGTTGACACTATCCTGTGCTTTTCCTGCTTATTTCAATAGCTGGGCAACCACAATATAAAGCACTAGGTGTTTCTAAATTTTTTAAAATACCTTTTGAACCACGTCATGACTTTGGCTAAGCAGTGTAAAACAGGAGAATTCAGGAAAGGAGGGCATTTTATATGCATGTAATATGAAATCCTAGATGTTATCTCAAGCTTTAGGAACATGTTCTAATCAAAGCAGAGAGCACATGAAAAGAATTTGTAACAGCTAAATTCCATATATTCTTGTTTCTGCTTGATAATTTGTCTTTGTTGAGCATGTAATTTTTTCACAGTAGTTATTCCTAGCTGCATATGTGTGCTGCAGAAAGAAAGAGCATATGGAATATATACCATGTATATATACATATAGAGATCTTCTGGCATTGAGTGTGTGGATTCACATGCATACACATGCACACACTCACAGGATCAGTCTATGTATGTCTATGTATAGAGAGAAAAATATATGTATAAATATATATTCCTTCTGCTCTTTTCATTGTGTTACGCATGTCAGAGGCTGGAAGAGCTCTGCTCCCTTCCCTCTCCCCTCCCCCAACAAGCTGGAGGGCCAGAAGGTGGGGCGGTACCTCCGAGTAATGGCAGCAGAAGGCAAAGGGAGCAGACAGCTGGCGAGCTCTGCCCCAATATGCTTCCCTGAAAGAAGCGAGGAAATTTCAGAAGATGTAATGCCTGAATGGCTCACTTTGTAGAAAAATGCAAGAACCTTGGTAAAATGCATTAGAATGTCCTTCTATTTTAATGGGTCTAGGACTGAGCATCTTACCATAACTGGGGTAAACTTCCCCAAAGATGTGTTTATAAACATTTCATCTTGGAAGACATTCCAGAAAGAAGCATCAACTTTTCTGAAGAAAGAGAGCTGTTCTCAATAAGCCTAAAAAGACTGCCAATGCCAGGTGTCTGCCTGGAATTTTCTAGAACAAAAATGTACAGTGAAATCTCTGCTATCAAACATTGGAAGCATAAGAAATGCTGGAGAGCAGACCCCCTATAATAAACACTGCAGCTTAACTACGTTGAATGAAACATCCCCCAAAGTAACATTCCATAACTGTTTGCCATCTTAAATAGGTTATTCTGATTTCACACTTGCTTGAAGATTTAGGGTCATCATTATGCATAGTAGTTTTTATCAATAAAACACATGGCTCTTCAAGGCCATTAAAATATGTAGGACTGTTTCAATTATTACTGAAGGTGGTTTTCCCCCACTGTGGGTCATTATTGCTCCCAAGGTCTGTTTTGATTTTTTTAAGCCAGTTGTTGACTTGAATTATGTAGCCTGGTTTGTTAGGATGTTACAAAATCAGAAAATAATCTCCAACTGAGAGCTCAAAGCTCTTTTTCTTGCTAGGGCCTGGTCATTTGGGTATTTTCTGTGATGTTAGCAGTGAAATTAATAAAAAGTGGAATTCTGCATAAACAAGAAATTTCTATTTTTCTTGAATGTTATCATTGTGTAGTGTCTTATAATGTTTGATTTTGTCCATAAGTTCTCATTTTATTTCCTCAATTAGATTGTAAACTCCTTGGAACAGAGGCCACATCATATACTATTTTCTTCTTTGTAACACCAAACAATATATATCTAAAACAGACTCGGGTGCATTGATTCTGGGGTATTAAAGACAAGCACACTGGTTAATTATCATCACAGTTATAGAGCAGTGTGTTGGATGGAGCCCTCAAGCTAGCAAATTAACTTCAGCGACTGCCAAAACACAGAGAGACAGTGTATTTGAGGAACAGATAGTATTAATGGAGTCAGAGCTTTGGGGGCTCAGCTATGCAGTTACACGCTGAAAATATCACTGGCAGGTGAGTTTGTATGGGACAGAGATGTTGACAGTAAAAGTGACTATAGATGTGACCCGAGGCTGATTTAGTGTCCTGTGGGACACTGATCTTTATTGCCATAGCTTGGAGATGCAGTGCGATCTGTCATTTTCAAATTAGTTGCACATTCATATCTGCAAAAACATTCTTTTCTAAAATTAATATTTGAAAATAGCATCAGCATCCCATTAATACATGTTATGAAGAAATTTAGCTTTTATTTTAGATTTTTATATGATTTTATTTTAGTTACTAGAATCTCATAAGCATAAAAAATAGTTAAACTCTGTTTTTTGTATGTTTTCAAAAGAATTGATTATTGTATAGCTCATATGCTAAGATCTCATGTGGGAAAAGGAGTCGTGTATCTGTTCATCTTCTAAACAAGATCCAGCCATTGTTTTTCTTTTTTATTTATTTACTTATTTTTTATTACTACATGTCTGCAGTTTGTAATAGTGTGGAGTTGGTACAGGTATGGAACACATGTTAATCCATTTTTCACCCCTTTCCCTTCTCTCCCATCTCCATCTCTTAATCCCCCTCCCATCTGAGAAAGGTCTGTCTCCCTACTTCCTTCTATCTAGCTTTCATTTTGCTCTTTATTTATAATTGGATTTCTCAGAAAAATCATGTGATATTTGAACTTGTGTGTCTGATTCACTTCATGTAACATTACCATCTCTAGATGCATCCATTTTTCTACAAATGACTCGTTTATACTTCTTTATGGAGTACAAACCCCATTGTGTACAAATACCATCCTTTTCTTAATCCATTCATCCATTGAGGGACATATAGGCCGCTCCCCCCGAGATTTAGCTGTTGTGAATTGTGCTGTTATAAAATTTCTAGTTCATGATGATTTTAAACTAGGATAGAGTCAGAACATGGAATCCCTTATATCAGATATGCTTGCAACAACTAACTTTATCTCATGGACACCATTTTAGAAATGGAAACTTAATGTTTCCACTTATCTATGGAGTGCGAGCTGATAGGCTCTTAATAAACAGTCATGAGGCAGATGTGAGTTTTTTGTTTTGAGCTGCTTGCTACATTTTCAGGTATTTTTAGGTCTTTTTGGTAAATCATTGGAAGCTTAACCATGGTAGTATTATTCATAGCCCAGAAAGTGGCAAATATTACCTATACAGTGTTACCTGGGGTCACAAACCACGATTCCAGAAAAGATGACTGTGTTCGTGTTCATGTGGGAAAGATGGCTGCAGTCACTTTTCTCATCCCATGCAGAGTTTGCAAACAAAAACAAGATTTTACCAAACACTTCTGCTTGCAAACCAGAAGTGTGCGTGAACCGAGGTACTACTATCTAGTTGTCCCTAATCCAGTTGTTGAATCTTCACCAATGCATTGTTTTAAGTATTGCTTGTGTTCATAAATTGGAAAAGAGCTGCTTGATTTTCAGTGTACATTGGGATACAAGAACATACGAAATGGAAATACTATATTTATTTATTTGTGGATGACAATGGTAAAAACCCTTGAATCTGGTAACGGAGATGTTAATGCAAAAGAAAACAATATGAAAATTTAGTTGACTAGGTCTTTTTGAAGTATTTGACATATCTATATTTATTTCCTTTTGATGATTGTTAGTAGTAATGTTGTTAAAAAGTCAGTGATAATTTTTCTTCTCAAAAGTATTTTTTAAAAAAATACCAATTGTTAATCCATATAAAACTTGCCCTTTGCCAGGTATTAATGTATTCATATTCACTTAATTCTCATTCAATAGTCCTGTGAAAAATTGACTAAAACATCTTGTTTTCTAGATGAGGAGATGGAGGGCCAGAGACAGTGAGTGGCTGTGTTCAGGCTCATGCTTGCGTGACAGTTCTCTGGATGGTGGTGGGCTGACCTGGTGTTCTCAGAATGGCGGTGGGAGTTGCTGGAAACACAACATCCTGAGACAACTGGCCACAGCAGCCCAGGTTCTGCGCCCGTCTCACCAAGAAACAGGATGTCCTCAGCCCTTCCGCCCAGCTGTCCTGCAACCCAGGAGCAGAAAACTCGGCAGGCTGCTTTCTGTGGCCCCATGACTGCAGTCAGCAAGGTTCCCATTTTCAGTGAACTGGATGTTCCCGTTCTTTCATGTTGGCTAAATGAGGTGATAATAGTCCTTCCTTATATGCAGATTAAATAAGGATCAATAAATAAGTATAAATTAGTGAGAACAATACCTAGCAAAGAGCAAGTTTAATACAAATGATGCATACAGGTATCATTTGAAAAAATACTTTTTATAGGAAAGATATCACTGACTTTGATGAACTATAGTACCCATTCATGAAAAGGAAGTAAATATACGTGGGTCATATGTGCTTACCCACTGGGCTGTATGACTTCTGTTATGCTTTCATATGCACATGGTTATTTGTACTTTTAAGATAGCAATTTCACTTATTTTTATCTTAATTATTTTTACTTTTAAAGCTGCGTGCAGTCCTTTGGGAAGCAAGGTAAGATGTAAATCAATAAATAATGTACATTACAGAAAATTGGAAAATATCAATGTAAAAAGAAAGAAGAGAAATCACCCAAAGTCTCATTATCTAGAATATTAATGAATATTATTTTAGTTTATCTTCAGCTTCTTTCTTTCTTTCTTTCTTTCTTTGTTTTCTTTCTTCTTTCCTTCTTTCTTTTTCCTTCCTTCCTTTTTCTTTCTTCCTTTCTTTTCTTCCTCTCTCCTGTTTTGTCTTTTCTCTCTTTCCTTCTTTCCTTCCTCCCCCTCTCTCCTTCCTTTTTTCTCTTCCTTTGTCCTTCCTTCCTTCCTTCCTTCCTTCCTTCCTTCCTGCCTGCCTGCCTGCCTGCCTGCCTGCCTGCCTTTGTCCTTTCCTCCCTCTCTCCCTCCCTCCCTCTCTCCACTCCCCAAGCCCTAGGGAAACATTCTGTCATTTACCTACATTCCAATCCCTTTAACATCTTTTTGATTTTGAGACAGGATTTTGCCGAGTTGCCCAGGCAGACCTCAAACTTTTCATTTTCCTGTCTCAGCCTCACAAGTAGCTGGGATGACAGTAGTGTGTCACAGCACCCAGCTCAACATTTTTCTTGAGTTTTTTTTTTTATGTTTTCTGTGACCATAGTGTCTCTACTTTACTTACTTAATATTACATTGTAAATGTGTGGTCTAGAACATTCACTACACCATTTTAAGAAGTCAATAAATTTTGACCGCTTATTTTGGTAGGTGGTGGTTTATTTTTAGTTAATGCTATGAATTAGCACAACTCTTCTGTTTAGTACATTTGTCAAATGCCTGGCATGCAGGTGTGCACATTCGATGTCTGTAGGAAAATATTCCATGATTTTTCTTTGACGCTTTAGACTGAAACTTTCAAATGCTCCTTAATCAACATCATCTTTTCTAGACTTATCTCTTTAAATGACCTTGCCGATTATTTAAATGACCTTACTACTTATTTAAATCATACTCTATTACTCTACTGTCAGCAAATAAGAGGAACAACCTCCGTTGTTTATGGGTCACCTTTTGCGCTTTCTGCTAGCACTTGCCTTCATGAGTTCCCCTTCACTAAGGGTGGGGGGCTGACCGCGAAATTGTGCGTACGTGACCACGCCTGTCCCGGTGGGATAAAAGTGGCTTCAAAACAAGGCTTCGATTAACGTGTATTCTGTTTTCCTTACAAATTTGTGTTTTTTTCTTTCAAGCATATGCATATCTGAAATTCAAATTAAGAGCTCCTTACCTCATGCTCCCCCGTACCTCTAATGAGGTGGAAAAATGTACATTAATGATGGAAAGTTATTTAGTGCCGAACAGAGTTAATTGCTTCTAATCACTGCTTACATCCATCTGGTTTTATGGTAGACAACAAACCTCTTCATTGGGCTTGCTCATTAGACATATTGTAAATCACGGAGATGCCCTGGCATCTTGCATATTGTGCTTCTATTAGCGAGGCTGTGTTTTCATATAGCCCTAACGGTGGGTGTTGGGATGCAGATCAATTTGTCCGCGTTCTATCAGAGCTGCAGGGAGCCCTGGTGAATGGGCCTCCCCAGGCTCACTTGGAAGGCAATGGAAAGCTACTGCATCTGGATGCAAGGCTATGGAAGGGCTGCCAGAGACCGGGAGTAGCATGGCGCCTTTGCCGTGAAACTGGAGTTGACGTGGTAACATCGGTAACTCTCTCATATTTATTTTCCTCCAAAGCTCGGGGTTAAAGCTTTCTTCTACTACTATCATGTAGCAGAGTAAACAGGGACAGGACTGTATGAATAACGAATCAAGATATGAAACTGGGATAGATGCAATAATCTTTAATCATGTGTCTTATACTAGTGGCTTTCTGAAGCTCAAATATTTAAGTCATATTTTACTGGAATTTTAGGAAGATCAAAAGAAAAACATAAGTACATGAGTTATGATAATGAAAAGCTTGATTATAGAAGAATTATGTTGAGCTAGAACTAGCTAGGATGTTATCAGTGCAGTTATGCCATTGGTTGATCTCTGTTGATAATAAGGGACATAGGAGGTTGAATACAAGAAATATGACCGTTAAATTCTAGACAAACTACAAAATTGCTAGAATATTATAATTACCATAATATAATATGTGGCACTAG
The DNA here is from genome assembly GCF_000276665.1 of Chinchilla lanigera. Classification (NCBI taxonomy): domain Eukaryota; kingdom Metazoa; phylum Chordata; class Mammalia; order Rodentia; family Chinchillidae; genus Chinchilla; species Chinchilla lanigera. Next base: position 3,570,365 of record NW_004955433.1, read on the forward strand.
GTGATTTTGTTAATTTAAAAAGTGATAATGATTAAATTTTAAAGGAGAAAAAGGAAGGAAAAAAGGGAGGGAGAAAGGAAGGAAGAAAAGAAGAAAGGAAGAAAAGGAGAAAGAATGGAAGGAAGATTGTACAAGTCACTGACATGCTTTTCCTTTTTTGGTGATTGGCTGTTTAATTCCTTCCTGAGAAGGGTGAATGACTTCAAAGGGAGGTAACTAAGTCATAAAAGGCTTAAAATTTAAAGCTATGCAGTAACTTCAGTATTATCTGGTAATATATACTCTTCTTGTTTCATAAATGACATATTGGAGGCCCAGAAAGATTGAAAGACTTATCCAAGGCAGGTCAGATAGTTACTTTCACTGCAGCACAGGGTAAGAGGACAGATCAATGGCATGTGTCTTCACTTAGAAATACATTCATTAATTTATGACCCAATGACCAATGAAACTCAGATGTACATAATGTGCTACCCAATCTCAATTTCCTACTTTTGTATTCTATTTAGGAAATAAATAAATGACAAGTTACTGTTAGCTTTTCATTGGAAAAACAACTTAGCATAGTGCAAGATGATAATATACACATATTAATCTCTACATGTAAAACTCCAAATTCTTGAAATTAAGCTTTCTTAATCATCTAAGAATTGTGTAGTTTGAGTTATATGTAAGTCATTAAAAATTAGCAAGATATGTTAAATATTGATAATCTGTTCATGTCATACATAATAATTATTAGTCCACACACACTTCTATCTTGGATAAATAAATGCAATCTTAGCATAGCTCATTTTTGAAGTAATTATATTAACTTTATTTTTGCTTTTTTCTGATATTTTCTTTTGTGTCTTCCTTGCTTTCTCAAGGAAAGTTTAAAACTGAGTTCAAATTGAATAAAATCAACTAGATTTAAAATTACTTTAGAATGCGTTTTGTCACAGCCCTAGTTTTTGCTGTGTTGTCAAGATTTTGCTTAGATTCTTCAAAGAGCACAGGACTTACATGCACAGTTCAACTCATGCCTACTTAAAATGCTTTTCTAATTCTGTATCACCTTTGCAAAATTTTTTCACTCTACCAAAATATCCATAGACTCATCTTTATGCCTTTACTTTTTAATTGGGAATTATTCACAGTGTATAATACATGACATGTATATGCATATATAGAATGAAGTCACCAAAGAGCATATTTATAACTAAATTATACCATTTTGCTATTTTTAGTCCTTACAATAGTATTTCAATATATTTTCTGTATAACTCATACTTTACTAATAGCTTGATTTGACTTTAACACTGAAACAAGTTTTTCTAACTGGCTTTCCCTTCCTTTCACCTCTTTAGCATTCAGCCTGAGTGGAAGACCAATATGAGCATGGTTGATTGGATGAGAGCTAAATGAAGAGCAGCCATGATTTCCATTCTTTAATCATGGCATCCTCACGCCATGACGGACCTTGCTCCATTTCCCTCCGGTAGACCTGACAGACTATAACTGACCTAATTGATACCAGATGACAGCTCAAATAAGGCCTAATAAAGAAATAATCACACTAATCTAATGAGCAAGCTGTTATGATATTGGCTTATAGGAAGCTGTTTTCAATCCTTCCATTTTTCTTTTATTCTCCCTAACCTCTACTCTCAATCTCCTTTTCTGTTCCAGGATTACAGGACTAAAATGGAAAATCAGCTCCATTTCCTATTCTTCATTCTATTGATATGCATTGGCACATTTTCTTCAACTTTTAGTTATACAAATGTGAAATATACTGAGGAGTTGAAAGAATAATTCAATGATCACATATACTGTATAGCCACCATTTTCATTCAATAATTATAAAAACTTTGACATATTTACTGTCTGTATATACATATGTGTGTGTATATATAGCATATAAATCATTTGAAAATCACATACAGAGTAATATCCCATCTCTGAACATTTCAGTATATATATCCTAACATAAGACCTTTTCCTACATAAGCAAATCATTAGCAAATTAACAATGATATGCATTCCATATTCAAGTTTCTCCAATTGTCTCCAAATACCTTTTAAAAAAACTGCTTCATTTCCAAACCATAACCAAAGTGTCATTAGTTCTTAAGTGTTCCTTTTCTCCCTGGCATCCTAGAATACCTTGAGCTCATCTTTACTTTCTTGTCTTGGATCTGAAATCAGCCATTGTCCCAAGGAGCCTCAGATCGAGATCTGAGCCAGTGCACCCACTGCTACCAGAATCTCATTACTTCAGTGACGCATCGGTGTAATAGCTAGTGTGTGTGTGTGTGTGTGTGTGTGTGTGTGTGTGTTGAATTTCTATTCATCATTCCACTTCAAATTTAGTGTTAACAGCATTTTGTTTACTTTTATGATTTATGGGTATATGATTATTCATAACATGCTGAAAGTTTGAAAGACTGGTGCTTATTAATAATGACATATTGATTTAATTATTTTTCCTATAAGATGTATAAAATATTTTCTAAGTTATAACGCTAGTATTTCCTCTAAATCAAGTTTAAGATTTCTCTGTAAGTTCCTGCTTTGCTCTTTAAACTACATCCCTCTGTGGAAGTATAACCAGGATACTATGCCCAAAACTCAGGTGGAGTGGTGTTTTTCCGCATGGCTAAGTTCTTCATTGGAGTACATGATCAGTCAGACTTATTTGCTTCCAATTTGGGGTTTACTGTTTATTTAACTTTAGGTTTTGATGCTTTAAGAAGACTTACATGGTTCAAAATACATTAATATACACAGAATTCCCACTTGTTTCCTTGTATCTCTCACTTTCTCCCAACATTTCCTTCAAAAGATGACAATTTTAGTTAGTTTCTGTTCTATCCTTCCAGCGCTTTCTTCTGTGAAAATAAGCAAGAGCCACTCACAGTGTATCACTCCTGCACACGCACGTATAACCGCAGGGCTTTATATAGGTCTGTCAATGCACACGGCAGTAGTCGAGAAGTGCCGGTATCCTGTGAAATGGAAGGCGAGGTTCACTCCAGAGGAGAGTGGAAAGACGTGACCGGCAGGGATGTGAGTCCTTGGGCAGCCGCTCCGGTGAATCCCTTGCTAGTGGTGCTTGAGTCAAAAGGCAAGTGACAAAATTCGGTCCACGATTCACCTAAAAGCTCTGGAGCATATGTGACAGAAGCCCTCTCCTGCTCATTTGTTTGCATCTTAATGAGATTTACTTAGGTTTGAAAGTCTATTTTTTAATAAGTGCAATGTAATGTAATATTATTGTTAATGTTTAAATTTTTTCCCTGTTTTTTTTAACAGAGAAGCTAAATTGATATATATTTAAATACTGAATTTCAGCACTCATTTTTGAAATTTCTTTATTTTTCTAGCTTCAAAAGAAAGAATATTCCCTTGATTCATGTTTGACTTGCTTTGTCTTTTTCTTTTTTGAGTGCTGGGAATCACACTCAGAACCTTGCAGGAATGTCTCCTAGGTCCTATTTCTATTCTTCAGAATCAGAATTTGTGAAAATTTTATTTATCCTGTAAATTATTACTACATTCCTACCTAGTAATTTTCTTTTTTCTTTAATTTCATTTATCTGTACTTCTTTTTTGTTTTGTTTTAGTACTGACAATCAAATTCAGGACCTTGAGCTTCCCAGGCAGGTGCTTGTCCCACTGAGCTATATCCCTGGATGTACTTTTAAAAAATAATCAGTGTTTAACTCTTTAATTGTACCAACATTACATATAACTTGTATACATTTTTTAAAATGTAAAAAGGGAAGAAATCTTTCTCCTCTCTTTCCAGCTATTTTCTCCTTGGTTATTTAATATAAACTGTTTTGTATTGATGCTCCTATATTTTTATCAGCTTATAGGAGGATATGCATAAATATGTCATCTTTACCTCCTTTTAAAAATATAAACATGGCATAAGTTTTTATATATCCTTTGATAATTTTTCTCTGGTTATTCTGCTTGATAGTAATTCATCTTTGGTTGATAAACTCAAATCTAAAGTATTCATTTAAAATAGCTGCATGACACTGGATATTACAGGTACATATTTTCAACCATTCTTCTATTTTTGGTGGTCAGGTCATTTCCAGGTTTTGTTATTTAAGCAATTTTACAAGAATATTTTGTTATCTTAAAGGAAATGAAAAAAAATACAAATGATACAGAATTTCAAAATGAGATGATAGGAAACTAATAATTGTTGTTATATAGCATATTGTTATCTTTAGAGCAGTTGCTCAGATTACCAGATATAGGCATCCAAAATTGGTCAAATAATTAAGTATTAACTGTTCTTTTCAATAAACTAATAGAAATTAGTAGTACAATCATCTTAGCTATCATGTATATATATATTTCCCCCTTCCTTCTTTTCTCCTTTTTCCCATCTCAGTTGTTCTTTCCTTTTGAGCAGTTTCTTTCCCTTTCACAATATCAATTGTACCTTTTGGGTTTTATTCACTCTTTCAGTTTCTTACACTAGGAAGACAATGTAGTGTTTACACATGCAAGTTTGATTTATTTCACTTATGAGTATGGTCTCTAATTGCATCCATTTACCTATAAAAACCTTGAGTTTATATTTTTTATAGCTGAGTAGTATTCCCTTTTATAAAAATACCACATCTTTTTTATCCATTCCTCAGTTGATGGGCACTTGGATTGTTTCCAAGATTTAGCAATGACAAATTGTGCTTCTATGAGCATGGATGCACGTGTATAGGTGTGGTATGATGTTTTAATTCCTCTGAAGTATAAGCATTAGTTAGTATTACTATACCAGTATTCATTATTATACCATATTGATGTAAGATGTTGATAATAGGGGAACAGGGTGAGAGGTAGGTGAAGACTCCGACTTTCCAATTTTTCAGCAAATACAATACTGTCAAAAATATTTGTTTATATATGTTAAAGAATATACGCTTTATGTAGGTATATATATACTGTATGTGAATAAATAACTTTATATGTATATCTATATATACACAAAAAGTTCTAATGCACATAAAGAACTGTGGTCTTTTAAACAGATGAGCTTTAATAAAATTTTACTTTATCTAAAGTATCGCTGTGGCTGTGATGCCAAGAACTGGATGTTGTAAGTGGAGGAAAGAAGTCCGTTTCAAAGCGTTTTTATTGTGCTTGGCAACAGGTGTTGACAACTTGAAGTTGGGCGATGGCAGTGGGGAGAGCATGAAACAGAGTTGGTATCGATTTTGTGGACAAAATTCACAGCATTAGTGGGTACCTTGACACCATCAGAAATAAGAGACTTGAGAAGGGAAGGCCACACATTTAATCTTACTTCTGTCACTGGGCTGGCTCACATTTTTAGATCTACAGGACTTGATTAGTTTAATGAGGAAGGTTGAAAGGGGCCTCGAGTCTTACTTTATAGTCTTTGTTGAGTAGAAGGAAATGGTTTTTCTAGTTCCCTAAATGAATGGCTTCTACTAATATAGATTACAGGATGTTGTCATAGGAGATCTCGCTTAAGGAAAACTGCCTTGAAGCTGGACAGTGGTCAATCTTTCTCTCACTTATGGGACTTTATTAAAAATGTTAAAGAAAACACATACACATCTGTCTCTAACTACTTGCTTTCATGGTACAGGTTTAATGGAAAGGTTGGATCTCTTCCAAATTAGTTCATGTGATAGTTTTAGAAAATATTTTTCCCATGGCATAACAAAGGTTACCAGCTTCCCAGTCTATAAAATCTGTATGTGTGTGTGTGTGTGTGTTACCTTTGACTTCCAGAAAGTGAATTCCACATAATTCAAGGGTAATAATCATCTCCTTTCTATTAGATCATTCATGGGCCCAGGCTCTCCACCCTACTCCACCATTCCTAAGGATGTGATGCTTTAGCTCATCAGCTTTCCATCTGCAGTAGATGAGAGAAAAGGAATTGAAGTTAAAGATTTTCTTTCTAAGGAAGTAACACAACAGTTGGCCTCATCTTTTCTGCTCATCACATTCTAGACCACGCTGCAAGGGAGATATTGGTGGCTTCATGCCCAGATAAAACTAAATTTTTATTAAAGAAATGGAGGATAGATTTGGAATCTATTATGGCTTAGATCTAGCATAACCCCCCAAACCCTTGTGTTCAGAAGTGGGCCTTTTAGAAGGTAATTGTGCAGGAGCAATGCTCATGTGCCCAGACCCAAGACATGTACTAGGAGGCATAAAAAGCAGTAAAAGTGAGGCTTTAATTCAGCCTTACAAGGCCGGTGTCTGGTAGACAAGCACATCTGCCAAAACTGTTCAATATTTTATTCATACTCCACAAAATCCCTCCCTCTTTTCTTCATTGGCTGAGTACTCCAGCTGTCACCTAGGCTCCCTTATTAGGATATATCCTTGGCATGCTCCCTCTACAAACATTTTATGGGTTTAAAGGCAAATGATTAAGCCACAGGTGAGTAACTTCTTATTGGCCAGTACTTTTCCCATCAGAGTTAGTATGGCAAAGCCATAATTTATTGACACTGTACCCCTTTCCCCTTTGTTTAGGGGCCCTTTCAGTGCCTGACCTCAGTTATGTCCCCAGGCAAGTAGGCAATTTTACTTACCAGTAGCTTTCCACTCAGAGTTAAACACTTTATCTTGAACATTAACCACTTTAAGTTTATATTTTTTACAGTTGGATCATGGGGGCACTATACTCATCAGTCAGCTGATCCATTGATGAGCACATAAGTAAATGCACTGTGTTCCAACAGCTTGGCTGGAAGAGGCATGTCATTATGTGTGGGGGTTCCCACAGGAGAGTATATGTTCCTCTCTGTCTCTTCTTGGCTCTCTCCTTCCTGGCTGCCATGAAGTGATCAGCTTTTGTCTGGCTTAGAGCCAGCTGACCATGAACTGACACCCCAAAACTGTGAGCCAATTTAAACCTCTCCTTCTTTATGTTGTGGGTGTCAAGTAGTTTGTCCTAGCAATACAGAGAGTTGACTAATACAGAGAAAACCGATACCAGAGAACTGGTGTCATTGCAATTGTACCTGACTATGTGGTTCAAAAGTCTTTGGAACTGATTTGTAGGAGGAATTTGGAAAAGTTTGGACCTGTGAGAAAAAGAAATCCTAGACTATGAGCAGTGCTTGATGGACAAAATGCTAGTAAGAATGCTATCTGTAAAGGTCAGGCTCAGGCAGTTTCAGTTGGGAAGAGCCTATGTGTGCATTGTTCTGACAAAGAATTTGTTAACATTTTGTTCATATACTAAGACTTTGTGTGAGACTCAGTTTTAATGTGATAGAATAATTAAGGTGACAGAGGAAATTTCAGAGCATCCTGATATTTAGGCTGTGGTATGTGTACTGTGGTTTTCTTTCAGCTAGATTTAAAGTGAGAATTGGTAGCAAAAGACAGAAAAGAAAAATTTGAAAAATCAAATTAAATGTTGGGGTACACATAAAACTGTGGGAAAAGTAAGTGTTGCTGAGGTGACTAGCACCACCAAAAGAAGCCAAGTGCTTTGCAGTATGATAGTAGGAAAGGTGTCTTGAAGGTACCTCAGGAAATGACCAAACACCACCCATCACAGACTCAAGGGTGTAAAAGGAAAGATCCTTTAAAAGACTTTGCTGCTCATTCAGGGCCAGCTAGGGAAGTGTTTCTTCCAGTTCAACCATCCACGCATTCAGAGATGATTATATTATGTTTTTAAAGTAGATTTTTCATCTTGTAGACATAAATTTTTAGAGAATTCATGGAAGAAATGAGAATATATCTGAGCTTTGTTTGAACATAATCTTCTAGAGGTTGGGTATTTTGAGGCTATAAGTAAAGTAAAACTAGAAATATATAGATAATTGCTTAAACTGGGAGAGGGTATGTGATAAAGCCAATTCTTCTGTAATTTTATATACAATTGACCATTTCCATAATAAAATGTCTTATTTTGAATGACAAAATAATGTTCATACATTTAAAATTCATTTAACTCTAAAACAGAAGTTCCACCTTCCACAACTCTACTTAGGTCTGTTTTCTATGTATTTCTGAAATTGTGATGCCCTGAAACATACAATGCCTTCCATAGCAACACAGGTTTCTTCTCATGTTAACACTCACATCATTCTTCAGAAGCTTATCAAGTTTCATTCTTATGCCAAGAATAATTGTTAGTTGGCTTTTACATTTGTATAAAATGCACCTGGCAGTCAGGCATACAATCTACTTCTCTACTCCCTTGGTCATGTTCTCTACTACTAAACTGTGAGCCAGATGATTCATGCAGACACTAAAATCCTTCAGGCTCCTGGCATATCAGATGAAATGAGAGTTTGTTCTTGAGGATCACATCTCTTGGAGAGACTTCTGTATAGTATTTGACAGTCTCAGGATTCTTTGAATGCTTGATGACTGTTGTGGGGAAAAACATAGCGCTAGAAATATCATCACTGTGTTAGCTACCCTGCATATGCATAATACATAATAGCTGTACTACTGACTTCTATTGCTTTACTGAAAGGAACGGTTAATGATTAATTATTTGATGAATCTTGCATGTCTCTATTTGTTTTCCTGAGAAACCACTCTGAAGATATCAATATGTAATTCAACAACCATTGTTAATTTCCTACCACTTTGTCTGTAATTCAGTATTGCTTGTATTGTCCTTATGCTATTTTGTAAATGGATGTCTGTTAATATGTTTTCCTTCTTTTATTTTTAAAGTAAGTTTAAAAAATAGAAATATCATCACTGGATTGACTCATGCTCTGTCAGTCTTAGGGTGAATTATTTTTGTTTCTCTCAGGAAAGTCAATGTCATGTGATTTTG
>NW_004955433.1:3579294-3615200 GCF_000276665.1 Chinchilla lanigera
GCTTTTGCCGCTGAGCTAAATCCCCAGCCCCTCCTTGTCCTTTTTGAGCTCCTTATGTTAAATGGTTACAATAATACCTAACTAAAAAGAAGTGATAGTGAGGATTAAATGAGAACATATATTTGAAGTACCTAGTGCAGTGTTTGCCATGTGACTCAGCCATTACTACCGGGCTTTAGCCTTCCCGCTTCTTCCTGGTACGTCAGCGCTGTGGTATCAGTTTGAGGGAATTGGATTCATGGGCTTCTCTCTCACTCCACCCCTCCTTGGAAACAGAGTTAATATGGAATTGTGCAAAACCACTAAGTGACTTTAAAAGATAATTGAAAGTCAAATACTATTTTTAGATGTCTTCCAAAACCTAGTAGATCAGTACTACTAATTTAGCTATGTGGGAATAGCTTTTGTGAACAATTTATCTTGTAGATGTAGTATTGATTTTGTCCATGCTGCATTTATTCCATTCCTGTCCCCACGTTGTCTAATAGAAATTACTTTTTGCTTGAGAACCACTCCATCCTATTTTTAGTCTATATGAGAAGACAGAAAATTTTTCTTGCAAGCTTAAATAGGAATAATTTAAGTTGTACTAGCACTGGTTACTTTTTCAACTACCCAGTTCTGCCATGAGCATCATAAATAAACATGACTGATTATGTTCCAGTACAACTTTATTCATGAAGGCAGGTACCCAATTTGTGGTACCTGTCCCCAAAATAGAAAGCCAGAGAGATGTTATTTTCATTTAAACTTCAAAGTACCTTCACTCTGACTTTCTATTTTGGGCATAGGTACATTATCCAGAACTGCCTAGTCACTATATTCTATCCATCTGGCTACCTTGATTGGCTCATGATGGACATTTGATTAAATTCACACCAATGAGAATTAAACCCATGGCTTTTGCTACTGCTATGGAAAACATATTCTCTTTTACTTGAGATTCTTCGTGTATATTCCCAGGTGCCTGCTGGGCACTTTGATACTTTGGGAATGTCACCTAGGAAATCTGTCATCTTGGGGAAATCCATCAGAAGCAGAAGCCAGCATGGAAGAACAAAGAGCTGAGAAGCAGATATAACTGACACTGTTGTTTGTTTCAGATAAAACATTGTCAGGATAACTAAGATGGCAAAACCAGTAGGCAATGTCACTGTGCCAGGTGATGCTTTCTTTAACACCTTGATCTTTTTTAATGTGTTAATTATTCTTCAAAATCTTTTGAGTCTAAATTATTTCAAGCTTACCTTCCACTATAGAAAATTAGAGCTTTAATTACATATTTATCTGTAACATGATTAAGTCTAGAGTTGTTCATAATTTTAGATGTTTTAGTCCTTTAGTCTTACCTTTGGCCATGCTCAGAAAGTTCAGTGGCTTTTAAACAGTCCTAAGTGTTCTCATATTTGTTTCCTAAAGTGGTGTCAACCCTAATTGTAGCGTTGAAGACTACAAAGGCATGAGTCTATGCTCAACTGGAAAGGAAAAAGAGTTATGCTCAGTTACCTACCAGACTTATTGACACTTTATTTTTCAGTTAATGTGGTCTGTAGAAAGCTGTCAATTTGCATGACTGCTTTACTCTTGGCAGAAGTATACCTCAAAGCTTTGCCAGTTGTTTACTGAAAGTCATTCTTAGGAATGGTTGCCCCACGGAATTTCTTGTAGTTATTGGATAATTATTGTCACATATGCATGCTGTACTTCATTCAGGGTCCTTTTAATGAGAACCTATGAGAAAATTTTGTTTTATGTCTCAGTGCAAGAAATGTCTACTTTTCCAAAATCAGTTGAGTAGGTTTTAAAAAGTCTTATGGACACTATTAGTAATGTACATTATCTCTTTGAGTAAACTACTAAAGTACTCAGCATTCATTCTAGGACTCACTTTTAATAAGAGAAGAAAATCTTTGGCATATATTTTTGAGACATACCCTCTAGTCACTTACCCCTCCCCACTGCACCATTATTTTTCTTTTATCTCAATTTCCTAACTCATTGTACCTTATCGCACAGCACTGTGAGATGGTATATAAATGTCTCAAGGGAAGCTCCTTGCTTACTTGTTATACGCAGATGCAAGCCTAGAAGGGGAAAGGGACAATGAAAGCCAAGTGGAGGAACAACAGACTATAATTTTTATTCAACATCTTAGCTCAGCGTCTTCCCTGAACTTCTATTAGATGTCTTTTCTGGGTGTAGGAGAAGCCATGCACATGCTTAGACAGTTCTGTATTGTTCTAAATGTTTGCTGACTCTTGAAGAGATCTCATCCCTTTAGGGACATAAGCCCTAGAGTTGAGAGCACCCACAGGATTCACACTTCCCTGACCCCGGGGTTCTCTTTAGGGCTTTACCAGATGGAAAACTAGCACCTCCAAACCAGTGAGGTGGTGAGCTAACAGGCTTTATCGACAGATGGAGGACCCCAAGTGTGAATGAAAACAGCTTCAGCTTGAAAGGAAAAATTCTGAATCCAATCTACGTAGGCAAATACCCATATCAAACCAATTATCCAGAGGAACCGGTACAATGACTACATCAGGGAGTCATGTAAGAGATACTTACCTGTCCAATATTCTGCTAATGCATTGCAATAGAGTGTAGTTCGTTGAGAAAGATGATTGTTCTATTCAAATGTAAACTTAATGTAGTGTGACTAGTTCCCTTTTGTTGTTGTTAACAGGATCATTATTGACAGTTTCGGGAAAATAGCACCCTAGGCTCACAGTTTCACCGTGTACTGTTTGGGAAACCTTAGGTGTAGTCCTATACTCATGGCTAGTCTGAAGGTACAGATATAAATATTGGCTATTGAGTCAGATAGATTAATTGCAGTTCCACTACTCAGGATTACAATTGAAGTTATGAAGTTTTTATTTTTAGGTTAATCCAACACTTTTAAATATTTAAAACCTTTCTATTTCTAGAGAGGCTAATATTTGTATAAAGATGATACAACGTATATGAGTTAATTTTAGATTAATTTTATAACTTCTGTATTGTAACTGTACAAATCTTATAAAATGTAAACATTTTGTTTGTTTTATTCAAGTAAAAAGAGAAAGTATGGACAGAATTCTTTTTTTAAATTTTACATGGATATAGTACATGAGGTTTACATTCTTGTGGTAAGTTGGTACATTTACATAACATATTTTAATTCCTTTTTTTCATTTCCTTTCTTTACCCTCCCCATTGACCCATCTCTTGATCCCCTTTGTTTTTTTTTGTACATGTTTGCTGTACATAATGTTTACAATTCTTGTGTGGAGTTGGTACATGCGCATAACACATCCCAGTTCTCCTTTTCATCCCTTATCTCTTCTCTCTCTTTTCCCTCCATCTCTTGATCCACTTCCTTTCTGAGAAAGATTTATCTTCCTACTTTTATTATATTTTATTTTACTGTTTATTTTTACTATTGGTTTCTTATATAAGAGAAACTATGTGATACTTAAGCCTGTGTGTCTGATTTATTTCGCATAACATTATGGTCTCAAGGTGCCTCCATTTTCCTACAAATGCCTCAAGTTTATCTCTCCTTATAGCAGAGTAGTATTTCACTGTGTCTAAACACCGCATTTTTTATACATGACAACATTTTTATAGATATTTTAACCTTTACTTACTAAGCTGCCATCTCATCTTAAACAATTCAGACATAACTCTTACATTTCATTGCCCACAATTTCACATCTTCTTGGCTCTTAATTGTCATACAAACTTTAGCTAAATCATTTATTTAAAAATTTTCATTTGAGGACACTAATTTATTAATGAAATAAGCTTCAACTAAAAATCAAGAACCTCCAAATTTAAAAGCATATCTAATATTTAACTAAAATGATTTACAAAATAAATTTTGTCAAAAAAAGATTTTGTTCTCAAGTTCAGAACAATCTAAGTTTTATCTTAAACTGACTTTTAGATGCTAAAGAAATAATATATAAATCTGAGAGCTAAATATATTTGAAAAATTTAAATTTGAAAGAATTGCAGTTTTAATTAAAATCCTATGTCATTGCTGACAACAAAACTAATAGGCCTTGGATAAGTCAGAATTGTTCCATTAAAATTAATTGTTCTTTCCAAGTTCCTCTGTAACTTTCCTTTTCAACACTAGGAAGATAGCATCATGAAGCGATGTTATAAGAGGTGACGCCAACAGAGCCACCTCTGAGGTGGCGGAGGAGCCTAAAAGTCATGGGACCCTTCTGCTGCACAAGTGACAACGTGGGCCTGGTCATGATGGTACATGAGCTGCCATCTGTCTGATAAGACAACTCAGTGTGCTAAGTGTTATCAGTGGGGGAATCACCTACTTTGGAGAACTTTGCCTGACCCTGTCTGAAAGACAGGCAAACTTTTAAAGGGATTTTTGTCAGAATAAAATATGATCAATCTGCTTGCTTCAGTGTTTCCCTTTACTTAAAGTACATACAACATTCTTTGTGAAAAAAATGGCCGTTAACACATTCCAGTGATTTCAAATCACTAGATATAGTGCCTAAATGTAAAAGCATGTTCTATTTATAGTTAAAATTTATCAGATACTAGAAGGATATCTGATAGGTGATGGGGGTTAATGCCATGAGGATTCTGAAGATCACAGCCAAGTTGCAAGGATGGTGAGCTGAGCAGTATGATGGAAACAGTCTGTCTTGGTCACTTTTCTGTCGTTGCTGAGACAAAATACTCAACGCCCAAAATGAAGGAAGGAAAGATTTATTTAGCTCACAGTTTGTGGAGGTATCAGTCCATACTCGGATGGCTCTAAGGTAGAGTGGCACATGGCACAGGGCAACTATTCATGGTGGCAGAAGATAGCAAAAACAACGGCAAAAAGGGGGAGCGGCAGCTGGAAGAGCAAGCCTGTTTCCCTCCCTTACATTGTATGCAAACTACCTGCCCGAGGGTGGGTGTTGCACTCACACCCATAATCCCATTGGACCATGAATCATTCATAAACTCTAGAAGCTTGTACCTAGGACTGCATGAAGCTTTGCGGGGACATCCAGACACAAATCATAACAGTCACACCAAACTGCACCAAAAGTTAGCTTTCTAGAAAGAGTGAGCTCGGAGTGGGTAGGGCACACATGTAGAATGGTAGCTTTCCAAGAGGGTACATACACACATATTTGTGTACATTACATGCTCTTATATATCTGTTCTGTTCTGTATAATACTTTGTAATTTTTTTAGGAGCATATTTACTGAGGTATATTGTAAACCACAAAATCTAACCATTTTAAGTTTAGAATTCAACGTTTCAAACATTGACACCATTCACCTTTTATTTTTCATCTAGACAGTATTTGATAATATATTTTCATTAAGATTGTGATACTCTGATTGGTATCTGTGTGTTACTATTAGTATCACTGAGGACAGTTTTGTAACCATTGAAGACTAGCGTCAAACCTTAGGTCTAAGCATCTCAGGAAAGCTGGCTCAAGCATATAATCCTCAATCCTTTACTTCCAGGCTGTGTGGGTAGATGACATTTTCTTTGTCATGATGACATATGTGCAGTTTATTTGGTCCTATAATTTATATTATTCATTATATGTCCTGGTTCTACAGATATGCAAATCACCACTTATATATACATAAGTAGAAGTTATATTTCTAATTTAATGTTTACAAGGGCTTTTCATTTCTGAAAAAATTTTTTGAAAGCTCTGCAAGATCCCAGTTTACAAAGTCTGTATCCTAGGCAACATCAAAGCTTTCTAAGGAATATGCCAACTAGACAGCTGCTGTAGCTACTACCAAAGAACAAATCTTTTTCACCTTGGCATCTGGGATTTCCATTTGTTGGCCAAAAGAAACACAATTTCAGCATTATCTTTAGTTATCCAATAAATACCAGTGGGCAAGAGGGCTGGAAATACTGGTGAAGAGCAGTTCATTGTCAAGTGCCATAAGGGCCCATTATTTGGGATGTTAAATATCAGTTTCTGAGTTAAAAAGAAAATACCTATGATAATCCCTGTGATTTAGCTTAGATTTTCTCTGAATCTGTTCCTCTGACAAAATGGTATGCATAATTTAAAAATTAGTATAATGAAATAAATTATAGAATGGGGATCCAAAGTACAATTTAGTTGGCTACATATAAAATAAAACCAATTTATGAGAATTCAGGGTAAGAGAGGAAATGGGGGAAGGTTTGAAGAAAAAAAATACAAGATTCATCATAATTTCTCTTTTTAAAAAATTCCCCAGAGTCTATGGGATGTTTATTTGTTCAGGTTACCTAGAAAGCAAATCTGGAGATGAAGAATATGTGTTAACGCTTTATGGGGCAAATACCATGATCATAAGAATGAAGGAAAAAGGGAAGTAAGATATGGAGGAAGAAAACACAACAAAAGCACTTGTCAACTAGCTCTCTACAGGTTCACAAAAACATGTGGCAACTGCTCAGTTAGAGGGCTGTTTCCTGAGATGATGCCTGGAATCCCATGCCTCAGAATAACCAGCAGCAGGATGAAAGGAACAACTATTTCCCTGCTTCCATATGTCTCCTCTAGCTCTCTTGGTCAAAGTTCATGGACCAGACACTAATGTCTTTGCACTTCTAGGTGATGTTACATGGCCATCATGGGGAAACCCAGTCACATGTCTCACATGTGGTGCTGTTGAGTTGGACAAGGGCAGGTAAATTTGCTGGGACTTCTCTCATAGAAGGAGCCATAAAGGCATGTCTTAGTCTAGATCCCACTGGAGAAGACAGAGAGTGGTACTAATTTGAAAGCTGACAGTGACAGCTGCTAGGATTCCATTGAGCAAATAGGAAAGCCCTGGGGGTCAGGTAGTACTAAATGAAACTAGGGAGTCCTCATTAACAATACACAAACAGAACTATTTTAGATGTCTACTAGGTCTTGAGCAAGAGATAGCCAGAAGTACAGGCATAGAGTAATTCATGCGTATTGTTAACGGTTTAGCTAAATGACCAAGGCCTTGGAAGGAATAAGATTGGAAGACTGGTAACTAGAAAGTCTGGTAATATGTGAATGCATTTCTTAGAATAGACCCAAACTGAAGATACTTGTTTCACACGTGAATGCCAAAGGGCATCCATTTTAATAATCAAGCAGAGGGATGACATGTTCTCAGTCATCTTTCCTCAGCCTCCCCGCTGATTTTTCAGTGGTACTGTAGACACAGTGCCCGTGGTATCAGGGTGGAGGTGTTTGTTCACCAAAGCAGACATGGCTAACACTGCTGCTGGGTACCTAACCTGGGGGCAGTGGGAAAACTTTGCACCTTTGCACCAGAAGCATAGCACAGTTTCTGAGGGGTTCCACACATACTTTGGTGGTAGATTAATTATAACGGGCATCTTCCATAATAAAGGGGACACAGATTTGGAAAAGACATGTTTTGAATATAGATTTGTCTTTCCTGCCTACTGTGCTTCCGCCAGCACTGAACTCATAGAGTAATTCATCCTGTGCCTTACGTTTCACAGAGCTGTATCTGATCATGTTTTCAAGCAGAAGAAAGGCAGGAGTGGGCTGATGTTCATAGAATTGACTGGTCTTACCACAGTCCCCATCGGTCAGAGGTGGTTAGTGTAATTGAAAAGTGAGACAGTTTATCCGGCTAATCAATTAATACCAGTTGGGAGACAATAGCACAAAAGAATGGGGTGCTGTCTGACAGGATGACGTATACACTTTGAATCAGAGACCATTATGACCATTATTTAAGAATGTCTTTTCCGTAGCCAGAATACTGGGGGTCAAGGGATAGAACTGGCAGTGCTCTTCTTAAAATACCATGTAATAACCTACTCATGGAATTTGTTCTTCTTGTCACTGAAACTTTGAGTTCTTGTATGTAGATATTAGTCATCAAGGAAAATGGGGCATGAGGATGCTTCCTTCACTGTACACAATAGTGATCTCACTGACTTGGAAGATAGGACTGCCACTTGGCCATTTTGGACTTATGCCACTAAAGAAGAGGGAATGGCAAAAGAAAAAGATGAGGTGCTTTTCTGGTTAGACAGACCGGTTGCAATATTCAAGGGGGAATTGGGTTGCTACTGTGCAACGGGAATAAGGAAGACAATGCCTGAAGTACAGTGGACTCCCTGGGGTCCCCATTAACACTTTCATGCTTGGGAAGAAAAGTCAGCAGAAAGCTACACTATCGGCAAGAGCAGCTAAAGGCAGGATGACTGAGGACTCAGACCCTTTTGGAATGAATACCAGGGTTATTCCACCAGACAAGGAACACTACATTAGTTGAAGTTCTAGCTAATGGCAAGGCAAAATGGGATAGGTAGTGGGAAGAGGAAATCATCAATATCAGTTGTAATCTAATGGCCAGTTGCAGAAACAAGGACTAAAGTATTTTTGCATATATGCTTTTTGTCTATAATATTTGCATATACTGACCATTTTTTCTTCTTCCCATTTAGTTTTATTTACTAGCTGGTGGAGGTTAACTGTATGCATTTAGTAGTCTCTGGGTAACAGCATATCCAGTAGAATTACAGCAGAACTTGAGAAATAATTGTGATAGCTAGTAATAGATGCAATGGTTTCTGATTCTATGCCTCTCTGATTTGGGGAAAAGAATTTCACTACAAGTAGAATCACTGAGTCTTGTGAGGCAGAAATTTAGAATTGCTCCATTGCACAGAAGTTCAAACACGTTAGAAGGGTGAATACGGAAACCGAGAAGTCAAAGTGCAACCTGATGACCCCTTCATTGCCTCTGCTCCACATCCACTCATTATTACCTGTTCTGTAATCTGAGATGGATCTTGTAAGCAGGTCTCCTTTGCAGTTGGCACGATGATAATATTTGTCAGTAGGGGGCACTGGAGGAACATTGAGGAGGAAGGGGCTTTTCTCCTCGGCTCAAACGCACCTCAGATGGTTCTCCTTGCTCCTGGCTGCCAGGAGCACATATGGGAGCCATCCATTGGTACATGTACCTGCTGAGTTTCAGCGGCAGTCTTGTGGATGGCTTCCTGTCACGTACCATCAGCACCCCATGAGTGGAGTCCCAGTAAATCCTGTAAACAGCACAGCAGGCAGCTTCCCAGTTGTGACCCTGCACTGCAGAGCATTTCCTTCCTGCTAGTTCCAGCGGTGTTCCTCTGCCTGCCGGTCTGAGCCCATCTGCACCGGGCAGCTGTATTTCTGCCTTGCCAGGCCTGCCTGCAGTTCCCTGTATACAGTTTTGGCTCACCTGTACTGTGTGGGGTGTTTCCTAATTACCCAGCATGTTAGTCACTTTCTCTCATGGTGACTACCTGAGAAGATCAACTTAGTGGGGAAAATCAACCTACAGGAGGAGATATTTACTTTGGCTCACCATTTCAGAGGTTGTAGTCCATGGTCCTCATGCCTGCATTGTTTCTGGTGTGTGGTGAGGCAGAGCTTCAGTGCAGGAGGGCACAGTGGAGCTGCTTACCTCATGGTGCCCAGAAAGGAGAAAGAGAGACCCTCTGAAGCAGGCCTGCCTAGGCCTAGTAGCCCATTCAACTCTGAGCTCACCAGTGGGTTAATGCATTGATTAGTTTAGGGCCCTTATCATGTAATGACTTCTCAACATCACTGCACTGAGAGCAAACCTTTAAAATATAGCTTTTGGGGGCATTTAAAATCCAAGAGATAACACCCAGCAACTGTAAATCAGTCTGCCATGAGGGAACCCAGTTTTTTGCTATCCCATAGGTTCTAACACCTTTGCCAATGCAGTCTGAACCCCCAGAGTTAGGAAAAACCATTATCCAAATTTATTCCTTCAATTGCATTATGCATCAGCCACTTTAACCATCTCCTTACCCCTTTATGGTTTATTGTCTTTATAATCTTCATGTTAGACTTTCTGTTGTCAAAAAGTGTATTTTCTATTTCATTCTGTTTTGATTGACACCAATTTTAAATGGTGATTAAAACATTCTGCTGGGCATGATGGTACATGCCTATAATCCCAGCTCTAGGGATGCTGAAGCAGGAGGATTGCTATGAGTTCATGGCCAGCCTGGGCTATATAGTGAATTCAAGTTCATCTTGAATTACAGAGTGAGACCCTGTCTCAAAAGAACCTAAAGAAAGAAAGAAAGAAAGAAAGAAAGAAAGAAAGAAAGAAAGAAAGAAAGAAAGAAAAAGAACGAGCAAGCATGCATATTAGAGGACCCAGTGGGCTGGCCACCTATAATCTGTGTAATACTTTCCAGGAAGAAGGACATCTTAGGATTCCCTTGAATCACTTCTAATTAGAGATAAGAGATAGGCTTTGAACTGTTCAAATAATTCCACTGCTTAGGGACCTACTCAAGACTGGAAACTCTCCTAGCCATGAACAAACCTCAGAGGTACTTATTTAGGTTCCTCAAGTCAGATCATAAGTAGTTGAGAGAGAATTCTGGAGTGCAATCCACCAACAAAGATGTTCTCAGGTTCTGATGACCTCAGGACTCCTGCACTGACTGCCGTATTATGGTCTTCATTGGAAAAGGGCCACATTGATCTTTATCTACACTGTGGACAGCAGCAAAGGAGATGAAGAACTGTGCAGATGGTGCTTCTTTCCTTGAGTTACTTTAAAAAGATCTGGACAACAATGCCAGTTTTATAGAGGAGAAACTAAAGTAGAAAATGTGGACATAAGCCTTCCCTTTACAAACACACTGACCCTGATATTTGAAAGGTAGAGCATCAAGAAGTAATTTAGTCCTTCTGATAGACTTGCTCATGTTTTAAATTGCATGCTCCCCTCTTCTTTTTACCACCAAGACCTAGACCCCATGAAAATAGCTGCCTGTTCTGTCTTGTTCAAAGGTGCATCTTTCTGTGTGCTAGTCCTCTCATGGAGACAAGGCCTCCGATGTCTCACAGACTTGGACTCGGTTTTTTGGGCTCCTTCAAACAATACTATGCTATATGTGTCTAGTGAATGGACAACAAGTATATTGCCTGGCCTTTTATTTAATATTTTGTCTACTTCCTTTTTATGTTAGTATTTTTCTACTATCTGGTCCTTAATAAAACAGTACTTGGTGCACTGAAATTGAGATAATTAATGTTCCCATTGTGAAGATGTTTCCAAGATAAAATTAAAAAATAACTTATCGTTGTATTTAAACATTCTATCATGGCTCTTGAAAATAAGTATTTGAGCAATTTTTAAAATAGAAATGCTCCAAATATTAATGTAAAAGAATATTTTAAACTATAATTAAGTGTTTAATCTAAATGGATACGCTAAAATGTAAATGGGAAAAGGGAAGAACTCTGTGAAGAGTAACAAATCTTTAAAGCTGATGTGTTTTACTCGCTTTGAAATGTGACTAAATTCCTGAACTGCACTTGATTGCTTCCGTTCCTAAGGTCATGTACAGTAGGGCACTAAAAATCACAGCATGTGCCACACAGTGAGCTAAGCACTTCACCTGCATTACTCTATTAATTAGTTAGTACACCTGTAGAGAATGCAAAAACGCCTCGGATGTGACTCAGTCTACTGATCACTGGTTTATAAATTCACTACAGAGGTTCACTTAGAATTCATATTCTCTGATAGTAGAGCAAACATACACGAGGCTCTGGGCTCAATCCCCAATACTGAAAAATAGACAAACACTCCTTTAACATTTATTGGACACCTAAAACAGCATACCACTAATATCTACTATTTTTTTTTCAGTACTGGGAGGTTGAACCCATGGCCTTCATGCCAAGCTACATTCCCAGCCCTTTAATTTTTTTTTTTCAGACAGAGACTTGCTAAATTGCCCAGGCTGAGCTTAAATTTGGAATCCTCATGCCTCAGTTTCCTGATTGCTGAGATAATAAGCATGTACCACTCTGCCTGATTAAAACCGCACTTCTGTAAAAACTGGGAAAGTAAAGGTGAGTGTTGTAGTCAGGATTTACAAGGGAAACAATTTCATACATGACACATAATTTATAGGTTTATTTTAGAATAGTCACCCAAAGAGTCAAATGCAAAAGAGTGAGGGAGATCTATCCACACACTAGAAACCGAAAGAGTCCAGGTGAGGGCCTGGATCCCTCTGTAATGTCCTGCATGAATCCAGCTGAAGACCTAGAGCCCGTAGCAATGCCCCCCATGAGTCTAGCTGGAGGCCTAGAGCCCACAACAATGTCTCATGAAAGTTCATATCAGGAATCTGTGCTGGGAATGCCCAAAGGACAGTGGTGGAAGCTAGAAAGTCTGTTTCAGCGGGATGAAGGATCTGCACTAGCAGGCTGAGGGATCTGCACTGCAGCTAGGAAATGATGTTCAAGATAAGGACTCTCAGAACTCCCCCAAAAAGAGCTGCCTCCATCCTCAGCAACAGGAGGACCTGACTGATCTCCTCGATGATAACAGTTGAGTTCATATGAGGAATGCTAATGTGACAAGCCTGTCCAGGAGAATCAACACCCCATTCCTTTTCCCCTCCACTTCTCTTTTTTATATTGTTGGCAAAATCCTCAGGTGGGCCCTCCACACCCAGCACCACACTGATTCAGTTCAGCTAGGTGTTACCAGTTGACCATTAGTTAACCCAAAACAGTGAGCAAAAGAGATTGAGCTCCTATTCTCACAGAATATACATTTTATTGGAGGAGATAGGCAATAAACAGAAAATAGAAAGATATAATAAAATTGTAAGTAAATGCAATAAAAAGAGAATAAGATAATGGTATAGAGAATGATGGGAGGGAAGAAAGTGACACTCTGAGAAAGGAAATCTGATCTGATAATTAAGTAGAATGGCGAGATTCATATTGAAGCTACGAGGGAAGTGTGTGCAAAGGAAATCCAAGTATAAAGTAGTGTGGCAGAAAAATATTTGAGGATCAGTAAGGAGGCCAGCAAGTCTGGAACACATTATGAGAGGTAGAAAGAAGTGATGTTAAAGAGACAGATGGGCCAGGTCATACAGAACCTTGAGGTCCGTGGAGAGGAGTTGAGGATATCAGGTCAATAAGGAGCATTGAAATGTTTCTAGGAAAAGAAAAACATGATAGATACTGTCAAAGATACATATGAGTGAAGAACATACTGCCAGAGAAGACAGAATGCAAGGATAGCAACTGTCTGGAATTGTCAAAGTTGTCAAAATGGGACATGGTGACAGTCGGGGTCAAGGAAGTAGTAGTAGAAGGGAGAGGTAATTAGACATGGGGTACATTTTGAAGATACAGTCAACAGGACTCTTGGCTGATTGTACAGGGAGTATAGCAGGGATAAGAAATAAGACAAGCAGACAGCAAGGTTATAGACATGGGCAACAAGAGGCATAATCATTACAGAAATGGGTGACTCTAGGAGACGGCGATATTTTGTGGGAAATCGAGAGTTTCAGTTTGCACTGGTTAAGCTTGGATGTCTCTTCAGATGCAAGGAAAGTTATTAAGCAGGCAGCTGAATTACACAAAACAAAACAAAACAAACAAAACACAAAATCACGAAAAAATAAACTAGAGTATGGGAGAGGTTCAGGCTGAGTGACCAAATTTGGAATCCGTTGCATATTTGTGGTGTTTAAAACAATTGTACAGGATGTGCTCACCTAGGGAACAAATACAGACAAGAAAAGAGTCTGGGAACCGAATTCTGGAAAATATCGATATGTAAGAAATTGAAAAGAAGAAAGAAAACCCAGCAAGGAATATTTAGGGGTGGCCAACAAAGTAGGAGGGAAACCTGTGGGTTTTCTAGAAATGAAGGAAATGTGTGTGTGTGTGTGTGTGTGTGTGTGAGAGAGAGAGAGAGAACACAGATGGAGAATAAAATTTGGCTATCAGGCATGGCATTCCAGAAATGCCATTGATGACCCTTACAGTAGTGATTTCAAGAAAATTATGAAAGTCAGACTACAGAATATTCAAGGAAAGAATGAGGAATGAAGAAATGTTTTTTAAAAACAGGGACTAGGGAAATGGAGCAGCAATTGGGGGATGACAGTGCTAATAAGGGGTGTATTTTTTAATGAAAGATTTTAGAAAATGTGCATATGCTGACAAAGATGATCTGTCATGCCCAGACATTTGAGTTTGTGAAGAGGACACTGACAGACTTTTATTTGTCAAAATAGATGAGCTTTGTGTCAGGAGAGGAGCTGGGTTTTTTTTTAACATCTTCATTCGAATCAATAGCGTTGAATATGAATAGCTTTGGAGTTCCCCTTTTAAGACAAACATAAATAACTTCCTGGGGCTTGTTCTGCCTTACTCAGAGTCCCAGGAATCCGGGTAAGTGGCAGGAGTGGCAGGTCTGCCAGGCAGGATGACAGCTTCTGTGTGATAGATCGGTGGGCTTTGATGAATGGCTCATGCCAGGCAGCACCATTAGAGCTGACTCACTCCAGCAAGATTAATTGTTTTCGATGGTTGAGATGTCTTTCAAGAGGGGAGCATTTCTGTTTATCTGTCTCATGTCCAGCACAAGGGGGGTCCCTTGCAGCTTGATGTAACCCGTTAAGAGGAACAAAACATTTCGTACCTATCAAGGATGCTCTTATTGATTTCTCTGGCTTCTTTTGTATCCTTGGGATCAATAAAAACACACTTGCTTTCTTTTGTAGTTGTTAAACTCTTTCCTTTGGCACAAAAGTAGAAATTAAAGCAAGAAGTTCTAAAGAATAAGATATGTCTTAGATAAATTTACTTTGTGGAGCACAGATGTTATCATATTGTAAATATTTGTTTACATGTTGTCTTGGTTTCCTCAGTGGAGAACATAGAACTTAAAACATGTTGTGTTTAATAATTTTTTGTTAAATGAATTAATTTATGGGTGAGATCCATAAGACTGTTTTAAGATTCATGAGGACTTAGAGTACTACAAAAACATCTTTGGCCTTTTTTATAGGGAGAACAAATGGATAAAGAAAATATGTAATTGTAGATGACACTTAGACTGTTTTTAGTTAAACATCAAAATAGATGTTACTGTATGACAAGGACTACACTGGTTGCTTTGCACATATTGCTTATCTAATTTCATGAATTGTATTACTATCATCATGTTACTTCTGGTAAAACTGGGGTGTGGAGAAAAAGCGGTTACATGGAGAACAACAGCAGAGCTGAGAGTCGAACCCAGATTGACCTAGCACTTTGGCTGACTGTTTGGCAATTGAGTTAAAGTAAGCTCTCCTTGGAGCTGCTTAGTGTTGACCAGGAAGGAGCTGTGTGTAGCGTGGGGTCTTTCTTCCTCTTGAGGACCCATAATCTATAATTTTGAATGTGCACTTTAACATTCTGCCTAATAAACATCTTTATGCCCCTTATTGACAAAGTTATTTTTCTTGTGATGGAAGTTAATGAAACTCCAACCTGCCCTATTGGTGGGATGCCTAGGTTCCCTGTCTCCACTTTGGGGATCCCATCTACTATTATATATCTGTTATGGTTTGGGTCTACATGTCCCCCCAAAGCCTCATGCAGTCATGGGATGGGCTTCTAGAGTTTATGATCTATTCATGGTCCAATGCTGGAAGTATGGGTGTGAGTCCCACTCTGGGACAGATAGTTTGCATACAATGCAAGGCAGGGAAAAAGGCTGCTTACCACAGCTCCTCCCTTTTTCTCTTGTTGCTTTTGCTGTCTTCTGCCACCATGAACTGTTGCCCTGTGCCATGTGCCACTCTGCCTTGGAGCCAGCCGAGTATGAACTGAAAACTCCACAAACTGTAAGCTGAGTAAGCCTTTCCTTCCTTAATATTTGGGTGTCAGGTATTTTGTCTCAGCAATGAGAGAAAAGTAACCAAGACAATATCCCACACTTTCTTTACCCATTCATCCCTTGACAGCCATCTAGACTGTTTCCAGAGCTTACCTACTGTGAACTGTACTGCTATAAACAGAGGTACACATGTCTTCCAGTACCTTCCTATTCCCACTCCCATCCTTGCCTGCATTGCTTTTTGTATGCTTGATGATAACTATTCTGACTGGGGTAAGATGGAATCCCAAAGTCACTTTGATCTGCATTTCTTAATGGCTAAAATTGTTGAACTTTTTCATATACTTATTGATCACTGGTATTTCTTCTTTTGAGAAATGCCTATTCAGTTCATTTGCACATTTTTGATTGGATTATTTGTCTTTGGGGGAATGAATTCTTGTATATTGTAGAGATTAATACCAGCTTTGTAATATGATGTAGTCTCATTTGTTGATTCTTAATAGTATTTTTTGTGCTATTGGGGTCCTTTTTAGGAAGTCTTTGTACTCACTGCTTCAAGTGTTTTCCCCTGTTATTATCCAAAAATTTCAAAGTTTCTGGTTTTATACCTGGGTATTTGATCCGTTTTTATTTTATTTTAGTACAGAGTGAGAGATAGAAATCTAGTTCCAATCTTCTGCATGTGGATATCATTTTCCCAACACCATTTGTTAAAGAAGCTGTCTTCTTTCCAGTGTATATTTTGGTTCCTTTGTCAACAGTCAGATGGCTATAAGTGTATCGATATATTTCCCTTCTCAAAGGAATTTGCCATTACTGGAAAACAAGAATTTTGGGTCTATATTCTCTTGTTCAGTTTTTTCTTAGTTACAAAAAAAATAAAAATTGACCTTTAAACTACTTTAGCCATCTACCATGCTAAGCATTTTACATGCATGATCTTATTTAATCTTTACAGTAACTCTGTCAATTAGATACTATTATTATTTTATTGATTAAGATAAGACCTAGCAGAATTATTATTTGCTTAAATTCATTCACATAGTAAGTGGTAGAGGTAAGATGTTAATTATGGTGTATGTGATACCAAAGTTTACTAAATATGTTTATGCAACCACTGTTACTATTACTGCTTAACTGTTTAGAAAAAGCACTTTCATATCATTTATCATATTTGACCTTAAGAAAAATTAAGGTCAATTGTTAATGTGCACTAGTTTTGCAGAATCAAGAATATTGATGAATCAGTAAAGAAAAAGACAAAGGAGCACACATTCACATTACTATATGATAAAATCTCCACTATTTAGAAGTTTGGGTCCATTTTCTTTTAAAGTTTTTTGCATACCAACACATAAGCTATAGGCAGGCATGGTGGTGCATGAGGCAGGCAAATTATAAAAAAAGACTGAAAGATATTGAGAAAAGCTATGTATTTATTTCATACTTCCAAACACATTGATAAAATAGAAATGTTTATAAAATAATATTACATGCAACCTCCCAAATTTAGAGAGTAAATTCTCATTTATGTATATACATGTTTGTCTTCTTTCTTTCTTTTTTCTGTTTTGTTTTGAGACAGGGTCTGATTATATAGTTCAGGCTGGCCTTGAACACTTGAACTCAGTGCTTGGGTAGCCATGCACCACCATGCCTACCTATAGCTTATGTGTTGGTATGCAAAAAACTTTAAAAGAAAATGGACCCAAACTTCTAAATAGTGGAGATTTTATCATATAGTAATGTGAATGTGTGCTCCTTTGTCTTTTTCTTTACTGATTCATCAATATTCTTGATTCTGCAAAACTAGTGCACATTAACAAGAGCTTACTTGTTCACCTGTGAGGTGCAAAGTAAATTGACATAAGCCCTGGAGCTCACCCTCCTGAGACGCTGCATAGTGCACCACGTCGTGCCCTGTCTCTGCTGGCTGTATCTGGGTATTCCTCTTCTTTCCAGCAGGGTGGAGAACTAGGCTGTTACCTTTGAGTGAGGCAGAGCCAACTTTAGATTCCTCTGTTGGCCGTTTCAGCCTGAGAATGATTTAAGCGTAAGATTTGAGTCAGGAAGAGAAAAGGAAGCATGCCCCCTCCCCATGTGGTTTGGGAAGCCATTGATTTGTTCTCCACACTGAAAGGGGTGGGAGCAGCGTTGTGACCAAAACTGGCAATGCACTGACAAGGGAAAATAGACAATGTGTTACTGGAGCTTAATTTAACTTAAAAAATGTGATTAGGGATTTGTATAGCAGAGTACATTCAAGAACAGAGGCAGAGAGGAGTAGCATCATTCACTTTTTTTTCAACATTATTGAGGTATAAAGTAAAAGTTGGAAGGTGTACAGCATGAGGGTTGACATGCACTGTGAAATGATGGCCACAAATCAAGCTAATTAACATATTCATCACCTCTTACAGTGTGACGCTTTGGGTCTTAAGTGTTCCACAGAGGCCCATATGATAGAGCCCTTGTCACTAACCTGCATTGTTGTGGGGAGGTAGAGGAAACTTTAGGAGCTGTGGACTGGCAGAAGGAAGTTAGGTTGTCGGGGAGGTTTGCCCTTGAAGGGAATATGGGGCCCTGGTCCTGCTTCTCTTTGTCTCTCAGCCACCATGAGGTGAGCACTTCCCTCTGCCCTGCACTTCCAACCCAAGGTACTGTGTCACCACTGGCCAAAGTAAACCATTCCTCCTGGCAGTTGATTCACCTCAGGTGTTTTGTTACAGTGACAGAGAGCTAACACTCATCGTTTTCTCTTTGGGGTGCTGTGACGAGAATACTTAAGATCCACTTTCTTTGTAAATGTGTACTATACCCTACATCAGTGGTGGTGAACCTATGGCAGTTGTGCTGTGTTTTTTTTTTCAAACAAAAGATGTTAATATATGCATCGCTTTTTCTAACATACAACCTCAGTATTCAAGTTTAATTGCAGTGATAGCACCTTGCAATAAATAAGTGGGTTTTGGATTGCAGTTTGGGGAGTCTTCTTTAAAAGGTTCACCACTGCTGCCCTACATTTTTAGTAACTGTAATGACCATGTCATATGTTAGGTCTCCAGAACCTATTAATCTTATAACTGGAAGTTTGTACACTTGATCAAATGTTCCTATTTACTCCACCTTCCTGCCCCTGTTGAGTACTCTTCTTTATGGTTCTGTGAGTTTTATTTGTTTAGAGTCCACGTACAAGCAAGGTGATGCAATATTTGTTTTACTTCAGGGGAAGAGTGCACTGATAGAATCCCAACTGCAACATAAAAAGGAAAGAAAGGATGGTTTAATTTTGTGTTTTTGCAAACTGCATAGGTTTTTATTGGTGGCCATTTGGTTTTTCCTCTCCTTTTTTCTTTCTTTCTCCTTGTCTTTCCTCTTTTCATATATGTATAGAGGAGGGGAGAGGGAGAGGGAGAGAAAAATACATGTGCAAAAGAGAATGAAAATTAACTAGTGCTTTAATCTAAATAGTACCTTTCATAGACAAGTTGGAGTCAGTGTAACCCTCAAAAAAATTGTGTACAGAGGATCCAAAACAAGCCATCAGCATAGTAACAGGTCCTGACCTTCTCACAGCTTACCTCAACCTCCAAATATATTTCCCACCTCTGCATCCTTTCTCCTGCTCCCACAAATATTCTCTCAAACATCCTCACCACCAGCCCTTTAACTCAGCTATAAAGACAATATCAACAGAGTTTGAACTGTGCTTTTTCTTTAATTTGTTGTTATTTATTGTTTCTCCTCTTTTTTCTAACCTAACTCCTGCATTTTTCTTTTCCTTTCTCTCACCCACCACATCCCAGCTGACCTCCTATTAGGAGCATATTGTAGTTTTCATAAGTCATTAATAAAAGAGTGACATTGTTAAAAGAAATTTTAATGTACATGACTGACATGTGTTTGGAGCTGTTGATACTGGTATAATCTGTAGAGAGTCTCTCCTTGTGACACAGTAACCAAGTCTCATCTTATTAAACTGAGTATTTGAGGAGGTACATAAAACCACCACTACAGCCAAGGTAAACGTGAAAGCCAAGACCCCATCACCAGGATGCAAACTCTAAAGAGATCTTCATACTAGCAGCTGCTTCTTTCCACTGCAATTGATTTTCAATCCTTGGTGTTGATGGTGGTGGGGCCAGGGCATGAGAAAACAAGGCAACACAATGCCTCCAAGAACTCCTAGCTCCCTCAAAGTTTATCCAATGGGCCTCAATGAGGAGGAAATTTTACAAAAAACAAAACGATTGAAATCTATGAAGGGATAAAAGGAAACAAACAGAGAAACAAAACCCAGGTCAGTAAAGTGTTGGGTGAGCACAAAATGATGTAACTAAAAAAATGAATCAATTGATAAAATGATCAATGAATTTAAAGACAGAAATAAAAAGCTAGTTCCAAGATGATACAAAATATGAACGACCAGTTTAGTATAAAATTACAGCATATGAAAAGATACTAAACAGAAATTTAGAATATAAAAAAACCTCTATATTAAAAGTATGGGTAGCAGAAGTGACCAATGTAAGGAGAGAGTGCCAGAACTAGAAGGTATGGCTGTTGCAGGGGACCGTATACTCAGGGATACCTTAAAAAACCAAGAGAACATGAAAAATGGATTCAACAGCTGCTAGATGACTCAAAGAAAACTAACTTAAAATGAATAAGAATTAAAGAAAAATTGGAATATGGCACAAATGTTATAAAAACTGTTTACTGAAATCATGGCAGAAAACTTTCCAAGTATGGGGAAAGAATTCAAAGTACATAAGAATTTGGCCTTAAAGGCAAGGAGTGCTTGGCAGGAAGTTCTTCAGGCCCTAAAGAAACAATTTTTACCTGCAATTAATATAACCTAAGAAATTATTTTCAAAATCGATGGAGAAATAATTACATTGTATGACAAGAACATCTAAAGAAATTTATGACCACTATACCAGCGTTATGAAAAACACTCAAAGACATTTTAGATGGAGACAATGAAGCCAACAATGCTACAGGGCCCAGTGGGATGAATACACCAAGAAAGGTGAGCAGTTAAAAGGGAAAAGTAAAAGAATCAACAGAAAAATAATGCAATAAAAATGCAGGAGTTAGATTAGAAAAAAGAGGAGAAATGATAACAACAAATTAAAGAAAAATTCTCATTCTTGTCAGAAATCAGTCAATAACTTTCAGTAATAAGTTTAACTGGAAATGGTCTCTAATCAAAAAACACAGATTGAGGGCTGGGGATATAGCTCAGTGGCACAAGTGCTTGCCTGGCAAGCACAAGGTCCTCAGTTTGATTCCCGGTACCAAAAAAAAAAAAAAAAAAAAGACACAGATTGGCAGATTGAATCAAATAAAAGAACCTAAGAGGATGCTGTGTATAAGAGATAAACCTAATCTTCAAACACACTCACAGACTAAGAAAATTAAAGTATGGAAAACAATATTCCATGCAAAGTGAGCCAAAAGGAAGCAAGCTATCCTATTTTTAGATAAAACTGACTTCAAGCCAAAACTGATCAGAGAGAAAAAAAGGTCAATACATAGTGATAAAGGGAACAATTTCACAGGAGTAGAAAACAATTGTAAATATATATATATACACACTGAATTCCAGTGCAGCCTGCTTCATAAAACAAATATGACTAGACATAAAATATCAAATGAACATTAATACAATCAAATTTGAGGACCTTGATGCCCCACCTACACAGATCAACTAAACAGATCAACTAGATAGATGAATTAGACAAAAATTAAGGAAGTGTCAAATTTGAGTCAAACCTTCAAACAAATGGTCTTAGTAGATATCTAGAGTGTCCCACCCAACAACAATGGAATACTCATTCTTCTCAAGAGCATGTGGAGCATTTTCTAAAATACACCATAAACTTGCTTAAATAAATAAATATAATCCTAAACCCACTATCAGATCATTGTGCAATGAAACTAAAAATCAGTGGTATAAGAAACAACAGAAACCATGCAAATGCATGGAGATTAAGCAATACACTTGAATAATAAATTGGTCACAGAAGAACTCATACAAGAAATTAAACAGGTCCTAGAATCAAACAATAATGCCAGTACCCCTTACCAGAACCTATGGGACACAATGAAAACACTCGGAAGAGGAAAGTTTATAGCTTTGAATGTCCACATTAGAAAAACAGAGCAAGCCCAAATAAAGAACCTAATATTACATCTCAAGGTCATAGAAAAATAACAACAATCTAAATCCAAAAGTAGTAGAAGGAAGGAAATTACAAAGATCAGAGCAGAAATTATGAAATTGAGACTATAAAACATTACAAGGAAATGAACTGAAGAGCTGGTTCATCGAGAACACAAACAAAGTAGAAAAACTCTCAGCCAAACTTGCCAAAAGGAAAGATGCATATCAATACAATTAAAAAACTGAACTAACAATGGACACCCCCCAAATCTGGAGGTTTATAAGTACAATAATACCTCAGTTCACAAGTGCTTTTTTTTTGTGAACAATGCGGTTTGCTAACAGAAGAGTTCAGTAAGATTTTGCTTCTGTTCATAAATTCCATGTTGGGTAAAAAACACAACTGTAGCCATTTTTCCCAGAATCTGGGAATGAATTAAATTCATGAACTGAGGTACTCCTTTAATTACTTAAAAACCTGTACTCTGATAAATTGGAGAATCTATAATAAAGGATAGATTCCTACGCACATATGAATTTTCAAAACTGAACAAAAAAGATATGAAAACTCTGAACAGTCCAGTGACATGCAATGAAATTGAGACAGCAATAAAAATCTCCCAGTTAAGAAAAGCCTAGGACCTGATGAGTTCACCACTGAATTCTACAAGAACTTCAGGACAGATCGAATCCCAGTACTCCTTAAACTCTTCAATGAAAGTAAAAGAGAAGTACTGCAAAACTCATTCCTACAGCTTGCATTACCATTACCATGATACAAAAAACAGAGAAGGACTTAATACAAAATGAAAGCTACAGATGTTGTAGTCAGGGTTTGCAAGGGAATAGATTTAATACAGGACACAGAAGTTATAGAATTATTTTAGAATATTCATCCAAAAAGTCAAATACAGAAGAGTGCAAGAGATCTGTCTGTGTATTAGAGACCCAAAAAATACAGCTGAGGGCCTTCATCCCATGGCAATGTCCTACATGAGTCCAGTGGAAGGCTCAGAGCCCATAGCAATGTTTCATGCAAATCTGTACCAAGGATCTGCACCAAAGGCCAGTGGTGGCAGAGTGGCAAAGTCAGTGCTGGCAGAGTGAAGGATCTGTGCCAGAAGGCTGAGAGATCTGCCCTGGAGCTAGGAAGCAATGATAAAGTCAAAGGTAAAGACTGGAGCTCCCTCACAAAGAGAACAGCTGCCAGCCCTGGTGACAGTGAGGGACCAAGGTCCTCCAATGAGAACAGCTGAGTTCATATTAGGAAAACCAGCCACAACAGTGCTTCTCCTGGTAAATCAGCATAGTGCAATCTTTCCCTCCCCTTTTCCTTTTATGCCATTCTGGCATCAATCTTCAGGTGGATCTTCCAGGCCCAGAACCATGCTAACTCAGTTCAGCTGGGCATTCCCACTTAAACTATTTACTAATCCACCACAACAGGCCAATCTCCTTAATGAACATAGATGCAAAAATCTTCAATAAACAGAATGCAAAATTTGTTAGGAAGACCATATATCATGACCCATTACAGGAATGCAAGGATAGTTCAATGCATGCAAATCAATAAATATAATACACCACATAAACAGAAGGACAAAAATCCTATGAACATCACAAATGCAGAAAAAGTCTTAGACAAAATTCAACATCTATTCATTATAAAAATTTTGAAGAAAATAGGTGTAGAAGGACCTTATCTCAATCTAATAAAAACCATTTGTGACAAACCCACTGCCAACATCATATTAAATGGGGAAAACCTGAACACTCTTCCTATAAAATCAGGGACAAGACCAGAATATCCACTCTCACCACCCTGTTCAATATTGTTTTCAAAATTTTCACCAGAGTGGTGAGGCAAGAGAAAGAAATAAAAGTGATATATATAGGAAAAGAAGAATTCAAAATATCCTTATTAACAGATAACATGATCTTTTACATAGAAGATGTAAATTCCACCAAAGTACTTCTAGAGCTAATAAAAAAAAATTCCACCAAAGTACTTCTAGAGCTAATAAAAAAAATTAAACAAAGTAACAGTGATAAACACAGCATGGTAGTGGCACAAAAACAGGCATGCAGATCAGTGGAACAAAATAGGGAATGAAGAAACAACAACCCCTGCTACATTTGACAAAGGGGCAAAAAATCTGCACTGGTGAAAACAGTGCAGGTGCTGCAAAAACTGGTTATCCACATTTATAATATTGAATTAAACCCGTATCTTTTACCATGTACTAAAGTAAAATCAAAGTGGATCAAAGACCTAGACATCAAAACAGAAAATATTATCATGTGATTAATCTGCTGGAAGATAAAATAGTTAAAACCCTGAAGACATAAGTGTAGGCAAAGACTTTTTATGTTTTATTTTGAAACAGCGTCTTTCCAGGTCTCTAAACTACTCAGGCTGGGCTCAAAGTTGTAGTCCTCCTGCCTCAGCCTTCCAAAGTGCTGGGGTTACAAGTTTGTGCCACCATACCTGGCTTATTTAATGTAATTTTTTATATAGTTGGCTTATTTCTACCATTTTGCTGTTTATTTTTAATTTGTCATAACCACTACTTATTTCTTTTCTTATTTTGAAATAATTAAATGTATTTATGATTCAGTTTTTCACTTATTTTACATTCTAATTATGTCCTTTTTTATTACTTCTATAAATATTTTGGGAACTTCAATAATCTACCCTGTTTTTAAAATGGGTTGAGGGGTAGAAAGTGTTTCTTGTACCCCTCAGTGTTGCATTTATTTTGTGGTTTAGTTCAGTACAGCTTGTTACTCTGTCCTGCACATGGGTGCTGGATGTAGGGATTTTTGTTGTTGCTCAGAGATGGGATTTTACTGTTTCCCAAGTCACTCTTGAACCCTTGGGTTCCTGTACTGATTATTTTAGAAGTTTTCTAGGGTGGGAAGTTGTCTGGGAAAGTTGTCTCGATCTAGGGACTTAATAAGATTCTGGCTGCATCCTTTGGCAAGCCAGTAAATGGTGTTGTGTCCCTTCATCAAGAGACACATAATGTCTAAAATTCAGTTCTATATTATCAGCTATTGATGGCATCTCAGCAATTAGATCCATTAAAATTCTGAGGATTCCAAAATGCTGATAATCTAATTCTATGCTCCCAAGAGAAATAATGTGAGTTCCAAGACAAACCACATACATAGTCATAAAACTTGTAGCTGTGTCATGAGTTTAAAGAAACTTGTAAAATTAATTTAAATATATTTTGTTATATTTATAATTAACCCAATGTATAAAAATATTATCATGTGATTAATATAAAATTATTAAGGTTTTTTATATTTTCCTTTTTCATAGTAGATCTTTGAAATCTGCTGTATATGATTAAAATTTCTCTTACATGTGCTTTCCCCATTTGTCCCCATGTTTCTGACTGAGCTATTACTGTACTGCATTGGCAGAACATGTAGTCATTACATTATATATTCTTTGTTTTTGTTATTAGTTAATCTTAAATCAGCAACTGTGATTTAAGAAATATTTTTCTTATTTTAGTGTAAGCCCTGTTTCAAAATTCTCAGCTATTAAATGTGAAGCTTCAACATGTAGTTTTAATTATTTTTCCAAATTTTACTTTTGGAAAAATTTTCTTAAATTGCTTTTAGTTTAATATTTAGTTCAGTATTTAATTTCTTTGCTTTGGTTTTCTCTTTTAGGTCTCTTATTACTCCTAAGTTTCTAGTTTTGTTTTCATTCATGTCACATTTTCAAGACCTTGTTATCTTTCATTTTCAATTCTAAAATTTCCCTCTTTTTATTTTATAGCTCCCCTGAGACATTATGTTTTGTGTTTGTTTTTTTTTTTTTTTTTCTTGCAGTACTAGGGCTTGGACCTGAGGCTTTCACACTGAACTACACCCCTGTCCTTTATTTTGAGACAGGGTCTCACTAAGTTGCTGAGTTATCCAGGCTGGGCTTGAACGTGCAGCCCTCTTGCCTCAACCTCCCAGAGTGGTGGAATTACAGGAGTGTCCCACCATGCCCAGTCATGTTTGTGTTATTTCTAGTTTGATTTTTCACTTCAAAAATCATTCTTTTTATTGCTAACTCTTGGGTTTTGTCATTTTATTTAGGAGCTTTTCTATGCTTGGTTTACACCATTGCTATTATGGCAAGTCTTGTACCATTTTATTAATGCATATGAACTCAGTTTGAAATGCATGCTATCTTTTCATCTACATTTGCGTATGTTTCTGTGTCATACTTTCATGATCTGCTGGGATGATATGTGGCTTCATACTCTCATATAGTGACTTTCTCTGAGTCTAAGCTGTGCTGCATTTCTCTTGCTCATAATATGTGAATTTAATCGTCCTGAAGTCATAGGAAAAGGCTTGATTTTGACACCTTCCTCAGTTTCCTGACTTAATTTTCTTCACTCACTTTTATCCACATTTCTTCATTTCAGGTATTCCTGTTCTGATCATTTTAGGAGTTTCTTAGTGTGGGAAGTTATCTGGGAAATTTGCCCCAGGGAGTCACTTTTGAGAGACGATGGGGTCCAAACTATAGTGACTCTTCAGCCTCGTTGCAAACTCTTAAATTCACCTGCAATTGTACTAGGTAAAACCCTTGTCAGGTTGAGAGTCTATGTCAGATCAGCTGGTTATAGTACAGTACAGTGCACATTGCACAGTACAGTGGATATTTGCTTGGTATTTTAAGGTACTACTACTATGTGCTCTATCAGACAACATTTTTTTTTCTGCTTCCTGCTACACAGATGCTGTAATACACACATTTTGTGGGAGTGTTGGCTTGTTCTTGTCCAATTTTATTTTGAAGTTAATGGGAATACTTTGTCATTTAGTTTTGTTGTAACTGTCCGTGGGTTTTGGTTATGTCCTCTATTTTGATGTGGGGATTTTGGAAAATGCTAACCAATGCTGTCATCACAGCTGCCATCTGTTCATAATGTGATATTGAAATCACTTCTTGGTTATGCATTCATCAATATCAGACACTTGAGTCCTCCTGCCTAGTCCACTCTGGGACTCTGCAGGGTAGGGTAGGCTGCATGTGGACATTAGGCATAGTGTACAGAGATTCTTTACCTTGGCTTCCGTGCTCTGGGCCAAGGAAGCATATGCAGGACGGTAGCCAGCTCATTTCCATATCTGCCCAAGACTGATTGCAACTAACCTGAATGTGGGGTTGGTCTGGAAATAAACTGAACAAGAAGTAAAGAGACAGTCGACTCCACCTGGAAAACTTGCACTGAAATCCTGATGATGCACCTACTATGTCTTTGACTTTGAGGAGGTCACATGTATTCACTGAAACGTATTTTCCTCCTTTCTAAAAGCATTTTCTTTACTTGGTTATGAATATGGGTGTGTGTGTGCGGGTGAAGAAGCAGTGTTTAAAGAGCATCTTCAAAATCAGAAATAACTTTCTCATTTTAATTACTTCTGTATAGCCTTTCCTAAATACTACTACTGTAGAGCTATAAAAAATTTGTCAGTTTTGGGGCTATATTTCATTTTTAGATCTATATTAGCAGGATTTAAAGATGAAAATTAAAAAGAAAGGTTAGCAATTGTTTTAGTAAGCAAATTGATATAAAATTTAAATTAATATTCTCTGAAGGGGCTAAAATAAAGTGACACCATAGATGAGGCACACCAAGGATTTTATTCTGTGTAATGAATAGCCTAGTTATAGTTTTTAAATGCAGGTCCTTGTTGATGACACTGGTAAGTTTTGGCTTTGGCTTGGAGTCTGGCTGGACACCCTTGGGCCAGGCGGCCATCTGCTCTGTATGCTTCAGGTGTTGTTTTGGCTGAGTGCGAGATCAAATGACCTCTGAGACACCTTCTAGGAGTCCATTATTTCATTAGGAAACAGTTTGTATCTTCAAAAAGTTGTATTATACTGCACTATAATCACTATACTCTCTAATTAAGCTGTATATATGTGGTGTTACCTAAAGATGCAGTGACTTTAAATTTTTAAAAATTTGTTACAGTAAAAAGATACATTGCCATTAGTTCTCCTTGAGATACTCCTCTCTGCTTCACACACTTACCATGTTCTTGTCACTTTCTCAAGCAGTTCTGGACGTCCTCTTACATATCTTGTATTGTCATTCATGGCTGCCTTGATGTTTTGAATTGATTCAAAGCATTTACCTTTCATGGTCATTTCTACTTTAGGGAAGAGCCTGAAGTCACACAGTACTAGATCTGGTGAATAAGGTGCCTGAGAACACATGATAATGTTTTTCTGAGTCTGCTTTTCCATTGGGTGGTAATTGGCAGCAGCATTCACTGTATTTTTTTATTGCATCTCATAAAGACATTCATGAAAGAGGACTTCGAGAACTGCTTCAGAAAGTGCCAAGAATAATGGGATAAGTGTGTTCTGAGTGAGGATGAGTTCTTTCAGGAGAATTGGTGGCAATGTACCTTTCACTGTAGCAATTTTAAAAATTTAGACATTCACTTATATTTTGATCACACCTCCCAGAGTCTAAGAATCATCCACATAGAAAAAATCTCAGGGGTCTGGGGATTTAGCTCAGTGGCAAAGCGCCTGCCTGGCAAGCGCAAGGTCGTGAGTTCGATTCCTGGTACCAGAAGAAAAACAAAACAAAACAAACAAACAAACAAAAAAAAAAAAAAAAAAAAGAGAAAAGAAAAATCTCAGATGGTCATGATTTCACTCTAACCTGTATTAATAATTTGGGAAAATAGACAGGGATAAGATAAGGACACAATGCATCTGTGTCCTGGGAAAGGCTAAAACCTGTACGTGGATTGATGTGAAATAGGTAATCACTCAGAAGTTCAGTTTTGAGGGGTTATAGCTTTTGGGGGCTTGGAGCCATGATGCTGAGTCTTGGTACCACAATTGTGTTATCTGCTATCAGTAGTCAGTTAAGAACCTGAGTCTTAGGTCTTGAACAGAAATGACATCCAAGTGTACAGAGGGATCCGAACAGCATTCTGGAAAGTTTGTCATTTGAACATTGATTCTACACAAAGATCTCTGCAAAATCATGCAGATAACTATGTTAAGAATGCTACATGTTGTGTTTGCATTTTGGACAGTTGAGAATATCAGCATTTTTAAAATATTAAAGTTTAGAAACTGACTTATCTATCTGTAACCTAGTATTTGCAGATGATATTATGCTACTCCTTACTTTTTTTCCTCAAAAACTATTATTAATACATCGAGGGAGAACTAGATACCTGAGAGCCCAGCTTCAAATTTAATGGTGTGGACCACAAATACATGTGAATACATGAGTTATGGACTCATATCAAGGCTTAAGCAATTCTAATGTTATGTAGACAACACACACTGGAAAATCAAGTTAAAAGAAGTAAAATTTCAATTATGTCGGTGCACACCAGGAAGATACAGAACCCTGCTGAAAAACAAACTCATTAAACCCAAGAGAAAAGGAGTTCCAGATATGGGAAACAGCATGGTATTAGTTAGAGGTCTAAAAAAATATGAATTTGTTGGGAAGAAACAGGCTAAGCCAATATTGTAAACAAACAAATGACTGGTGCACTACATGTCATTCACAGTTCCCTCTACCTTTGTTCTGTCTTATATGGAGATTGAAAGAATCTACATAGTTGCTTCTCTAGTCCCACTTGTAGCTGGTGTGGCCCTGTCACCCTGTCATGGTTAGTACTACATAAGGGCAAGTTGAAAAACTTAGGAGAAATGCCTTGCAGTTCAATCAACAGGAAGAGGTCTCTGTCTTTCCAAAGTACTCATCGTGTCGCATCTAGCCTCTGGATGAGGCTTTCCTCTAGGAAGTGAGTAGCTGGACCAATTACAATATTGACTAATGATGGGCTTTCATAAGAACAATAAACTCTATTTTAAATCTAATATTAGTTGGGTGTGTTAACTGAAAGTAAATTGGTGTTGCACATATATTCTAAAGGGAGATAAACATCAGATACAGTAATACCTAGATTCATGAATGCTTCTGTTTGCAAACAATTCAGTTCACAAACAAAAGAGTTGGGTAAAATTTTGCTTCCATTCACAAACTCTGTCTAAGGTGACAAACAGGACATTGCCATTTTCTCTACACAAACACAGACACAACCATCTTTCCCAAAATCATCAAGCAAGTTAGGAATGCACACCAAGGTACTGTAGTATTTACAAACTCTCCTATTTCAAAGACTTGAAGTTTCCAAGTCCTAGTAAGGTTGTAGAGTCGCCAAGTATTTATTAAGTGAGTATTCTATTTTGAATACCATGCTAGAAATACAAAGGAAACAGACTTTTTCTGCCCTTAACATACTAAAAGAGATAATGAGATTTAAACAAGTAAGAGAGAGACTACCTGAGGCATAAATATTTCAAATACATTGTCTTGGTCATTCTCTCCTCTCTGAGACACAATACTGGACACCTGCAACTTAAAAGAGGAAAGATGTATTTGGCTCCTGTTGCAGTCCATAGTTTGCTGTCTTCCCGGCAGGATCACATGGCAGGAGAGCACAGCAGAGGAAAACTGTTCACAGCATGACAAGCAGGAAGTAGAGAAGTGAAGGGAGAAGTGGGATGAGAAATACGTTCTCCCAGGTCACGCTCACAGTGACCTGCTTTTCGGACCAAATCCCACCTCTTGACCACAGGTCAGCAACTCCACTCCCACTTTTGAGCTTGAAGCTTTGAGGGGGGCATCCAGATATACATCATAACATATATAGATTTATGCTGTAAGCAATAAATACAACAATAATTTGAACATGGGAGAGAATATTGCTGTCTAGATTTTTAAAAATATAGCAACAAAATCATGTTTGTATCCTTTCATAGAATGAAGTAATTTCACTGGTGCATTACAGTTTTTCACTAAATTTTATTACATTAAAATATGCTTTAGTGGTGTTGAAGAAAATGCATGCTATAGATGACACAGAAGAGCAGGAAACCATCCCCTTGGTGTCTGTGTATGTGGGGAGTGGTGGAGTGTGGATACGGACACATATAAGAGGGAAGTTAATCAGAAGCAGTGATTTGAGAAACTGATGCAGCGCACACTGAGGAAAGTGAGAGTTCATCCCCGAGAGGTCATGAATGGCAGGAAGAATGTGTGTCTAGAAGAAAAAGGAAGCACTGCCTGTTCTAGGGCTGACTGAGTGAGATCAGACATGTAGAGTTCTGGCAAGACTGATGTGGGGTAATAATCTGGTACCTTGGTGGAGATGCATCACCTACGGCGTTATCACAGCAAATATACCAAAGTCCTTCCATAACGGTGCTTGTCTGAAAATAGTGGCAGTGAGACTATAGAACGGACCACTGTAACTTGTGTTACCACAACACTTTCTCCTCCCTTTCTCCTGACGATTTTCCCTTTCTCCCTCTGTCGTAGTTCTCTGGCCCTCTTCCTACTGCACATCTGAATCCACGAGGTGTATGTGGTTGGTAGAAAAATATACAATAATAACCACTGGCCACATGCTTAAGTCCATGGCCTCAAATTTCCAGGGCAACCTTCGTACTCCTTGCAATCCATCTGTATTTCTTTAGCCAAATCATACTCTCATTCCTCTAAATGACATTGTTCTTCCCTCTCTTTCGTCTAGTAAATTCTATCCCTTCCACTCCACTTCCACCTGTTTTTCTCAAGCCAACCAGTAATTCTCATGTGGGAATTTAGTGTGTAACTCTTATCTTTTGTATTTCCTGATCTGTTGTCGGCCTTGGCTGCAGTTGTTCATGGCGCCTCCTTGACAGCCTGCGGGTGTGGAACTGGCCAGGGCAGCTCTCTTTCGTCTGTCTTGCCTCACTGGCTACATCTGCTTAGCCTTCTTTAGTGGACCATTCTTACCTTCCTCTAAATGATGGTTTGCTTCCATTTTTTAAAATTTTATTTTAAAGAGAAAAGCACAAAACAAATTAAACACAAGGATGTAAACAAGACAACTCAAAAACAGTAAAATCGATACAGAATTTCAAACAAGGTGATAGGAAATCAACAACGGTTGTTATATCACATGCTCCAGCTTTTAGTTCTTGAACTGTTCTAAGATATGCGCATTTCCTAGCACCATCCAGTTCCATGGCTCCCACTAACCATCACCGTCCCGATGAGACGCCAGCCCCGGCTCCTTTCGTGTTGCTCATTCCCATTCGGAGTCTCTCTGAGTCTTGAGATCCACTTTTTCCCCCATTGCCTACTCAGCCTCCCTGCTTGAATGTGGAATGGCATTTCCAATTTAAAATATCTGAACGGACTTCCTAATTTTCTGCCAAAACCTTTTCGTTCCCCAGTCTTTTCAATCTCTGATATGATCATCTTCACCTTTCTTTTTTTCATAAACATTGTACCCAGTGTTTCCTGTTGAATTTACCTTCAAATTACATTTCAAACCTTCCAATTTCCCTCTGCATCTATAAATACACTCCTACTCTCACTCATCCCTGTTTCACTTTTGGACTTCTACAAAAAACTCCATGTTAGGTTATGTCTAGGTGTCCCCCCTAAGCCTCAAGGACACATAGGCAGGGTTTTGGGGATTAGTCCATAGATGAGTTTATAGCCAACTGTGATGTGGGAGGCAAAGCCTGGTGGGATGAGGTGGGTCACTGGGGGTGTAGTCTGGAAGGGTCTATCTCCTTTTCTTTCCTTGATTTATTCCCTGCCACCATGCCATGAGCTGTCTCTTCTCTGCCATGCCACCCTGCCTTGGACACATCTGGCTATGCATTGAAACCTTTATAAACTGTGAGTCAAAATAAACCTTTCCTGTGGGTATCAAGTATTGTGTCTTAATGATGAGGCAGTAACTAAGACTCTCTGAACTCCTATTCTTGCTTTCATGTTGGTCCTTTATAATTTGTTCATCACAGAGCATCACAGCAGCTAGTGATAAAGCCTGGCTCAGAGAAGTCAGTCTTATGCTCAAAATTCCACTGATACCACTCTCTCTCAGGGAAAAACAAAACAAAACAAACAAACCTTCAAGTTATTCCCCTGGACCCCTGGCTCTACCTGATCTGGCCAGCAGCTGCTTACCAAGCTGTCCCCAACAGTCCTCTAGCCTATGTTCTTTCATCCACAGAGATGTCTTGGTGTTCTTTAAATATACAAAGTACTTTCCAGTTCCACATTGTACCCTACCTCAGGGACTTTGCACTTACTGCTCCTGCTTGAAATGCTTCCTCCAGTTAAATGCTTGGCTTATTCTCAAACTTCAGTCCTCAGCTCATTTCAGCTTATCAGTAAGGCATTTCTTGTCCAAGTTTTACAAAATAACACTAATCTCCCAATCTCTATCTGCTGACTCTGCTTTACTTCTCTTTTGAACATTTCTTGCATTTGTGTTGTTTCTCCCTCCTAGAAGTATGACTGAACTTGTAAAAGTTTTCTTTCTTTATTTGGGTCAGTCAGCTGTGTGCTTGGTTCATTTCCCTGCTGGGAGACTCCATGTTAGGTTCACATCCCTCTGTTTCCCCTCTCTAGCTCTGGACGTGGCCCACCTTCCCATCCACGTGCCCTCACATCCCCACTGCTCTGAACCATCCATTAAAACTGGGTATTCAGTTTTACAGCTGAGTGTGGGACTTGTAGGGCCTCTGCCAAAGCCCTGTTCATCAAAGGTCATTTTACTAGAATGGATTATGCCGAGCGCTTGCAGGGATAAACCCCAGGACGCAAGCAGCTCCAGCTCTCCTCCTAATGGCACTCTGTTCACACAGCAGGCTGCCTGAAGGGGTCTCTGCTCTCTCCCTGGAAAAACACCAAATCACACAGAAACATCCAATAATGACAACCATCGCAGCAACTTCAAAATGCAGGATTGCCTAAAATGAGACGAAAGAAAGCCAGCTTTTCAGTGGCAGCGATAGAACAGCCAGTTCCACACACTGGTGGGTCACATTTTGGGGCAGTTCAGTGTCCTGGTCCCTGCAACTGGCTAACAGGGTGTTTAGAAGCAGCATCTTGGAGAAAGTGACAGTTTTGCACTCCCGATACTCAGAAACCCTTTGAGGCAGGGAAAAGAGAATTCAATTGAAAAGTTCTTTCAGTTGATGGCTTTGGGGAAAGTCTTCCACATAACCTGTGCAAGGAGTTTGGGAAGACAGGTGTGGCTGGGGGAGCCCCCGCCTCATTCTCCTACAGCTTTGTTGAATCCTCAGTCCACTTGGGAGTACACAGCAGGGGCCACGAAAAGGGAAAGATTACATTTATCAGGTGTGTAATTGGGCTTTTGTTCTTACAACGAAGAATTTCTTTATTAAAGTCTTTTGAAATATTCCAAACAAGGGATTTCAAACTGTTTATTTAAATAAAAAGTACATCTCAAGTATTGGTTGTCAGTAAAATACACAGCAAATTTCCAAAACTTGGTACAAAAGGGTTATAAATTCTCTTTCACTAATTGTACAGTGTTTGCATGTTGAAATAATACTTTGGCTATGTTGGATTAAATAAAACATACTTTTAATGTTAAAAAAGTACTTTGAAAGATAGAAAGCATATTTAACTTAATTATATTTGTATAGTACAGTTCGTTTAATGGGGATAATCCAGCCACATATTCTGATTGTATTTTTAAGCAAATAGCAGTGCTTTAAGTAGGTATAAATAATAAAAGTAAAGACTATTATCACAATGCTCCTGAAAAAACTTCACTAATACAGCAAACTTAAAGGAAAGATGAGAGCAATTTAGTAACAATCTTCAAAAAGATGTGAGTTTATTATATATAAACATACTTTACTGCCACAGAGAACAGAATGAAGAAAATGAATTCAGTGGTAGAGACTTAGGTAAAAGTTGGATGAATTTTCAGAGTGAATATTAACACTCTTGGGAGGAGGCTTTGTGTAATGAAGGACGGAACCCGTCAGCAGTGGAATTCCTGAGAAGTGGGCAGCTTGGAATAGTCATCTAACCTCAGGCCCTCACCTTTGGACAAGCCCTGCAATGTTGCTGTCTTCGGCACCACAGCGAAGGCAGCAGAACCTCACAGTTCCTTCTGCTGTCAGCGCACACTTGTTTGCGGACAAAGGACCGAACCGCCCGCATGGTTCACGCCCTCCCAGGGGAAGCTCCTCCGTGGTGAAATCTCCTAAGTGCAGATGCCAGTGCCCTAGATTGTTCCTGTGACGCAGAAGCTTCCGTGAGGACTTTGGTTACGTGTCTTCCTCCCTTTGGAAACAGTTTCTGCAGTCGCTGGCGTGCCCCACGGCTGGAGCTACCTCCCACTCCCATGACTGGGAAGTGGCACGTGCCCCCGGCCCTCAGCAGCGCGGGAGAGTTTTCGGGTGGGTGTCTTCAGTACTGTGGGAGCTGACGTCTCCATGGCTGTTTCCTGGGA
Source organism: Chinchilla lanigera (assembly GCF_000276665.1). NCBI lineage: Eukaryota > Metazoa > Chordata > Mammalia > Rodentia > Chinchillidae > Chinchilla > Chinchilla lanigera. Next base: position 3,614,492 of record NW_004955433.1, read on the forward strand.
GGAAACAGCAGCTTCTGCCTGCCATATGTTCATATAACACTGCATGCCAACTCGCACGCCATATCATGCCAGACTGCGAGGAAGTATGTTCACCAGTCCTACATAACAGCCTTCGACTTGCAGTCTAATTAATAATTAGCTGTTTCCCGGCAGCCCTTGAAGACAAATGTGAAAGTAACTTTGTCATGTTTATTAAGAATATACTTATCCTTGGATGTTTTAATATGGACAACGGAAAAGGGAAATTTAAAAATCTCTGGAGCACTGGTAAATATGGGTGGAAGATCCAAAGGACTCCTTGTCATGTTTTTGAAAATTCTAGCAAATCAATAATTATTTCCATGTAAAACATTTGAGAAAATATGAGATATAAACTTAGGTCTGGCTTCATGTATTAAAAGAGTAAGCATTAACACATAGTAGCACTTTAGGCATCTACAAATTCCACTCTAAGTTCATGTAAAAATTATCTATTTCGTTAGATCTTTTAAAGATCACTTTAGAATTAATGAAAAATTGAGGGAAAAGTTATCCAAAGGTGAATAACAGCTATTGAGGAGGCTGATCACCAGAACTCCCCCTGCCTGTGAACCCAGCCCAAAGTTATCACTGAGAAGAGATTTTTCTTTCTTTGTGCCACCAGAAATAAAAGCCAGGGCCATTATATCACTGAGCTGCCTCTCATTCTCTGTCTCCCTCTCCTCTCCTC
>NW_004955433.1:3615870-3713594 GCF_000276665.1 Chinchilla lanigera
TTGTATTACATATTGATATCTTCAAAGTGGCTTCTCATGAAAACAGATATAGACATGCAATACTGGTCAACCAAAGACTCATTGACAGTTTCTTTCAAACATAAAACGTGTGTTCTCTTCTGCAATTTAAATGGCATGATTTCTTAATGGTTTAAGAAAATGAGCTACGGCTAAATGATGGAATTTAATTAGGGAAATAACTCTTTTCAATTAAGATATGAGTTATTATTATACTGCAGTATCTTAAAGTTATTGAAAGGGAGGTAGCTACCTGTTGCCTAATTTTGCTGGAAAGTTAGAGCAAACTAAGAAAATAATTTTTATATAAGTAATGTTGGAACACTAAATTTCATACTAAAAATGTTGTAGAATAGGAATTAGGTTATATAAGTCCATTTGGCTACAATGCAAATAGTAAGTGAGGTGTGAAAATAGCATAAAACTATACAAGGATAGTATATTTTAGAAGAGAAGGGAAATTCACAATAGTAGGCTAATCTTCACAGAATCAAATAGAGCATGTGATTGGGAGGCTGGAATGGTGAGCTAGATCCAGTCCAATAAGTACTCTTTCATGACCAGTAAACAGACAAACATGACCCATAAACCAACAAATAGTAAAGTGATGGAAAGAATGATATATTTTTGTTAAGGTATAACTGTTGCTAACTAAAATTTATATATATATATATACACACACACACACACACAGCACAAACATAATACATATACCTCTGAACATGTGATATTTACACAGAGGTACGGATTTATTTTAAAAGGAACATATTTTATAAGTAATAATTTTTAAGTTTCAAAACTGTACTTTCTCCAATGTTATCTACAGATTTATATTCCATGTTGTGCAAAGAAAATTTTATGATTTTCAAAACTGGTTGGAGTTCTATTAAGAGAACTGCATTTCTTGAAAGTAGGAATTTTATTGTAGTTCACACTATACTTCTCTTAGGTATGTGTTTGGAACAGAAAAACTAAGCGCAGCAATTTGAATTGATATCCTGTGGTACAACAGAGATCTCACATATATAATGACTTATTTTGTGGGCAAAGCTATGCATATGAACTCCTTGTTAACAATGAGTGAGACACAGATTTAGAGGAAAAGGGAATGACTAAAGTGCATTATGGATACTCACTCTTTGTATTGCTTTGCTTAGAAATTATAATAATCCTTATTGTATGTATCAGTCAGGTTTTACTATAGAAACAGATATAACACAAGATGATAAGAAATTACAAGATTGGGTTATGACGGTCAGCCACAGAGTCGGAAGAGGAAGCGTGCAGAGGGTGTCTGCACACTGGAGACTGAAGGATTCAGTCAAAGGTCTGGAGCTCACTGCAGTATTCTGCGCAAGTCTGTCTCAGGAGGCTGATTGGTCTGCGATGGGAGGCCAATGAGTCTATCGCCAGAAGCCTGAAGGATCCAAGGTGGAAGCCAATGAGTCTGCACTAGAACCCAGGAGATGACATCCAAACTGAAGGTGAAGACTGGAGCTCCTCCAAAGAATGGAAGCCCCTCTGTCCTCCTCATTGCCCTTTTATATCCTCTAGGTGATGATCTACCCTAGGGCATAGAATTGCTGAGCCAATTTAGTCAAGCTTCTAAACTTTTCAAGTTGACACACTCAATCAACCACTAAAATATACGAATTATAATTTAAAGGGGAGATTTTTTTTCCCTTGGGAGTTATGTCACCAGTGTTGTCAAGTAATTTTAAGGAACTGAAGGAGATTCACAGAAGGTGGGATGAGGTTTGTTCCAGGGGCCATTGCTTTATAACATTAAAAAATCTACTTTGCCCACCATTTTTTTGGTGTCAGTAATCGAAGAACAACTTGTCTGCGCTGCACAGTACCTGGAGCCTGCGCTGGGACGGGGGAACTGCTGGAGACAGAAGGATGACTGGGATCCTGCAGGGGCTGGCACAGTGGGGGAAGGGTTATTATCACTTGCTCTGCTTACAGTTCCTTTACACGTGTCCCTTCTGCTTCCTTAGAGCCAGAAGGCCTCGAGGGAGTAAGGGGCATGTATAGTGTTTGACCTTCCTCAAAGCGAGAGTTCCAAGAGGAGGGAATCAGAAACTGGTAGTCCTTTTAAGAATTAGGCCAAGCCCTGGCAAAGCAACATGTCTAGCATATTCTATTAGCCAGAGATAGAAAGAGCTAGCCCGGATTGGAAGGACTACTTGGATATAATTTGTTGGTGGGGGAATGGCCCACAAGTACACAGAAGGGAGGAACTGATGGTAAGCACCTTGGAGAGAAACTAACCCAAGCCATAAGGAAAAATTTCAGCTTATATACATTTGTAAGTACCTGCATGGTTTAAAATATGTGACATTCTATTATGTTTTTCAAAAATCCATGGATTAAAAATTGTGTTTAAATTCATAGAACGTCAACTTTAGGCATAAAGTCAGGAGAAGTGGGAATAGAGAAAGTCGCATTATTCTCTGGAATAGTTTCCCTAGGAAAAATGGTAGAGACTAATTGCCTGAGTCACTTTAACTGAGGCTGGAAAAAATATGCAGTAGGGATCAATGCTTCATTGGCATGGAGGTGCTATTGGTCTTTTTAACTCCAATATGTATGATGTGTTGGAATATTTGTATTCTTTTGTGGCCAATTAAGCTATGTGATAAAGTTTGCTGAACTGTTAACATTGTCTGTCCATTTTGGGGATTGTATCCAAGCATGTGCCCATGTCCCTGGGATGCTATTGAACTGCATAATCTATCACCTAGTCCAATTTATTGGTGCATTAGAGGAAGTTGAGCACACTGCAGCTGCAAAATTCCTCTGAGCAGAACACTTCTTCTCTCCTGTGGAAAAAAAGTGTAGGAATTCTTTCATCAGGCTATTTGCAAGTCCCTTGCTTTTTCATGTCAGCTGCCCTTGGCTGCAAGATAACCATAAAACATTTACTGCAAAGCCATGAAGAATCCATATGTCCATTTGATGTGTCAGGCCACCAAGAAGCCAGAGCTTGTGGGGTAGCATAAGGATATCTGAAGGTGACACATGTTGTCAGTTGATGAACAGAGATGCAGAAGGGGATTCTGGCAGCCTCGTCTTGGCCTTGACAACTTGTGATGGTGACCAGGTGGGGTGTGTTATCTTAATAGTCTGGAGCTCTAGTGAATTATTTGCTGATAGATGTAAACAGCTGTTATTCTTGGTAATGGAAAGCAATTAGAAACATCTGTACTCTTGGCTATGAGTAATGCCTCCTATCCTCACTGCTCCCAAGTGCCAATTGGAAATAACTACATCATCGGGATGGTGTTGGCAATTCTACACTGCATTATGGGCTGATGATTAGTACTGAGCTGTGAAGAGCAAGAGGTGAAGTGCAGGAGAAAGAAGCTTTACCTGGGACTTACAAAGCAAGAGTGGAAACTCACTGCTATATCTGTGCAACAGAAGGCAAGCTCTCTGGCTTTGGGAAAGGTATATTCGCAGTAACATCAGGAGCTTCTCAATATAAGAAGTTACATGTTTCTAAGGAAAAATGTTGATTTATTTATTCAATGAGTCTAACTGATTAAGCATGTCTAAATTTGCCTCTTAGCCCTGCTGACTTTGGAAAAGTTGCTTATCTTTGCTTAGCTTCAGTTTCCTCTTCCATAAAATGGACACATCATGTACAGGTTCAAATTCTCTATGGTGAATGTGGTCACTATGTATATCTAAAGTGTATCAATAAAATCTTAGGTTAAAAAAGAGAAATATTTCAAGAAAAAAATGGATATAGTACCTACTCTATAGTTTTGGTAAGGAGTCTTGTGATACAGTGTATGAAGTATGCTTGGAACAGTTATATGGCGTATGATTTGTGCCAGCCAATATTGGCTACTCATGTGTTATTAAACCCCTCCTATGTCCTTCCCACTACAAGGCTGGACACAGACTGCCTTGCATAGCACCTTTGAGGTAGCTTCTATCATAGGGTTCAGAACTTAGTGCAACATTCATAAACACATATATATTATGTAAATATCAACCAAGTTATTTATCCTATCCATAGCTTACCTCCCCTTTTTCTTTTGCTTTCCAGTAGAAGGTGTATATGTTATTTTTCCAAAGACTAGGTCTTCTGATGGATTTCAGAAGCTACCATAGTCTCAAGTTTTGGCTGCTTGTGTCAGCTGGGTGGATGTTAATTTGATTGGCTTTGGTATCCACCAGGAGAACTGGTGGAGCACAGCTCTGGGTGTGTCATAGAAGTGACTCCTAGGAGTTTCTGTTTCTTCCTTTATCCTTTGCTTTCTGTCCCTGGTCCTCTGTTTACTCTGCTTCCTGATTGCCATAAACTAAGTAGCTTTGTCCCACTGTGCCCTCTGCCACGATGTTTTCTACCTTGGAGCAGCTGACAATGGACTAAATCCCTTTGAACTGTGAGCCAAATTAAACCTCTCACCCTTTGAATTGTGGGTGTTGGGTGTTGTGTCCCACCAGCGGGTTGAAAGAAATCTGAATCTGCATGTAGTTATCTTTGTAGAAGATGCAAATTACTCATAAAATTATTGTTTCTAGTTCTGTCACATAATTACACCAAATATTTATTTTCTTCTCACAAGGATTCCAATGAATTTCTTATTTCTGGTGTTTTTAAACTCACACAGTACACAGGGACACATTAACAAGTTGAAATACAGTATTACCTATTGCCTCATTATTGGGAGAAAATAGAGACCAGTTCTGTCCCTGAACACAATATGGTTTCATTATAGTGTTTTACAAAGAAGAAAACTATTTGCTTCAGGATGAACTGGTGAAAATTTAAAAGGAATTCTTTCATAAGGTTGGGGAAAATTGAAGTAATTTTTCTATACTAGTTTAGTATTATTTTAGGAACTATGCTCTGCAGCACAGACTTTATCTCAAGGTATGACTATTTTCACTAATTCATTCAGCAAACACATAATGAGTTCTTCCTTTCTGGCCGTATGTATGTACACACACACAAACACACAGAAAATGAATAAGATGTAGACCCTAAAATTACATTGATTTTTTTGTGCATTTTGTCAATTTGGAATTTGTATTTGATGTTGTGTTAAGCCAGTGGATTATCCTGAAGTCTCAATGTGCAATCAGATGCAGAATTATGAAAACAAAGTACAGTTCCATTTTTAAAAAACTTTTTAGGAATAATGACTGTAAAATTGAGATGTGAAATCTAAGAAAAAGCAAAGGAGTTTCAAAAAGGAAAAAATTCTCAGAGCTAGATGAATTAGGACTTAAAAAGATAGGATAAGCAATATCCTTCATTTATAACGAATCCTGCATTTTATTAGATACCAACACAGGTTTGTTAACTTGATTATGCAAAGAAACTTTGTAAAATAGGGAGCAGGGATCTCTACCAATGGCTGACACTGTATACATTTACCAAATCTTGACAATGTATATGATATTTACATTGGTCAGCTCTCTCGTTGCTGCGACAAAATACCTGACATCCACAAGTGAAAGGAAGAGAGATTTATTTTGGTTCAAGGTTTCGGTGTATGTTTGGCTGGCTCTAAAGCAGAAACATCAAGGCAGAGGGATGGCAGAGGACAGCTGCCCACTCACGGCATCGAGGATACAGAGAAGAGGGAAAAGCCCAGAAGAAGGGGCCAGAAACAGTCTTCACAGTCATTCTGGAATGAGCCATCTGGACCCACCCACAGGTGGGTCTTGTTGTTGTCCCAATCTTGTAAGCATCTCTCAAACCAAGCAAGTGATGATCAAGATTAATCATCAAGATGTCTTTAAAGGGTGAAGTCATTTTGTTGCTTTTTTATGTTGTCATGAGCTCTTACATGTTTTGCTAAATCACTTCACACAAAGGTATAGATTCTGCTCTTTTATTAGCTACAGAAACTCACAGCAGCTAATCTCTTACAGGAATGAATCAAAACAAGAAAAATTTCCAAATCTTCTGGCTCCTGCTGGGAAATATTGCCCTTTCAATCTTATTCTTGCTTTTAGGGAGAACACATTTAAAAGGCAAAGTTTACTAAAAAATAGAGCAAAAGCCAACAAATAGTGGTAAGTTCTTACAGACTTGTCCGCACCGCCAGTAAGAGAAAGGCATGTGGTGCGCTAAGAGCTGCTGAGTGAACTCCATCTCACCGGAGTTAACGTGCTTAGAAAATTCTGTAGGAAGAATTCGGCCCAGTAAAAGCTTCACTTCCCCTTTCTTCTTTCCTTTCTCAACTTCCTCTTCCTGCCTCCCTTCATTTCTATTTCTTGGACCTCCTCCGCTGAACTGCCTCCCTTACTGACCGCAGCTCCCAGTGTGAGCTCTATCCAGTTAGCCAGCTCCCAGTGTGAACCCTATCCAGTTAGCCAGCTGGCGGGATTTCAGTTCTTTCTGTAACCACCTCTCTCCGCTCTACTGCCTTACTTTTGCTTCTCGCTATCTCCTGTCTCAACTCTTGCAGCCAGTCTCTGGCAGAAACCCCTCATGCTGTTCTTGTCCTTTTCCAGTGTGCCCTCCATTCAGCATTCAGTGATCCACTCAGTGAACATCTGACCATGCTGTTTCCTTGTACCGGGAATCGAACTCAAGACCTTGCACTTGCCAGGCAGGCACTGTGCCGCTGAGCTATATCCCCAGCCCGATGCTGTTTTCTTTCCATTTTAAAAGTCATGATTTATAATACATAACTATTGTGCAAACTTAAGAATTTTACTCTAACATTTCAAAACATGCATGCATTGTGCTTTGGTCATGCTCACCCTCCCTTCCACCCTTTCTCCCCCTGCTTACCCTCTCTCCCTCTCCCTAGTCCTCTTCCTCATCCTTAATATTCCCTCTTTGATCTTCAGGTCACATTTTATGCTTTCTAAACATCTGTTATTCCACATTGTGAAAAGAAGGAAGTAAAGTTTCCTAATACTTTATATGAGGCCCGGATTAACCAGTGTCTACCACTTCAATTCCAGGACTTGTTTTCCATACACTGAATTCTCTTCCCCAGCCTATTTCTAATCACTCTTCATTTATGCGTTTTTTTGTGTTGCTATCCTAGATGGCAATGTGTGTCCATATTTCTTTGCCTGAAAAATGCCTAAATACTCCTATTGGATGTCTCTCCAGAGTTAACTCTGCCTGGAAAACTTCTGGACCCCTCTAAGCATAAAGGTGGTGTTTTGCCTGTGCTGTACCTTGAGTTTCCCTCTAGCATATAACACCATATCATACCATCTATAATTCCATACCATATTATATCATACCATATAATACCGTACCTTATTATTTCTCTTTTTTAATTTGTCTGTCTGAAACCTAGACTGTCAGATACTTGAAAGCTGGTAGTCACATCTTAAGAATACTTACATTTTCAATATCGCTTATAGTAGGTGTCTTTATTTATTTTGATGCTGTAACAGAATACTTCAGATTCAGTAACTTATAAAAAACAAACTTTTGTCTGTCATAGTTCTGGGGTCTGGAAAATTCAAGAACAAAAAGAAAAGTCAAGACTTTTAAATTATTCAATAATTCATCTTTAATTCCACAACATTTATTGAGCACCTACCAAGTGTGATGAACTGCTGTACTTGCTACGAGTGCCACAATGGAAAAGACAGACAAGGTCTTCACTGTCAGGAAGGACATATTCTACCAGGAGAGAACTGACAATCACATCAATTTAAAAAAAATCAGGTAGCAATAATTTTGATACAAAGTGATTAGCGTCTGACTTCACAGACTGAATGCTCAAGAAAGCCTCTCTGAGAAACTTATAATGCATCCCCGTTACCTGGCCCCCAGGGCCTAGGTCCTTAACAAAGACTTGTCGGATGGATGAATGAAGTGATTTAAGAAACTAGGACAGCAAGGAATTATATTTTTCTAAAATTAATAGAACAGTACCAGAAAGAAATGAAGTTTCCAGAGATCTGTATAGTGGAAAGGAATCAATCCACCAAAGGCCTGGGGCAGTGTGTCCCCAGAGGAACTAGCACACAGGAAACCCTGAGGGAGGCATGAGCTAAGCGTGTTTGAAGAACCACTTGAGGCGAGTGTGTCTGGGATGTGTTGAGGACGGAATATAGAGAGATGAAGATAGAGAAGTAAACAGAGCCCAGATCTGGGGCGCTGGATGCTAGGGTTGGAGGTTTTAATCTGGAAGTTTTAAATGCAGCAGTTATATTATATAAATTCTGTTTTCAAGAAAGTCACTCTGGCTAAAGTGTGTAAAAGTAAGTCTAGCATAACAAGATTAGAGACCAAACAATATGTGAGGACAATGGTAGTGGTCCAATTTGCAGCTGTAGAGCTTACGGGTTTTGGAATACAATTTGACTTACTGATGAATTAGTGAAAGATAGAAAAGAAAGAGAAGAATTTCTAATAGTTGCCAGAAAAGTTAGGTAGATTGTGATTATCTATCTATCTATCTATCTATCTATCTATCTATCACCTATCTATCATCTATCTGTATCTATCTATCTATCTAAAAAACAAGGGGAAGACAAATTTTGCAGGTCTTAAAAATTATATGTGAGGTATATTAATGAAAGTTCCTATTTGTACTAGAAATTAAACTGGAAATGCCAATGTCAACTAGACATAAAAGTCATTTTTAGGTAAACTGTAAGGCTAGAGTAATAAAGAATCAAGAATCAAGAAGTATGGTTATTCTCCAAAGTCATGGAACTGGATGAAGTCTCCGAGAAGGAATGTATAGATAAAGAAGAAAAGATCCCCTGCCTTAAACTCTGAGACTTTCCAATATTTAAGATCTAGCAGAGAATAAAAGCCCTCACAGTAATAGCCAATATGGATAGGGACAAAACCAGCAGGTTGAAGTGTTTGAGAGTCAGAAGCAGAAAGGCTTTGTAAGAGGACAAAGTGGTTAATATGACATGTTTAAATTTACAAATTTAGTACAGTAAAAGGCACACTGCTAAATTTTGCCCCTGCAAAATGTCCCCCACCAAGTCCCATTTTCTGAAGCAGTTCTACAATTCTCCTTTCATGAGTGTCTTTATTGGCACTGTCATGGTTTCCTTGATGTCCTGAATCCAATCCAAATGTTTACCTAGGGGCTGGGGATTTAGCTCAACGGCACAGCGCCTGCCTGGCAAGTGCAAGGTCGTGAGTTCAACTCCAGGTTCTGGAAAACAAACAAACAAACAAACAAACAAACAAAATATTTACCTATCGTGGTCATTTTGGAGTTTGGGGAAGATCCAGAAGTCAGTCTGTGCCAGGTCCAGTGAACAAGGTGGAGGAGGACGCACCATATTGTTTTTGAGAGTGCCTTTTGTTGCACAGCACCAGCAGCAGTATTCCGTGTATTCTGCTCAGACCTCATGAAGACACTCAGGAAAGAGGATCTCCAGAACCCTTCAGAAAGTGGCAAGAATAATGGGAAAAGTGCGTTTGATGTGAGAGAGGAGTATTTTGAGGGACATTAATGGCACTGTGTCTTGCACTGTAAAAAATATTTTTTAAAAATATAAATATTCACCTCTTGTATGTCTAATGCTGCTGAAAGTTTGTAAAATTGAGAGCAGAAGTGTTATTTGTGGCTGTGAAAATTGTTGGTGATCTTAATGAGCAGCCCAGTGAACGGTGAGGCAAAAAACATGCCGGAGTGGTTGATGACCAAGCAGAAGGTGGTACAAGAGACGGAAAGATGTAGACAATCTTTCCAAGAGATTTCTCTGTGACTGGGTTGGTACAACGGGATAGTGGAGAGCAGCATGACAAGACGTTTTGTTAGTGTGCACAAGCAGAGGTTTTTCTGCCAGTGAGAATGAGCCAGTAGAGAGGGGAAATTGCTTTGTAGTGTAAAAGGTTTAACCATGCTAATGTTTTTGAGGTGGCTGGGGATGATGTAGGGTGCAGTGGAGATGGACTTTGATAGGAAAGGCACATCTTCCACTGAAATGGGCATAAAGGCAGAGACTATAGTAAAATATGCAGGTAGTTGGATAGATTTAGGGATGGGAAGATTAGGATAATTCCATTTCAATGTTTCTAGTGTAATAGAAAACCTCAGGAAAGATTTCAAGTACGGATGATTAGGTAAACAGTGGTATGCTTGGAATCTAAACACAAGAAATCAGAGTTCAGCTGGGAGGGAACAGAGCTAAGGTAGCAAGCTCTTAGGAAACCTGACAACTTTATACAACGGGGGAAATCACCAATCACAGCAATTGGAAAATCTCTGAAGATGATTGTGAGGCTAGGCTGTAGCCACATTTTGTTAGTGTGCACAAGCAGAGGTTTTTGAAGAGGTTTTGAAGAGCTCAAATGAGCTCTTCAGGGCAGTAGTATTACACCAAAGGCAGCACTAAACCACAGCTTTGAGTAGTAAGACAGTGTGAATCAATAAAATGGGGCCTCCACAGAGAAACACCTGCCTGTTTCATTCCTAAGTAGAACTGTGACTTTCATACACTATCTTTTCTTGGCAGATGACTTTGACATACTTATCTATCAATCAAATGTGATTCAAGAATATCAGGTTTATGTGAAAAAAATCTGCAGTTTATCATCATTGATAACATCATCTAACAAAACAGCATCTAGTTATTATAGTTTCTTGAAGAATGGTTAGTGCCTAAAAATATGCAATTGAATATTAAAGTACTGGTTAGGAAGTGGGTGATCAGTTTTGTCCATTCCTTGAGAAAGTGTTTGTGAAATGAAGTATATTTAGGATCAGTTGGCTGCTAGTCTGCTCCTGTTTGCAGCATTGGGCAGAGCCAGTAGATGGTGGTCTTAAGTTGTAAGTTGCTTTTACACCAACACCTGTAAGCATGTGAAATTACTGCTTTCCAGAAAATGTCGAAATTCCTTTTCTACTAATCAGCTGCTGTAAAATGGAAGAAGATTAAAAAAAAAAGGAAGATGGCACATGAGAGCTTTCTGAGGTGGCTTGTTAAGTGTCTATTTTTCAAAGGCACCCTTCTCTTAAAAACACATGCACACACACAAGTTCACGACAGTACTTAAAATTATGCAGTGCTTTTTATCAGATCTTTATCCACTGTTTGTCTTCTCTTCAAAAATGCTAGAAAATTTTAATTTCCAAATTAAAATTCTCTCTGTTGAAATTCTGAAAAAATCAAAACCAAATGCTAAGCTGCAATAACCAAAATAAGACATCTACTTAACACACTATTGTTAAATACACCTTAGAGATTCAATTGCAAGAGCATTACAATATCTTGTAATTATCCAGACTGACTAGAATTAAAGCCTTTGGAAATTAATTTTGAGTTGAAATATTAAATTAAGTAGAATGTTTTATCATAATGGCATAATTTAAAACTAACTAAAAATAGCATTAATAATAATCATGATAACTTTCCTTTCATTAAAAGAAGCAATTTAGCACTAAATTATTAAATGATCAAATTTATAGTGCTCAAGTTAGTAAAGATTTTGTAGTAGTGTAAATCATGTGACATGATTTCTGTCCATTGACTATAGCAAATTAGTCAGTATAGTAAATTTTAGAAGGTGTTAATAATGCAAACACTTCAGACTAGGAAGCTTCATTAGAATGATACTGCATATATTCTTGGACATTCAAATATTTGATTTTTTTCTCCTCAGGAGTATATTATACAACTGTCATGGATAGCAGAGATGGACAATAACATACAAAAAGAAAAGGGTAAGCCTTTCATTTTTATCTGCCTGTGATTTATGAAAAGTGATTTCTGCTTCCCAACGCTAACTTTCATCCTCTTTTTATTTATCTTCTTATTTTACTCTGAAATTGTACTGTTTTAAGCAGAACATATATTGCTCATTTTAAAAATAATTCCCAGCTCAATTTAATAGAACTCTACCAATCCCAAATGTCAAGAAATGATTTGTTTTTAAACTTATATAAAATCATTCTAATGTATGCACACATGACTTTGTTCAAAATTGAATTATCTGTATTAGTATACAAGTTGTGAAGTGGGTATGCACCTAAAATAGACAGCAAATACATGCTTGTTTCTTGAGCAGGGAAGGTGGGTTGGTGATAAGGGGAGGAAAGATTTACTTTGGTTTATATGCTTCTTAAGGAAAGTTTTTTTAAAAAATATAGATGTTCTGAAGTATATGCGGTTAATGCCTCCATGGATATAAGTTTTAGTATCTTGTCTATACTTTAGAAAGGTCTGAGAATCCCCAAAGTCATGTGAAGTTAAAATTGATTGGTACATGAATAAAAATATGACTTACCCAAATAACTCTTTAAAATTCTAATTCTTTTTTAGCCTAAAAACAATGTCTATGGGAGTGTTTTGTTACCAAGAATATGCATTATGTTAGTATGCAATGGAATATGCATTATGTTAGTATGCAATAGTATGCATCTGTTAGTATATAATAGAAGTTTTGGAAATTGTGGAAAAATATTCACCTCACCAAATTCACCACTATGGGCAAATCTGAGGGAATGTTAAAGTGACTTAGAACAAGAATATTCATTTAGGGTAAATTAGTCATTTGTTATTTTTCTTTTTCCATAACATTTGACCATTGAGTTTACCTGTCTTTGTCCCCAAATGATTTTCGGCATAAGGGAATACCTCTTGCTATGGAATATTCTTCTGAAAAATATGGATTGACTGTGGTGTGGTATAAAACCCACAGCCCTCCTCTGCAGAGCCATGAGGTGTCATTCATGAGACTAGTTAGTAATAATCACAGTCTTGGTCATTTATTTAACAAATTCATAGAACTTCATCCGTGCTGTGTGAATTACACCAACCCAACCGGCATATCTATAGTCTCAGATTCACTATAGCTTAAGGTAAATGTGTACACATATTTTGGTAACATTTACCTGACAGCTGGGATATTCATTCAGTAGAGAGCCATTTAAGTCATGTGGAGACATTTAACTAGACTCAGGAGTCAGACACCTAAAAACATCCATCGACTCATTAGTATTGTTTCGGTAACTGCTTCGCTTTTATATAACTCAGGAAATAAGAAATCATAACATCATAAATAGTGTTAATCTGAACCTATTGATGTAGCCAGAGCAATTTTAAGCCAATCATTTCTCATTAGGCTAATGCTAGCAAAGTTTCTTCTTCGATAACTTTTTTTTCTTTTCATTTTTCTTCTTTTGACTATTCAGTGGCCAATGAGGTGTAGTAAGTTTTAGCAAATTGGGGCTGAGGTCTCTTAGGCTAGCTTTATTCTTTGCTGTAAATCACAGCAGCTTTATAACTGCTTCACACAGTTCCTTAATCAAATAATGTCGTATCTGAATTTTTCTGTTCAAGCTGAATGACTAAAAAGAGAGAGAGAGAGAGAGAGTTTGACTCTCCTGGAATCAAGGTAAAAACAGCTAGTCTCAGACTGCTAAACTGATTTATATTTTAACTACTGAGAAGCTGAAGTAGAAACTACATAGAACCATAATAAACTCGCATCTTCTCCCACTTTTTCTTATTGCAGATTATAATTTTACAAATTATTAAAATTTTAAATTTCACGCTCTGTATTGTCTTCTGTTGACATTGGACTTTGGAGTTTACATTCTATTCAGGCTCAAAGCAATAAGCTGTGACTTGAATTACTTGCTTCTCAACTTCTGTCTTATATGAAGCTCAGGAGAGCCAGTTTTTGTAATAGGAAGGTGCCTCACTCCCCTAAGGCAAGTGACAAAGAGAAGGATCCTGGTGTGGAAGTAGCTCTTCCTGTGAGGCTGTCAATAGGTCACTGAGTGTGAACTTTTTGCTGTTTTCCTGCTTCTTCATTGACAGTTCATTATAAAATGCAGGAAGCTCCACTCTGCCTGAATAGATTATCAAAAACAGACAAGTAATTAATACATAAAGTAGCAAATATGAAATATTACTCTGCACAGAGGCATTTCACAGTCCACTGACTTCATGAGTAGGCCAGAGGTGCCAGAACAATAATTAATATGTTGTAAGGAAAAATTATTATGCAAGGTCAGCAGCATTTGAAGACTTTCCTGAGAGGGGGCATTAAAAGGTATTCTGAAACTAGCTCTTAAATAGAGTTTTAAATTATTTTAAGTGACCATCTGAAGAAACAGACAGATTTTTCCATAAGAAATTAGTACAAATTTTTAATCTGTGTACACAAACAGAACGGCTGGCAATGTGTGGCATTTTAGGGAAAATATGAATAAAGTATGTGGATAAGTATATATGGATTTGTTCTTGGTTTTATGGACACCATTATTTACATATCTGAATTTTTAATGAAACAGTAAAATTTAAATTTCAAGCAATTCATTTCATATTATTTAAAAATTGCTAATACATGTTAAAAATAACTTGTTTCAGAAAAGTAAAATCAAAAGTACTAAAATAAAATCACCCATAATCTGCTATGCTAATATAAAGATGTTAATATTTAAGTATATATCCTTTTAATACTTTTCTTCATGAAATGTTTTTAAATGTTATACTGTTCTTCAGTGGGCTTTTTCACTTATGAAATGATGATTTCCTTATGTCTGTCCTTATTTAGAAAAAAAAAACTATATTTTTAATGAGTACATAATGCTCCAGTAGATATTTCATAGTGCATGCAAGCAATCTTCTGTGGAAAGATATACAGATGGTTTTCAATTTTTAAGAGGCTGTAGTGAACATCCCCGGAGCTATCTTGATACACCCTTTGGATACATCTCTAGAAATGGAATTCTGATTGCTTTGATACATGTTGCCAGAAAGCTCATCTCAGAAAGGTCCTACAGGAAGTTCATCAGTTTACTGCACAACAGCCTCTGATTCAAATTCACTCTCAGTTGTAATTATAAGGCTTTTCTTTACTCTGATGGCATGCTGTAAGCAATGGGATTTCCAGGATTAACTGAAGACAACTGTGGTAACATCTCTGCGAAGAATTTTAAAAGCAAAATATTTCTAGTGATTATCTTAATATCACAATAAGTGGGCTCATTTAACACTGTGTTTTTGCCTCAAATTTAAAACAAATGGATTATGTACTGTGTGTCATATGTCAGTGACAGCTTTGCAATGGTTCCATGTGTTATTACCTTCTTTATCTTCAAAATTACTCCTGAATTAAAATACTTTATATTTCTTCTAAAGATGAGAAAGCTGAAACTCAGTTTATGAATTTCCCAAATTTACACAGCTAGTTGGTAGGGAGCAAGGATTTGAGTTCAGAACTATCTGATTAATAAGATCTTATTTCACCTACAGAAAAATTTTAACTTGTCTGGAAAGTATTGTACCTCAGCAGAACAAGTGAGGTATCTTATTTGTATGTTTGCAATACTCACATTTATCTCGATGTATTATCATTGAAGGTGCCTGCTTGGATAAACTACAGGGCTTCACCACAGGGACCTGTGGTAATAAACAGTGGATCCCTCATTTCTTAAACAGGAGGTATTAGGAAGCTGCTGCAGGTGGGCACAGGAGGTTCACATTCCTTCTCAGTGCACACAGCTCTTTGGGGTTGAAAAGCAACTGCCAGCTCTCTCTCTCTTACAAACTGGAGTCTATGTGACAATTTGTCTTTCATATTAACCTCTTTCTTCCTCCCTTTCCTCCTTCCTCCCTCCCTCTCTCCCTTCCTTCCTTTCTTTCCTTTTCTCTTTCTTTCTTTCAAGCGGTGATAAATCTGAAGTGACAAAGACAGTAAAGGCCGAGAAACTGAGTGTGGCCATGTTGGCTCTCTCTGGAACACTTCCTTGGGCCTATAGCTTTATGTTATGAATGTGGACTGGAGCATGGCCTCCATACTGGCATGTTTCTCTGGTGACACAGCTGTGGAAGAGCTCGGATAGGGAAATGGAAAGACGGCATGCTGTAGACGACATCCAGCTCAAATGCAATGGGATTTTGTGCACGGAAAGGAAGAGGGTGCACTCTATTCCAGATATGGAGCTCAACAAAGTGCCCCCGCTAGGGCCAGAAATTAGCCTGCTGTGGTATTCAGAAAGCACGCTGTCTGTCCTGCCCCTTAGGAATCTTCACCCTTTCCTCTCGCTCTGCTCCTTCTCTCATCAGCAGGCTAAAGAGAGGACACATCTCTCACTTAAGCTTGGGGCTTTCTGGCACAGAGCTTGATTGTCTCGGTTTCCTCTTGGCAGATTTAAATTGTTAGAGAAATGAAACTCATTTGAAAACAGTAGGCCCTGGCAGGCACTCTCCCAGGCATTGCCCAGGGCTCTGGGAACAGTTGTTGACTTGCTGCCTGGCGTTTGTCTAGTTGGGTTTGATCATAGTCTCAGATCCCATATGGTAAGAAATAATTCAGTTTTAAAGTTTGGGATATTTATGATTGTGGGGATTGAGGTCAGGAGAGAGGTTGCTACCTATGGAGCTTGTATATTTTTATAGTGAAATTAAGATTTAATGAGCTGGACATGGTGGTGCATGCCTGTAATCCCAGCATTCAGGAGGCTGAGGCAGGAGGATCATTGTGAGTTCGAGACCAGCCTGGGCTACAAAGTGAGCTCAAGGCCAGCCTGAAGTGCATAGCGAGACCTTGTCTAAAAAAGATAAAAAAGAAAAAGATTTAATGAAGATTCTCTTATTCTCTTATTTGGATGAAAATAGAACTGTTATGGTTTGTGTCTGGGTGTCCCCCCAAAACCTCATGCTGTCATGGGGCAGGCTTTTAGAGTTTGATTGATTATGGGTGTGAGAGCTACACGGCCCTGGGGTGGATAGTTTGCATATGTAAGGGAGAGGAAGAGGCTGCTTGCCTCCATTCCTCCCTTTTAGTGCTTGTTGCTTTTGCTGTGTTCTGCCGCCATGAGCTGTAGCCCTCTGCCATGTGCCACTCTGCCTTGTAACCTGCCAAGTATGGACTAAAACCTCCACAAACTGTAAGTGAAATAAACCTTTCCTTCCTTTTTTTTTTTTTTTGGTTTTTTCTCTGGTACCAGGAACCGAACTCATGACCTTGTGCTTGCCAGGCAGGAGCTTTGCCGCTGAGCTGAATCCCCAGCCCCAACCTTTCCTTCCTTAATTTTGTGTGTCAGGTATTTTGTCCCAGCAATGAGAGAAAAGTAACCAAGACAAGGACAAAACTAAAAAAGATACCTTTTTTCCCCTAGAATGTAAATGTTTCTTCTGCTTAATTTCTAAATGTTTCTACCACTACAGAAATAAAAGGGGATAACAACTGCAGGGTGTGGTGAAACCCACTGTAATCCCAACACTCCCGGGAGGATCTCAAGTCCAGGCCAAGCCTGGGCACCACAGTGACTCAGTGAGACTCTGTCTCAAACTAAAAAATTAAAAAAGGGCTGGGAATGTAGCTCAGTGTGATGGTTCTGTGTCCAGTCCTCAGTATGGAGAAAAAAGAGGATACCAACAACTAATATGCAAATGTGGTGTTTTAGAAATTAAAGCACATTCATGTAGAATACTCAGTTTAAAGAAATAATTGTATTAAAAATGGAGAAACAAAATAGGATTTCTAAACTATTCTAATATAATTTGTTATATATGTTTTTAAATTTACTTTGCAAGATCAAGTACAACTTCCCAAAAGGAACCTAGTGGTAGAGAATATTTCACTTATAGATCTGATGAGATCTTAAATTTTCTAATAAACCAGAGTAATAATTGGAGTAAATTTATACTTGGGGTAAATTTATAAAGATGAATAATTTTTAGAATTGATTTCTAGTTAAAGCTATACTGGTATTTGCTCATGTAATTAAAAATGTTATCTTTTTGCCTAGTCTTTAGAACACTGTGAAGGAGGAAGATGAACCTTAACAGCTGGAGCTGTGAACACAGGGTAGACTTTGGAGCCACTGAATGACTCTTTTAGAGCTCAGAAATAGCCAGTATTTTCAACCAGCTGAGTGTCATATTTACCTCTGTTTACTTCAGACCTTCTAACCCATGTTCCTCGGTGTGTGTGTGTGTGTGTGTGTGTGTGTGTGTGTGTGTTTTGCTGGGGATTGAACACAGGATCTTTGCACTGAACTGTGTCCCCTACCCTTTTCATTTTCTTCTTTTGACACAGTCTCACTAAGTCTATCGTTCCTCCTTGACATGCAGTACCTTTTTATTTTAGAATCTCACAGAATCAGATACAAGGACCACTTCACAGATTCAACTTAATATAGAGTAATACACACAATGATACACAAAGAATGTCATCTGTATCTGGTAATCCATGAAGTTAAAAATGATTGTCACCTGCCATCTCACTGTCACCTGATTTTTGACCTGGGTTTATTCATTACATACAAGATTAACCCAGGTTAAGCAGAACCTAAAACAGCGTAGACTAAACCAGAGGTGGAGAACAAATCTGGTGAGATCTAACAATCTGTACATCTGTGTCTGACTTTCATCAGGTCTTGTGATTGCATATAAAGTACCTGCTGTTGAATGAAGGATTAAGCCCATTTCAATTATTGATGCTTTTTAACTTTACAGATGTCACAGGAATTCCTTCAATCCTGTTCATTTCCAGAGCAAGTTTTTTCCAGATGGGAATTAGAAAGCAAGATTTGATAAAATCTGCTTCTCTATTACTCAGTACAAAAGAATATTACACTAACTCTTTTATTTCTGCTAATCCATTCATTTCAGGTTTGATTTACCTTTTTTGCCTTGATCTAAAAATCTCTGTGGCTTGATAGGATTATATGTTGCTATATTCAGGGTTTCAATGAATCACACTGCATTCATTTTAATATGGTTTCTCTGATTCCAAAGCCAGGATTAACCTGCTGGTTTTTACTTTAAAAATTTTATGTTTACATTTTAGAGGAAAAGTATTAAAATTCTCAGTTGTCTACCATTTTTCTTATTTTAAAATAAATATAGAAGCTATATTGCTTGACTTTTTCAATGAATGAAAGAAAAAAGCAAAATTGTATAAAGAGTTTAAAACATTAATACTCATACACATCGTTGTATAAGCTAGAGTGAAACTTTCCTTCACACTGAGTTTTACCTTAGCTCTGTTGATGTCTTGCACAGTTGAGACTATGGAAGTAGAACTGATTTGAACCATAGTAAAGAGAAAGGGTGGTAATTAGTTAGGTCGTGGATACTATATATAAAAATTGGTTATTTTAGTGCTTAAAAATTAAAGAGAGACTCAGCTCTTCTTTTTTGTAGTGTTGACTTTCTTGGCTTTGCTAAGACATTAGTCAAAGTTGCTGTAGGGGATCTTGATATTATTTTAAGAAATAATGCTATATTATTAGCAAAATCTTAAAAGATGTTTAGAAAATATGACAGGTGTATGTCAATCTGTTAACTCATACAATAGCCTTAGGAAGGTGATACCATTATTTTCACTGCATAGATGAGGAAACTAAGACACAGAGGTATGAAGAAGATTGCTTCTGTGTAGATGGCAGCAGCGGGCTCAAATGGGAGCTATGGCTCTAGTCTATGCTTTTAACCATGATGCTAGTTCATGGTCATACAACTAATTAATAGCAAACCCAGATATTACATGAAATAAATTAAACTCAATCTAGTGAGAATATGATAAAAACCAAATGAGAAATTGAATAAACAACTGGCCCATTTTATTCTTCCCCACAACCACCTCCCCACTTGCTTTTAAACTACTATGTACCAGCTGCTGGGTCCATTTTTAGATTTTAAGAAAAGTCCATCTGCCAAGATGTTTAGATTTCAGTCTGTAACTCTTGAGCTTTTTGGACTTATTATCATATAGTCTCCTTATGGTTTCACCCTATACTTGGACAACATAAATATAAAGAAGAATCTAGTTGTGAAAACCAGACTTAATCAACCAATGTTTATGGACAGTAAATACTGATTTTCCTAAATCAATGATTAGGAAAGAAATAGAAGTTTATATATACATTGCTAAATAAGAGTATGAAAAATGTACATTCAGTTGATGTTTGGCAGTTTGCAAAGGGAAATATTTATGAACATGTCTAAATGCAAACCTGTAACCATTTTATGTTAAAATAGATGTTATTTAATCTTGGAAATTTCTAATATTTACTAGGAAGGAGCCCCATCTTTTATTTGTATCTGGTGGGTATATTCAAATCCTTCTTTGTTGTCCTTTTACCTAGTTTGTTTTCCTTCCTCCCTTCCTCTTTTCCTTCCCTTTCTTCCTTCCTTCCCCTTCTCCCTCTCTTCCCTTCCCTTTCTTTCCTTCCTCCCTTCTTTCCTTCCCTTCCTCCTTCCCTTCTACCTTCCTTCTTTCCCTTCTTCCTTCTCTCCTTCCTTCCTTTCTTCCTTATTTTCTTCCCTCTTTTCCTTCCATCCCTCTTTCCCTTCTTTTTCTTTCTTGTTCTGAAATTAAGCCCAGGACCTTCCATAAGCTAGGCAAGCACCCGACCACTGAGTAGACCCCCAGGCCCATTACCAATTTTCTTACAAGAAAATCAACATATTTACTATTCCTAATGAAGCAAAATTTTAAATTCAGATTATCTGTAAGCATTTCAGTATATTTTAAAAATGAAGCTGAAAAATTATGACCCACAATTTTCTCAGAATACAGTTTGCTAATTTTTGCTTGTTTTTTTCAGCTAGATTCTAAACTCAAAGAAAAAGCTCCTCGTTGATTATGTTATATAGTTTATTCCTTACCCCTTTCCTCACACCATACTGTAATGATTTCGGTGATGTACATATAACAGGTGCTTACTGCACATTGGGATTATTTTTTAAACAGTGGAAGACCTCAGAAAGAATAAACCAGATACAATTTGAAACAGGTTTGAACGTAAAACAAACATCTGCTTCTAGGCAAACAGTGCTCCACTATAAAAAATTAGAGATTTCACTGCCTCTCTACTCTTGCTGAAGGGACTCTAAGGTGCAATGAAAGGAAGAGGTGAGGTTGGAATTTGCTTTCTGGCTGCATGCTTTGCCTTCCAAGCACTGACTGAGCCGCAGCATAAGGTGTGAAATTAGGACAAATGTTCCAGTCCTAGAAAATGAGCATTTTAACTCCATCCTGTTCAGGAGATCTACTTTAGGAGCACAGCCTTCAGGAAGGACTGAGGACAGAGGGATGCCTGGGTTTCTAAACAGAGACACAAAACTGCATGATCTTTGACAATGAAAGCTGAAACACCTACGGACATACAGTAGCTTTAAGGATGATACAACACAATCTAGAGTTTCATTTCAGCACAGGAGGGGCCTGTATGTGACAAAAATAAAACCTCTCAGGACTTTTTTAACCCAAAACATAAAATCCCCAATGTTTAACAGTGAGAATCTGTATTACTCCAGTTTTTCAGGTTTCCTAGATAAATTCAAAATTTTGCTGGATTGAGAAACAGTCGGCCCAGTCAGAAAAGGTGGACGGGCAAACAAGAGAGAGAAGGGCTGAAATGCTAGACATTCTATGAGCAGTAACAATAATCTTCAATTGCAAAAGATCTTTCTTGTTCAATCAAAAGGGACAGCTTAGAAAAACTAGACAGCCAAGGATATAGCATTATGCTTCTCATAATATTTTCCATCTCCATCATTACTAAAGTAATGCAGAACAGATTGAATTACAACCATGAACACTTTTTGATTTAATAAAAATATATAATTTAGTCTTCTGATTCCAGAGTTCCATACCTCTGAGAGATAACATGTCCTTAAATAACTGGATTAGAGGAAGCCTCTAGTTGCTTGTAGTCAGTCTTGAACTGAACCAATATTAATAGATGCAACCTTAAAAGTCACATTTAAAATATATGCCATTTATTTTCTTGCTACTTGCGATGTCTTTCCCTCAGCATTCAGCTAGAAAAAAACTCCTTCTGCAATTAGATCATTTAATGTAGGAATGGCTAAATTAATTCATGTTCCATGTAGAAATAACTAACTTATACTGAACCCTTTATCATGTAGCAGAAACTCTTTTAAGTGCCTTATTTTAACTCATTTAGACTTTGCAATAATGCTCTGGGGAATGCTACCAAGAATCCTCATTTTAAAGATAAGAAAACTACGGAACAGAGAAGTGAAGCTACTTATCCAGTATTACACAGCTTATGAACTGTGAAGAAAAGCTTCAGCCTCAGGAAGTCATCCTTTTAACCAATAAGCCATTCCTTGAGAGAGGAAAATGATTTGTTTGTCTTTGTAGTTTTACCCCATACCCAGTGCCTAGTACTGAGGAGACAGACTCACAGTCTTTGATACAGAACATTTATCAAACTTTGGAATGTACTCCTCTCCATTTTCCTCTCTGTAGCCAGATCCATATCTTTCTTATCTGGCTGAGAGTTCACTGATTTTCCCATTCAACCTTCTCTTTTGTTTGTTTGGGTTTTTCATATTTTGATTAATTTTCTGGTACATTTTAGATGTACATAATGATCACATTCATCGGAGGGAGTCTGTACCTGTACATGATACATCTTGGTTTTCTTTTTTCCCCATTCCCCTGCCCTCCCTTCAGCCCCTTACCCTCCTTATTTACAAAAGCTTTGTTTCTATTTTCACAACTTTCCACTGACACTAATTTCAAGTATTGTTTTGGATTTTTCATTTCATTTCCTTGCTAAAACTCATCACTTCTGAGCTCTGTGTCTTGCATTCAAGGCTGTCTATGCTTACTCCTAGCCTATTTGAGTTCTCATGGCCCATAGCTCTGTATGTGCACTCAGCATGTCAAGCTGAACTACTACTGCTGTCACAGAATGCAATATGGTTTAATGTTTATCCTCAACCATAGACTATGGAATATTTTCCTTAGCATTCGTTGCTCCTGAGATTCACCCTCCCATCCATCAATGATTAAGACTACTGATTCTTTAAGGTGTACATCAAATGTCAGCACTTATAAGAACATTCTCCACTTATATCACTTACCTGTACCCCCTCCCTCTTTTGAACTCAAATAGTACTTAAACACATGCTGCTTTATGTTAAATGCCTTTGTCATTTCCATCTTCTTACACTCTAAACCTCTTAAGACCAAGGCTTACATATTACTCACCTTTTAAAAAATTGACAGTGGAATACACTAGAAAATCCACGGATTTTCCTTCAGATTATCACTAATTATTCAGCATCTGTCTTTTTTATGGGGCCTATTTTGAGGAAATTTGCTTTCAAATCATCATGAAACTTTAGAGCAGGTAGAAACTGTCACAATGACTTTGTTTTCCTGCTGTGTTTCACCAATAAGAAAGTGGCGATGTGGAATACTTGGTGCTTTCTGAGTGCTAGTGTCTGTCTTCACGCTGCTCTGACCAACACTGAACACTTTGCTTTCCATAATGCTGCTTCACTACATTTCTGAAAGATAGAGAAATTGGTAATAAGAGGACAAAGGACCTTGGAAGTTTCCAGATGACCTCAGGCTATCTTTTCACAGATCCTTCAGCAATTTGTGCAGCAGAGAAACTAAAAGGGCTGCTGAAAGTATTAAGGCCTCAATATTGTAACTATGTCTTGACTTTTTAATTAATTGATGGTTTTTTAGAGACCAGCTATAAAATCACTTCTTTATGTTAAATCTTGACTTGCACTTTAATTTTATTGATATCTGTTATGTATCAATCGACACTTGCCCTTATCTACCATAAACACACAATCAAAAACCTAAAAACTGTCAGAAATGTTGAGTACATATTATTTCCCATTTTATGGATAAAGAATCTTAAAGGAAGTAAATCTTTCAGTATTATGATTGCAAGCTTATCAGGGATATAGCCTGGAGGGTAGATCAGAATAAGGAACGTTTTGCTTCCTCCAGTGATGATAGTTTTAACCTCTTGATGTGACTCTGAAACATCTTAGAGACAATTTTGTTAGCAATGAAGCCTGCAAATGACAAGGACTAATGTCGGAAGTCAGTGCTGTAGAACCAGCCACCGCTGCTAATGAGCCATGGCCTGCCCTGGTTCAGCTTGGTTTCCTCACTCATTTTCAGGTGATGTCATGCTTTAACATGTCCAGACATATGACTAGTGGCCACCTGCTGTACCAGTGAGACATCGATGCCAAGTGGAATGGGTCCTCCTGGGCACTGAAAAAGTAGAGCTATTTTGAGAAGTTGTAGTGATGACACGGAATGATATGGAAAAATTTCTTCTTCTGAAGGGTGCAGGCAGGTGATATTTTTCAAAGATGGTGGACACAATTCATGCCCATATTTGTATGTGAGAAGAGAAAATAGCTACAGGGGGAGCATGACAATGAAATTTGGTTTTATATTTGCCATATAACATATTCAACATATGTTTCAGTCTATAAAGCTTTTGTTGGGGTGGGGTAGAGCTACTTCAAATTAAAGTCCCGACTTCTCAAATTGATGTTCAAAAGCTGGGCGTGGTGGTGCATGCCTGTAATCCCAGCACTCGGGAGGCTGACACAGGAGGATTGTACAGCCTGGGCTACAAAGTGAGCTCAAGGCCAGCTTGAACCTCATAGCAGGACCCTGCCTGAAAAAGACAAAAAAAAAAAAAAAAAAAATAAAAAAACTGATGTTCAAGGTGCCTTTACAATCTGGCCCTCTTATCCTGCCACTGCTGCTACTTCTTCCCTTTAAATCTCACCTGTTCCAGCCCATCCAAGCTACTATGGTTGCAAAAGTCTGGTTCATCAAAAATTTAAAAATAGTATTATGTGTCCACAGTATGTTTGGAAATTTTCTAAGAACTGTTGAAGAAAGGAAGAGGAAAAGGCACTGGTTCTGTCTTTAAATGATTGGAAATCCAATGGGAAATAAGCATATACATTGATATTATCTTAGTCTCTTTTTGTTGCTATAACAAAATACCTGAGTCTGGGTAATTTATGATGAAAAGACTTATTTTGGCTTTTGTTCCTGGAAGCTGAGAAGTCCAAGGTTAAGGAGCTGCATCTGATGAGGTCCTCATGCTTCAAATTATGGTGGAACGTGGAAGGGCAAAGGGGTATGTACAAAATATCAAAACACAAGGGTTTGCTTTACTTTATAACAGCCCATTATCAGGGTAAATAATCCAGTTTCCAGAAAACTCAGTCACACGTGAAAAACATTGGTCTATTCCTAAAATCTCCACCCCTGTGATTCTGACACCTTTCATGAGGTATTACTTTCACCTATTGCCACACTGAGGCATTTGAACATTTGAACTTTAGTAGGACACATTCAAGCTATAGCAAATATAAGGTAGGTTGGGGAGTAGAGAAGACAAAGTAAACTGGTGTTATGTGGGGAAATGAGGAATGTTTAAGTACATATTTGTAATGTATCTGGAGTCTCTAAAACGTTTTAAGTAGGGAATGAATGATCAGAACTTCGGGTGGGCATTATAAAGAATAAGTTGGAAAGGCAGATATTAAAATGAGGGGTACCCTCATTTAAGAATATTGTTATAGAAGTTTAGGTTGTATATGAGATGGCCTGAAAAGTATGGGATAAATTCCAAAACACTGCAATAATAAATGTCATTATATCCCACTGGTTAAGCATGTAAACTAGAGTCAGGCTTGGGTTTACACCCTATCTCTGGCATTTATTAGCTTTATCACCATAAATGAATTAATAAAGTGATCTATGCATCAGCATTCTCATCTACAGAGTTGATTTTATCTTGGCACCTGATCAGAAATATGTTTTAGTTTATATGTAATAATCCTTATGCTTGACATAGAGTAAGCATTAAATAAATGTTTAATGTTATTATGGATGAGTTTTAAGGAAGATGGCTGAAAAAGCTGGTCATAATAACCCCCCAATTTATTTATGTTTCTTTCCACTTACCTTTCTGCTTTGATGAATGAAATCTGCCCAACTCCATGGCATTTCCATTATGAAGAGTTTCTTAAATACCCTGTGCACCACGATCTCCCCTTCCTGATTCCTAAAATACTGATTATCTGTACTTTCACAGATGACACTTATATACCCTATGCTGTTAAAATATTTTCCTTTTTCTTTTATTTTAATTGCTTTATAAATTCTAAGGTAGTGGCACTCTTTTTTATGTTGCTTCATGTCTACCATAACACCTGGCACATTTGGTCATGATAAAAATGTACTGACTAAATTTTTTACTTTCTCAGTAAATGGTACTAAATGTTTTTACTTTCTCAGTGCTGAGACACAATACTCAACACCATGACTTAAAAGAGAAGACTGATTTGCTCAGCTTTACTTCTATGTTTGGCTGGCTCCAAGGCAGAGGCACCATGGTGGAGGGGCATGGCAGAGGAAAAGCTGCTCAGTTCGTGGCTATGTCCTGTCTGTAAGCATTCAAATAAATTGTAGTGTAGGTTAGGCAGAGGAAGCAATTTCACTTCAGCTTATTTCTTGGTGCTAGCATCCTCTTCTAGATCCTGAGCTTGAAGTCTTGCAGAAGTTAATAAACTAAAAATCCTTCTGGACATGGCGGTGACAAACGATGGTGCCACTGGAAAGGTCATAAATCTCCTGCACGGGTGCTGGGGTCCTAGCCAACTGGGGATTGATGTGAAGTCTACTTCATAACTCATGATTAATATTTGAATTTGATTCAACTCTGTAGGGCAAAGATACTTTTTTCAACAGTAGCTAATTTTCTTTTTTTTTTTTTTGGCTTTTTTCCAGTACCGGGAATCGAATTCACAACTTTGTGCTTGCCCGGCAGGCACTGTGCTGTTGAGCTAAATCCCCAGCCCCAACAGTAGCTAATTTTCATTCCACAATTTACTGTATTCTAAAATAAGAGGATCAAAATTATTTTGTCTGGAATAGAAGGTAGTATTTCTTGAAGGAAATCTGAATGTCTTTGAGAAACGGCAGATGCTTCTGTAATAGAACTAGAGAAAAATAAGATTGAGCTAATTTCCTTTTACTCTATTGAGTTAGTTTATTTTGGCCTTGTATTAGTAAAGCTATGTATGTAATTTTATAAAACATATGGAATTTGCTGAGAGTATATATGTGCATGTGGGCTACAAGGGCATCAGAAGAATTCTGCTGTGAAGTGTGCACATTTGATATAGATTGGTACCCTATGTAGAATAGGATGTTTTAAAATTATATTGTACCTGTCCACTTTTAATAACTTCAGTCATGAATTTTTCATAAAGATCTAAAACTTTCTCTTCTAAAGATCTAAATCTTCTCTTTTTTTATTGTTCCCAAACGCATTGAATTCCTATTCTTTAAAAGTACTCCTAGAATTCCTACATAACAAAATTGTTGCTTGAAGAAAATACCATGGACTTATCCCTGTCCAGTGTGGGCTGCAGATGAAAAAGCTACAAAACAACCAAAATGGCAGTAGGCAAAATGAGGAAAGGCATTCAGATTTACAATGTTCTCCCAAACTCTCAGACATTCAGAAGCGGGGCTTTGGGAAGGTGTTTGGATCCTGGGAGGGCGATACTCATCCGTGGATTAACATATCAATGTATTCATGACTGTCAGGAAGTGGGGCCTTTTTGAAGGGGGCGTTGCCTAGAGGCACTGCCTGAAAGGTTACGTCTCTTTTCTCTGCTCTTGCCTTCCCTCTCTGCTTCATGGCATCGTGACGTGGGCAGTTTTCCTTCCAGTCTCTTCCACCATCCTGGTTCTGCCTTGAAGCCAGCCAACCATGGAAAGACTGCAACTGTGAGCCAGAATACACCTCTGCCCGGAGTGATGTGTGCCGGCACCGGGAACGTGACTAAGACATGACCCGAAATCACAGACTCTAAGTGTGTTTTCTACAAAACGTTCAACTGCTGCGTAAAACAGTCTCATTTTAATTGTGTCACTGCAGTTTGAGGTTATATGCGTATATAATGTATGTATCTTTATTGGGTAGTTAGTGTGTCATTTGTATTCTATATGTATATATCATGTATATTTCCTATACCACATTTATAGCAGTAACTGTCCCCATTTATGTAACTTTCACGTAACATCACTTAAAGAAGAAACTGCTAACCTGCCACTTGATCTTTCTGTCCTTCTTACAAAATGGAGCATGTAGCAGTATGGATATCCACCTTCAGCCACAACAGAGAGGAACAATTTTCCGGAATCAAAGAGTAACAAGACAGCTGTAGGAAAGAGCTTCTCTTCCAGCCCGAAATGCTCATCCCTGGGTTATTACCTAAGAAAGAACTAAAGCTTCTGTTTGTGTATTTATTTTTTTTTTAGCCATTGAATTTTAGGATCTTTTTACTATAGGTGCTTCAAACCCACCCAAAGCAATATATTTGCCATCTTGCCCTTTTCATGCATCATTTTCATTCTTACTTGCACATGCCTTTTATTCCTGCTCTCTCAAAGCTTTCTTCCATATAGACCTTCTAACAGAAGTCATATTTCTAAAAAGCATGCAAAACATACCCGAGAGGGAAAGAATCTATACACGAGGTAAAATTTTAGGTTCATTTTTACTTCTGACAGTGATCATTGGAAAAAATATCGCAAATCATTTTTACTTTGTAAAAACCCTATTTTCAGATTTGAGTCTAAAATTTCGCGACCTCTGTCAATCACAGTGATGATGATCCTGGTGACAGGCAGTGAGTTAGGATTCAATACAGAGAGAAATGAGAAAAAGAGCAGAGCCCATTTAGAAGAAGCTTGCTTTTATCCCTGCTTGTGAAGACACGAAGCTCCTTGCAGCAGACGCACTGTAATCTGATAGGAAACAAAACAAAACAAGCAAAACAAAACACACATGGATAACCTAAGTCATAAGTTCCACCATTGTTTTTTTGACAAAATGTAAGTGGTACTCTTTTGTCTGGAATAATGGATGCTATCTCTCTTTCACACTCTGTATAGGTTTACAAGTTGGTGGAACTAAGTTGGCAGATTTGCATAGGGACAAAAAAGCCTTCTAAGAACTTTTTCACTTTAAGGATCAAAAGTGACAATCTAGGTCAGATTGTCTCTGACCTAGATGGCCAGATGGAGACAGAAATCTCTAGACCCTTTCTGACCTTTCATCTTTATATCATGCTTTTGTTTTTAACATAATTGTTCCATTGTTAAAACAAAACAAACAAACAGCCTTCCTTTTTAGCTATTTGGTTTTACCTTGGTTTTTGGTTTACCTTTGGTTTTCACTTTACCAATTTGTTACAAGGACATGTAAAGGGAGACAATATTTGGGAAAGGATCATTATCTTTAACTGTCATCTTGAATAAGGATCTCAAACTTGGTCTGTTTTCCTCATTTTCTCGGAGTACTGAAAGAACCGAATGGCTTAACACAGTAATCCTTGAAACTCTAGTATCCCTAGCTTCTACAGTTCCCACAGTAACTGGCATGTTGCTGCTCTGTTTGATACCACCTTCCAAATCAATTAGCAGATACTACTTATGTGCCTGCTTCTTCAAAGTTGAGCCATTGATAAAAACAGATGTTTCTATGAGAAATGTACTTTCTCGCTTGCTTTATGCAGCTCTGGCAGGCCTTTTTCTGGACATGTCACGTTGTATTCTTCTTAACAGAGAAGATGTGATGGAAAAATATCCACAGCCAAAGTTAGTCAATTACAGGAACACTGACTTCCACATGGAATCACCGAAAAGCAGGGTGTCTTACACTATGCGTCTGAATTTTGCCTGTGCAAGGTACACGTGACTTAATTTTGAGCATCGCTACCTTCATTTCCTTGTTTACTTTTAAACGAGAAAGGAAGGGGCTGGGGATTTAGCTCAGTGGCAAAGCACCTGCCCGGCAAGTGCAAGGTCACAAGTTCGATTGCCGGTACCGGAAAAAACCCAATAATAATAATAATAATAATAATAATAAACTAGAAAGGGAACTGTACTGTATTAGTTTGCTGGCTCTACAGTAACAAAGCACCACAACCCATGTGGCTTAAGCAAGAGAAATCGTCTCCCACTTCTGGATGCTAAAAGTCTGAGAGAGATTGGGGCATCGGAGAGATGGTTTGGCTTAGAGATGGCCGCTTTCCCCTGCAGCTTCACACCCTATTCGCTTTCCCTAGGTATCAGCGTCCTAGTTTTCTCTTCTTGAGGGGAGACCACTTACATCAGATAAGAGCCCATCCAAACGGTCTCTTTTTAATTAATCACTTCTTTTACGACTCCCCATCTCCAAACACAGTCACATTCTATGATACTGGGGGTCAGAACTGCAGCACGTGAATTTTAGAGGGGAAATAACTCAGCTTGTAACATGGGCCATGCCTATTGCTTTTATTTTTCCATAACAGTATTCTAAAACTGACATTCCCTGTCTTTCTTATACTTTAAAAAGTAACAGAACATATTTAATACCATGTAACATCTACATAGGTAAGGATAAATCACGTTGGCATTTTAATTTCCTCTCTAGAAACCTTGTTTCCATGTACAAGTGCTGAAGGGTCTGGGAGACTTTTTCATTATTGCTCTCCTTATGAAAACAGCTGTTCAATGAACATGGCATATTTTGTTACCTCATCAAGAAGCAGAGGAAGATTATGCTGTGATCAACTTTTGTCTGGCTATCGTCAATGCTTTTCTGATTGTTTGAACCCAGCGATTGATTTAACAGATCTAATCCAGGGCACTTACTCATCCCTGATATTTGCCAACTCAAACTTCACGTTATTTATGTAAATGATGCTTTATATGCCTTCCATGCAGATAAATCCAAGTTGACAGGACTGTTTAGGAGATGACTGTGCTCTCAATTGGGACTACAGTCGCAACATTTACCTATATCAACTTTCATGGTGACTTCACTGGCAAACTGGGAGCTTTGGAGGATAAGATGAGATATGATTATGAGACTCTATCTTCTGCCCTGAAGGTAATATTTTGACATTTCAGAGGACTATACAGCTAGTCAGTTGTTGGAACACAAACAAAACAGTATTGGTTTTGTTTTGCAGTTATTAGAAGATCAAAAGGTTATGTGTGATTTTTGGTTTGAAAATGATGGAGTGACAACTATGATTTCCCCCTCTCCTTTGTAAAAAATCATTCAAAATTGAAAAAAGAATGAAAAATAAAGTAATATAAACTTGATCTCTTGTACAACTGAAAGATACAAAAAAACCTCAAAACAGTAACGAAGTAGGAAAAAGTATATGGTACATATGACTGGTTCAATAATAAGGAATAAATAATTTTCCACAGTTAATTTTAATTATAATAGGCCAGGACTCTCTAAGGAAGAAATTCTATTTTATTGATATATTTCTAAAGCAGTCCATTAAAAAAGACTAGATTTACAATGGGCAGGGCATCTGCACTCTGTACTGGAAATACCCTATTCAGGTTTCTGTATGTGCAAATAATATAGAATGTTCTAATTTCTAATTTGATAACTTTCCCCAATGTAATCCCCGTGGATATGAAATTATACAGGGGAGACACCAAGACAATTATTTTACGAGGGACAACTAGTGATCTTTCAGGCCCTAAAACCTTTTAAAAGATAAAAGGAAGAAAAAGAAAAAACCCTACTTAATATATGCTTGCAAAACAATTGCAGTCATTTTCCTGGCTGAGACTAAATTATTGTGCATTATAGCGTGCATTTCTATGATAAGTAGATTACTACAGATCATTTCAAGAGGAGGTAGAAGGAAGATTGCACTAACATTAGCTTCTCTGGTATTTGAAGGCTGTAAATTTCGTTACATGATAGATGCAAAGATGGAAGACAGATGGATAGAGGAAAAGACAGAATCAGATACTGCATGAGTTAGTGCTGCAAGCCTGTGCTTCAGGGCTGTCTCATTACCACCAGACTAGCAAGCATCAATGTCCGCACACCCCCGCTCCCTCCCCCTGAAACGTACCGATTTATATGAAAATTAAGATTACAAATTAAAGCCTGGCTATCCTGGAGTTTTCCAGTTCATCAGCCATCCAATAAAAATGATGTCAAGCCTGTATGCATAATTCCCAGAAGATTACTTCGTCCTTACAGCTAAGCCCTGTCCCTGATATGAAAGATCTCTATCCACTTTTATTGAAATAAAGAACTAACATCATAATCCCAATATTGAGGTATAATCTTTATTATCTCCTGGCCCCCTTGAGGGTCTCCCAATCTATATTACTTCAGATTTGGTTCAGTTATAATCCTTATGTATTTACTTTTACTGAGATAGGATTAAAATTTTTTTAAAAGCTCCAAAAAATCCTTATCATCTCATATTCAGTTTCAGTTCACCAACAATCAGCTAAAGTGGTGGTCGGAGGGTTTTTTTTAAAGTGGTTCTTATAGAGTCCAAGCTTGAAAAGGCATTAATTGGTCCCCTGAGTGCCCCCATTTCATTATATGAATTATTTCCAATTCAACTTGGCTTGTGAAATCAAGGCATCATCTTTTCCTGTTTATTAAAAAACGGGCAGGGTCCACAGCATGGGAAAAGTTATAGAATCACTGTAACTTTTTTCTATTACAAGTTTTGACTCACACCTACAGTTAATTACTAGTAAACCACATCGCCCGACCTGTCTTCACCCAGAGCCTTCATGGCCTCTGGCTATGCCCTGGGCACTTAACTACCAAACTAGTCATTAATGCCAGCCAACATGATTTCTTGGAGACTATGGCTTTTTAAAAAAAAAAAAAAAAAAAAGCAGAGGATCAAATGGCATTTTAATTATTTTTTCCATTCAAAAACATAAACATCTATCAAAAACATATTGCACTGTAGTATGTGATACACATTATGTATGATTTTAGTGTATTTCTAGCATGAAAGCTGAGTTTTCAGTGTTCAGGATTATATTCATAATCATCATGCTTTCTTATTTAAAATGAACTCTTTGCTATTATATTAGGAAAATGGTGAAAACTTCATACCATCTGAAGAGGAATCAGAATATTTTTGCTATTGTAGTTACTTGTGCTTCTTATTTTTACTTTGCACACAAGGATATGTCAGGGAAACACTGGGCTTTTAGATTTGAAAAACAGAAGAGAAATAGAAGTGCCTAACTATTGGCATAAAACTTCACTGAAATGTTTTCTTTTAAAATACTATTGATGGACTGAAAACTCTTGTTCTACCATTATTGATGGACAGTGGAGTTTAGGATTATTTTTATTGGTCTAGTAGTCCTCATCTGTGAAGTCTTTCTTTTCTTCATGTCTTTATTTGTGGTCTTGCTATTTCCTGGACACATTCCAAGACGACCCAGAAGAGGACAGAGGGGAGACAGGCAGTTAGGAAGTCTGTGATGACTGGGTCATATTTTGACTAAAATGAAACTGAGTCATAAAACCCTGTATTGCAATAATTAGCCTTATTAAAATGTATACTTATAACTACAAGGGAAGTAGCTGCACTACTATTTTTATATACCTAATACTTTCTAGATATTGGCTTAATTAACAGATTTTATTAAATCTTCATAACAACTCTCTACTCTTTATGGCAACCTTACAATTATTCCTATTTTATGGATATGGAAATTGAGACTTTAAATTGCTGAAGATATGGGAGAACAAAGAAGAAAGTATCAGAGGAAAGACATTGAAAGTTTCAAGTCTTCGAACAGCATTGTTTACATAGTACTCCGTTTGCTCATAGTTAGGAAATGCTTCCTTCCTTTGAAAACTGTGGCCTGACATGACATATCACCTCATGAACTCCCAATTCAGATCTTTCAAAAAGTGGGTTAAGAATAATGATGAGGTTTATCTTAACAATCAGACTTATTTGAATTAAATATAGATATTCTTTATAGGTGCCCCATAACATTGTTTATAGGAGCAAGTCTAGCAGTTACTAATAATTTAGTATGAATTTAAAATACTTTGCTTATTATCAGTTATGATAGAAATATTATTGATAATTATAGGAAAGAGGGACCAAAGGAGACAGGAACCAGGAAGTGTTATAAAAGCACTGACTATTCTGAAGCATTGTAGGTTTAGCCAGGAGTGTACAGTTGTAAGCCACAGAAAGTAATAGAATATTGGGTATCACAGTTGAATCAAGAATTCATTTATGCCCCTGGCTTAGCTGAGCCTTATCTGACATAAGACAATGTGTACCATGTCCTGAAAAAGGTTTATTATTTATAAAGCTTTGAATTCTCAGGGATAAGCCATGAATTACAGGGTGATTCTAAAAGCTTTACACTCTAAGATAAGCCACTATTACAGTTTTTCCTTATTAAAGACAGAAACTTCTGTTTTTTTAGTAAATTAACTCAAATGTTTTCTACCAAAATTTATGTAAACTATGGCTTTATTGTTGAAATAAAATTCCTAGTGATAAAAATCTGCACTGTTTTGATAATGAACAGAGGATTCAATGCAGATTTTATAAAAAATCATTGACTTTTTAACAGCTAATTATTCCCCCATTATATACTCCCTTTTCATTTGATTTTGTCACTCTGAATTGAGATTTCTAGCATCACTAACAAATGACTATTTCAGTTTATTTCCTGGTGTTCCTTTTAACCTGCCAAAGTTAGCTGTGCTAAGACTGTCATATTACTAAAGCAAGGTATATGCAATTACTTGAATATCGCCAAAGCAGATGCCTCAGTACATAACTAGATGAAGCCCAGAGTAAGTTTAACCACTACGCTACTTCACCACTGATTAACTCCGTTAACTTAATACAGCTGAGGTAAAGGTACTACTCAATTATGCCACACAAAAGTTGTGGTGCTTATACCTTAGATGCTTTCTGTATTTAAAGTAACCCACTTCCCATCACCCTAAGTATATGGAAGAGAATAAAATCAAAGAACATGTATGGAATGTTGAAAATTGTATCATAGATGTTTGTTTTTGCATGGATATACACACAGATATGGTTTTTGTTTGTTTTTCACTCCTGGGAATTGAACCCATGGCCTTTGAATTCGGCTACATCTCCAGCCCTTCTTTACTTTGAAACAGGGTCTCAGTCACCACATTGATCAGGCTGGACTTCAAATTTTGATCCTCCTGCCTCAGCCTTTCAGAGTGCAGGGATTACAGGTGGTAATAATTCTAAAGGACTGAGATTCTATGTCTCACATTCCATGGTACACTTCCCTAGAAAGACTCGCCCAGGGGCACTTATATGGTGATGTTTTCCTCGCCTTTCCTTCACACTAATCTGTCTGCCATTCCACAAAGGAAAGGTTCTCATCCACCAGGAAATTTAAACTGAGCACAGTGTCCCAGGATGCAATACTGTCCTGGATGTCAAAGGAACAAGTAACAACAACTGTTTCCTACAAGCTTCCTACACAATTTTTCAAAATTCTTTATATTATTCAATGGTCAACTTTAATATGAGCGTTTAGGATATAGAGAACAAGAGATAAAAAACTTTTAATAAACCCTCTTTTCCTTTTAAATGAACATAGAGTTGATTTATACATTGATAATGTCCTTCCTTCATTCAGATCTCATCCCCGAAAATATGCACATACATGTATGTATTTGTGGAAGACATAATTATTGTTTTATGATAAATTGCTGGATTTTTTTCCCCCTACATCACCAGGAAGGAAAAAGAAAATGATCACTGGTATTTTGCACCAGTTTAAATTTGTGGACAAAACCTCTGATGCAAAAAATGTCAGCAATAACAGTACATGTCTTTTAACAAATTACAATGCAGTTTTCTTATACTACTTCATTACACATTAACCCAAGGACATGGGAGTTATTTTTGTCTCTGTAAGTGAGAAAATTGATGTGCCAGTGCATATCCAGGTGGTAATAAGCCAAACTAGGACTAAAATTTAAGCCACTGGGCTCTGAGATCTGTGATTTCCCACTTTATTAAACCGTCTCATGAAAATCGCTCAACTTGGGAAGAGCTGTGTTCTCTAGGAAAGCTTTTATAATATGCATTGGAGGTGATGACCCCATTCTAAAAGTGGAAAATCTATCTTAATTTTGGTTAGAGAAGCAATATATGTATGATTTATAATGAAAGGATTTTTTTTCACAACTTCACAAAATGTAATTCCTATGCCCACATAAAGAAACATGGGTTTAAATAACCCTTCAAGTGCACCTCAAGGAGATTATCTGTGTCTTTCAAGATTTCAAAGCATTTACGTCCAGGGAAAAGAAGGGCTTTGATAAGTTATTCAGTCTACTTCACTGGCTTTTAGCTAGGTACTGTGTTAATAAATGTAAAAAACCTCACAATTCCCAACTGGTGAACAAAGAACTTAGCACATACAAGAGGAACGTATATGGTCCTAGACATGTCAGGTGTCTGCTTCCTAACAGGACACTGCAAAATTTGACTTTTCTGTTCTGGAAACAAATGAGGAAAATTTCACAGTGTGATTTATGTGTGAGTGTTCTCAATCTATGGGTGTGTTCTATACACCACCAAGGCCAAGGTCCTTCTCTATATTTGGCTTGAAAAGTAAGGATTTGGGGAGTATTAATGACACCCCCATCCCAAAAAAGACACACATGATAAAATCACATTTATGTAAAATGTGTAATCATATATCAAATGTTCACACTTACATAAAATTGTTTTAAATTTTAGCAGTTTTGGTTTGTAGAGCGTTCCCATACAACTCCTCAATCTTCCCCATGTTTTATAAGAAAAATGTTGTATCACCTGAGTCTTGCCTTTTTTTGAATCACTTTACATCCGGCAGTACTGTCAATGGGAAAAGCTCTCATTAAATTATTTTTATGGTTCATTCATCCCCTTGTACTAATCATTGTTTTGCAGATGACACTGTGAAAAACAATTAGCTAGAGCTGGTTAAAATTCAGGACTCTGATTTTTAAGTCTGAGCTGAGCAGTTGCATTTTTAACACAGCTCCTAGCCAGAAGCTATGAAGTAGGTTATTGTTATTATTATTAGCTACTCTAATTAAGTAGCATATGAACTATACTGTGAGACACACTAGGATAGGAAGTATTCTCCTTGAACGGGAAATCTCTCTTGAAGTGTTTCTCATACCTCCTGTACCCATATCCACGTCTGTTACTCTTAAAAAAAAAAGAAGAATCCTTTTCAAATCTGTCAAATGTCAGAATGAAAATAATTTTAGCATTTGGGGTAAATTATCAACCAATGAGGAGGAATAACCAATACCTTAATGTATCCTAATATAAGAGGTAATGTTGATTATCAATAGATTTCACACATTGTATACACAAACATTTTTACTGCACACATTTGTATGTCTGCAACTTGTGACAAACAGGATTTATGTGAGTACGTACGTAAGGATGAGTTTCTGAATTATTTAGGGTCTAATTTAAGCAACACAAACGCTCATCACAGGTGCTTTAAACTGCACAGCCAATGTTACAGATGAGCTTTAAGAGCCTTTCTAGTCAACGTGTACTTTCTGTACCAGCAGTATCAGCACTGTGAACTACTAAGCAGTCACACACACCACACCCCCTACCTACCGCAACCAAAGCTGCATTTTAAACTTAGCTCTGAGATGAATTAGTTGCACAAACACATTTGAGAAAACGTGCTTTATTTCTCAGTCCTCTCCATGGCTTCTCAGCTTTGGTCTAATTTTCACTACTATTCCCTGTCTCATCCACACACCTTGTTATTTTTATTTTAAATAATCACCTCTTGCCTCTTGTTCTTACCTCCAAAGGGAAAACCGCACAGACTCTAGCTAGGTAAGTCACATGCTTCATTCACAAGTTTCTCTCTTTTAACCAGGAAAACTGCGCTGGCTGGCAGTTAATACCTTTGAGAATTTGCAGATGGACTGGAGCCCACCCATGAAGTTGCACAAGTAGCTGCTCAACATCCTTCGGTTTCCCTAGGATTATGGTTATGGAAAAACAAGCAGCCCATTCAAAGAAAAACATAATTTATCCTATGTAAAAAGAACAATGCTATTACAAAAAACAGTCCCAGAGGCTCCCACAATTACAGTGCTACAAAAAGACACTGCTGCTGCTAAATCACAGGTTATTATCCCGAAACCACTTGCAAACAATAATATTACTTTTTATTTTACTTTATCTAAATAGGCAAAGCCCAAAGAGATAGGTTGTTAGTATTCTGTTGTCTCCTAGTAACAAAGCAAAGCAGCCACCAGTTTTAGGAAATACTGCAGAAGTCAGATACCCTTTCTTATTGCCCAATTGTCCCAACTCCTCTCATCAAGTTACAGAGACAGTCACTGTGCCTGGTGCTGGCGAGAAATCACTCAGGTAAGCTGAGGCTACGCCTTCTGTCTCTCCATCTGCTGAGCTGCTAACATGAAGACATATTGACAAGGGCTCAAGGAAAACATGGAATATTTCATCAGCAAGATTATGCTTCCCTAGAGACAGATGTTAGAAAGCTGTAATATTTAAAAACAAAGAGATAAACACACATTTGAAGAGAAAGAATAGTTTCACAGGTAAGGTAGAAAATTAGAAAGAAAAAAGATAATACAAAGATAGATGAGAAGTTTGTACTGGCACATAAAATGGCAAATGGCTCTTATGTAGGAAAAAAAACCACTTTTGTATCTGCCTCAGGCAATCATTTACCACTAGGCAGATAGTCTTAGAGTGCATGGGGTGGATCTGTAAGAAGCACTTAGCAGGGCTGATTATGGTTACAGAGAACAGACATCTCTCATCATCAGACAGTTCACGTCAGGGTTTAGACTTAAATCCATATACAACAGTTTTCGTAAAAAATGTAAACATGGAAATGTATATACTTTGGTAATTTACATGCAGTAAACATGAAAACAACATTAAGTAATGATAACAATGGATTGATTTATCGAGTGATTTTCACTTCAGAGGTCAAAGCACTTTGTTTTCACTTATCTGTACTTAAGAAAGATACTGAGAAGGGAACTGTAATTGGGTTATAATTGACATATTAGTTGTACATTAAACCAATATTTAACATATTTAAGCAGTAGATTCCCCTTTTTGTTGAAGTTCAAACATTTTTATAAATTAAATACAAACAGTGACAATAGGGAAGTAGAAGCAACTTGGCTTTGAACTCAACCAGATTTGGGTTCAGATTCTAGGTTCAGATTTATTTCAGTTTCCTCAGAGTTGCTAGTAAGATTGAATATCTTGTTAGTAAATGCCATAGCAATAAATACCAAGTTACATCATTAAAACAAACAAAAATACAAAAAAAATTAACACATGTAGATTATTCAAATTATAGATCATCCTTTTCTTGAAATCTCCAAATTCTGCTTATAAAGTAGAAACCCTTACTTATCACCTTCTCCCCCTGGAAAGGGGCAATATCCCTTTGAAAAGGGGGAGCTTAGGACAAAGAGGGAGGGCTCAGAGATAGGAGGTGGAACGCAATACTTCTACCACAGAAGAGGGGGAATGAGCTATGGAGTCTAACTTGATGGTCCCCATGATCCTCCCTCAAGGATGAAAGCACAGATGAATAATGACAAAAACTGAGAGCTGAGGAACTTCCAGAGGTTTCCTAGCTTCCTGTGTGGTATTCTAGGAGACGGCCTTGCAGGAAAACCACAACCAACGTAAGATTGCTACAAACAGAATGTAAGGGCAGACCAAGGCTCCGTAAAGGCAGGCCTCAAGCTTCCTCCGCTCTTGCCCAGCAGTCTCTGGTGTCAAGGTATTTCTTCATGATCCCACAGGGTATGTGGAAAGCCGCTGTTGAGAGCTGAGTACGAGAAGACACCTGGGTCACTGTGCAATGACCGGAGCGCAGATGTTGCGGAGCAGACAGGCAAGCCCAGGATCAGGGAGCAGAAGTGGTTGATACGAGGACTACAGTGCTGTTGAGAAGTAAAAAGAGAGTAAGTGAGGAAGGGAGGGAAACAGGCTCTGGAAGAAGCTACGAAGAATAACGTTTGACCAGTCTATGAGGCACCCAGTAACTAGTGTGGACGAGATATATCTCTATGGACATAAGAATTCACATGATAACACAAAGATCCACACAGACCTCGGGTTCTCTTCCCTCCCTACCATTAGAACACACGAACATCTCCTGACACTGAGAAGCCATCTCTGCCTTCAGGAGAAAGGCAGGGAGAAGGTGTGGTAGAGGGGACCGGGACCCTGAAGGATGGAGATCTGCTCTAAAGAAACTACTTTAAATCTAAAGAAACTGAAATATTTTTATTTGCCATCTTAAATTACATCCCATCCTATACCACTCAAAAGAAACATCAATTCTAAAGAAATGAAGACTTCTTATCTGTTGGTATGTTAAATGCACCGCATCCATTTCTACAAGTCATAACTTCTTTTGGTGGATCTGAAGAACCTGAAATATCCACTATACGTCCTTTTCATAATTTAAAATACCCTAATTTCATTAGGTAATAAAGAAGTAGTATCTTATAAACATTATTTTCTCTCTTCCTTTTTAAAATTATTGCATGACTACTTAGACGGGTGCTATTAATTCATTCATTTCTTTAATTGCTATTCACTGAGAACCCACCATGAATGAATAATGTGCCAGGCATTAAGAAAACAAAGATAAATAAGATGCAGAACCTATCCTTGATAAGGTCTGTGTGATGTATGAATGGTTTATCTAAGTTATAAAAAGGCTAGTGTAGTATTGTAGCCTGTTTTAGCTGTAAACAAAGCAAAATCAGAGTAGGACACCACAACTGCAATAATGAATTACCTTTTCCCATCGACTTTGACTGCATAGTGCAGTCAAAACGATTTTTATACAACATCGTTACAGAAAACTCTATTTCTAGAATAACAATAATGAGTCAAGTTGCAGAAGGCAATTATTATGCACAATCCTATTTTAAAAATATATTCTATGGTTGAAGAAGAATTAGATATGGAGTAAGTTAGAAAGACTATCATCATTACCTCTCTCAATTTGTTATAGTTAGCAAAGGTATGCAAAAGTTGCTACATATAAAAACTACACATTATATGGTTATTTTAGATACTCAGTAAATACGGCTTTATAATTTTAAGTAATTAGGCTTAACAAGTCAAAAAACATTGTAATAAATGCTCTAGGATAGTTTAAGATACATACATTATATATATAGTTTAAGATATATAATAGTTTAATTTATATAAGATATATATAATAAAATATATATATCTTAAATTATCCTAGAGCATTTATTACATAGTTATTTGACTTAGCTGACTCTACAAAATATGACTATTACAGCCCTTAATTTCTTAGCTTAAGTTCAGAGTTTTACATTACTAGTTTTCTTAATGGAGGGTTATGAAACCCTGAAGAATATACACTAATTATTAACATAGCCATGTGAACACAAAAAGGAATTTTAGGGCTTTACTTTTAAAAGATATCCTATGATATTCTGCATGGCATTGCAGAATATTTTCAAAAAGGTTTTACTATGGCTCTTTCAATCATTATCAAGTCACAGAATTTTTTAATATTTTATTTTCCTTACTTCTTTCACCATGAAGTACATTAGATTTTATATACTGGAGCACAGGGAGAGTACACAGAGCGAGGTTTAGGAAAACAATTTCACTTTTATCAGTTACCTCTGATAAAGTTGATATTTCAGTCATTCTACATGTATACATCACATACTGATTGAATGGTGACCTTGTTAAATATGATAATTCAACAAACGGAATCCATCCCATTTCTGCTTAGTATAATCAAAACAATATTTTATTTCTTCCCAACCCCCTCTTTATCTTCATAGAGTGCCAATGAATTTGAAATCTATGGCTTCTGGCATATCTGGGGTAAGGTTATACTAGGAATTTACCCGATCTGTCAGTCTCTAACTTTCTTCCGTATTTCATTATATCATTCCAGTTATAATTAGTTGTCTGGTAAAATTAAGAACAGTCTATTTCAGTGAATGCTCATGTGAACATTTAACAACTTTTTGTTAGAATGACAGCTCAGCGGCAGAAAGAATAAACTAGAAAGGGAGTCACTAACGTAACCTTAGTTAACTCAGTATTGCCAGCTCAACAGAAAATGTTAAGATTTTGTATTTTTTTGCTATTAATCACATACATATATCTTGTCAGGAGATGAGCAGCAGTTTGATGGCATTCCTGCCTCAACCAGCATGTTTTGAACTGACCTATCTTCACTGCTATGGCTCCCTAGAAACTTTGCTACTGAAGCGCGCTGATTCAGCTGAATGCGTTGACATTCAGCTTGTCAGTAAAAGCTATTTTAATCTTTCAGATGCATTTCTTTTCAAGACCGCAAACTGTTGCTGTACAGCTGTACATACACCACATTCTATCACTTGATTACTGTAAAGAAAGGAAAGCTGAATAGTTACTATTACAGACTGTACTTCCTAGAATGTAAATTCTAGTAGGAGTAGTTGTGTTTAGCAATTTACAGGAATTGTGCAGTTACTGAGTCTGCATCACTGTTCTCCACCTACTACCTATCCAGGTAGCCCTCTCTGCTGTGACTTCCTCCTCTGTGGAGTAACAGTCCCTACCTACCTCACAGAGATCTCATGAGGACTAAGTGACATACTTCACAGAGTCTTTACAACAGTAACTGCCACACAGTGAGTTCTACATGTTAGCAATAATTTTTATTACTATCTTTTAGACAAGGATACCCAATTCTTTTCCATGGACTGACCTGCTCCCTATCCTTTCTATGCATTAACTGTCTCTGTTGCCTAGACCCAAAAGTGGGGATAAAGGAAAATCAAAACTTACTCCTTTCAGGGTATTTTTCTGTACCTATCTGAGCTCTAGTTTCACAGGAAGGAGCACCACAATTGTGGCAGGATAATACTTTTGTAGTATACATCCTTTTCTTTTTTCCCTTTTCTTTCTTCACCACTGCCTTTTCCCATTCAGACAGCAGGCCTATGGGCTGGTACTCCATGTTGAATTGGATAGAAATGAAACTTCACTTTAGGGGATTTTGTAGTAGTGGGGTTGTGTCTCTCAGGATTTAACGAGGCCTGATAGCAGAATCCCATAATTATCCATGCTCAAGTTTGTGTAAGACCAGAGGAAATGCATGTCATGTATTCTTGCAACTGTGGATGGCCTCACAGAGTTCCTTGTGTCATATCCCAGAGCAGCGATGGTGAATGA
Source organism: Chinchilla lanigera (assembly GCF_000276665.1). Classification (NCBI taxonomy): domain Eukaryota; kingdom Metazoa; phylum Chordata; class Mammalia; order Rodentia; family Chinchillidae; genus Chinchilla; species Chinchilla lanigera. Next base: position 3,658,723 of record NW_004955433.1, read on the forward strand.
TCCTTTTAGAGCTTTCAATCATACAAACAGCCCACTGTGGCATATGTGCCCTAAGTTTGCCACCACTGCCGTAAAGGGGAAGCAAAAGGACCCCATGTGCCTCACTGAACATGGAGACAAAGCTTCCCTCAGCTGAGAGCATCACTAGGATGTTTCCTGTTGTGGCAGAAACTCCACTATGCAATTGCCAGAACTTCTTCCTTTCCCTCCTGGGCACAAAGCTATCTAACATTTCCTGGCCTCCCCTGAGTTAAGATCTACATGAAATTCTATGTGCACTCTCTGATCTCCTACTGGATGTGTATGAGATAGTAAGAGACACATGATTTTAGAAAACAGCAGTCACTAAAGTAGAAACTGAAACTCCACATTTCTTTCAGTTATGAATGTAGGTACTGAAGCACACTAGCATTACAATAGTTGTGACTTTGTTACTAAAAAAAAAACAAACCCCACAATATGTTCATATCCTATTGCAACTATAAGAGGTATCTTAAATATAATTATTCCATTTTTTACTTTGAAATAATTACAACTGCTAGACCCATTACTCTATTTCAAAATTTCATATACGAAAAAAGCACATATATTACAATAAAGGTATTTTTAAAAATTTGATAATGGTACAGTATTTCAATAAAATTGCTTTTATTTTATAATCCTGTATGATTTTTCTGTCTTCAGAAAAAATTCTTCTGAGATGTCCCTAGGCTCCACCAGATTGCCAACGGGGCTACAGAACAAAACTCAGGAACACCTGTTCTACATGGAGCCATGCATAACTTTATGAGGAGAGCTTTTCTTTTCCTCTCTGCTCCACAACCCCACCACAGTGCTGACCCAGATTACAGTACCCTGCTACCAAAATGGCCCAAATATGGCAGGGAATGTCCAAGAAGCCTTTGGCCTGAAAAGATTCAGAAATGAAGAGTGAGGACCAAAGATTAGATGGGGGCCATTGAAAAAGTCTCATGAGACATCAATTTGGGAAGAAGGTGAAGCAAGGAAACTGCCTAAACTTAGAAATAAAGGGCAAGTACAATAATGAAAAAAGACATAAATATTTTTTAAAGTTTGAATTTCTACAGAGATTTATAACCACCATTTTTCTTTTATCTATTATTTCTCTCCTACCAGAATGGCAGGTATTTTTGTTTTTCATAGCAGATGCTAAGTGCTTTTGAATTTATCAAATTTCATGTACATAATACATGGCTCTAAGGCAATCTCTTATTAACTCTGTTCTTGGCTAAAACAACCTTAAAAATGAGAGCAATACTATATGTATCGTGTCAGTCTGGCATTATACATTTGTAGTTCCAGCTGCTTGGGAGGCTGAGGCAGGAGGAACACAAATTCAAGCCTAGCCTTGTGGTACAGCACTTGTCCTAGTATACATTAGGCCCTGGGTTCAATCCCTGATACCACAAAAACACAAAATAAAAACAAAACAGGTCAATTTAACAACACTTCTCTGAGGCATTAAGTTTGTATAATTTTATCTTCCTGTGTAGATAATTTTGCTGCCCTTAAATGAGATGAACCAGTCATTATGAAATCTTCAGGTTAAAAATCAGAGGCAAGCTGGGCGTGGTGGCCCATGCCTGTAATCCCAGCGCTGGGGAGGCTGAGGCAGGAGGATGGTTGGGAGTTCGAGGCCAGCTTGGGCTACAAAGAGAGTTCAAGACAGTCTGAACTGCACAGTGAAACCCTGCCTCTAAAACACCAAAAAAAAAAAAACAAAAAAAAATCAAGAGGCAAAGATTCCTTTGAGGACAGATTTTTTTCTAACACCCAAGGATTTAGTGTATCTAACTTGTATTAACCTATGGAACTATAAGTGAATGAAAATAAAATGAGGTTAGTGTGCTGTGTAGGCTGGGCATCAATATTAAAATGCAAAAAAACATAACCCATTTATACCTAAATTCTGTATGATATAAACAACAGCCTATCTTGATCACTCAGTTGTAAAACTGATGGCTGACAAGAAATTTTATGAATGAGTAAATTAATCAAGTTGCATTCATTCTAATTACATGTAGTATATATTATTCACATTGGTCTTCCTCATGAGAAAGTTGTTTCTTTTGTTTATGGAGGGTAAGCTGTTCAGAATAGGAAGTTAAAGATTTTAAATTACTGACAGCTCACTGACCCTTGAAATTTTTAAAGTGATATAAAGTTCTTTGATGGAAAAAATGTTCTGTTATTATATTACTACAGTTGAGCTGGTTTCTAAGATATTAGTTTTTTAAAACTACTTTTCAGTGGATTTTTAGAATTAATCCGTTTAGGTGGTACGATAATTACTTTGCACTTTAAATGTCACACATTCAAAAGAGAAAAGAATAGTATAAGGAATCCCTTCAGTACCTCTTTCGCTTTCAACAGTGATATGTTGCCATTCTTATTTCATTTGTCCTCCTCCAAACGTTTTCTCTTTTGCTAGAGCAATTTAACAAATTCGAGGTATTTATTATTTTAACCATAATTATTTTAGAATGCATCTCTGAAGGATAAAGACGTTTTTATAACATATTACAAATATTATTAATTCCTTAATATAGCCCACGTTCAAATTTGGCCTGTTTTTTTTTAAAAATTACAATCCAAACAATGTTAACAATTTAACTTGGTTGATATCATGTTTAAAGTTTGTTTTAATAGAAAATTCCTTGTCTTTTTAATGGTACTTATTTGTTGAGAAACTAGGTCACTCATTCTGTAGAAATTCCCTCATTCTGAATTTGGTTGACTGCACCATGGTACAGTTTAACATGTTTTTTGCTCTCTGTGAAAACGGTACGTAGCTCTCTCACACATGCATAACTTTCTTTTGGCAAGAATACCTCACAGGTGATACTACATACTTCCTACTGCATTACGAGGCCCATAATATTTGTCTCCACTTTTAATGATGTTAACTGACCTCAAATGTTGTCAGTCTGATCCATCGTTATGAAGTGCTACAACTTTTACCTAATAGTATTTGTTACTAACGACCACTGGTCAGATCCGTTATTTCATCAAGAGTTGCAAAATGGTGATTTTATAACTATCTTTTCTCGTTTCTTAATTAGAAGAAATTTCTTCAGATAGTTTAAAATGCAACGCATTGCACAATATCAGGATAAATGCTTATTTCTTTTACTAATGTACTTTCAGTGTGAGTTCGTGTCCTATGACTTTCTAGCAGTGAGCAGTGCGTCTTCTCACCCAACCTTGTCTATATGTTCCCCCAAGTGGTTTTCATTTTGAAACCCTGCAGGACTCAAACGGGGTAGGCCAGGAGGTGACTGCGCAGGCCAGAGTGCAAGGATTTTGGAAAGGGGAGGGCTCTGGCCAGGAAAGAGACAATACCTCAAGCCGACTCTAAGAGATGGCACCCAAGGCTTCCGAGCCGTCCTGCACGTCGGTGGTCTCGGTGGACTGGCTGGGGTCCTTGCTCTCACTGCCACTGTCGGTGGCAGCCGGCCTCTCGGGCTGACAGGGCTTCTCGCAGCTGGGAAACGTGCCTCCGTGGGTCTCCCGCCTGTTCCTGGAGCCCAGGGCCACATGCCCCGCCTTCTTCAGCTCCAGCTGCCGCCTCAGCTCTCCGGCCATGTGCGAGAGATCCCGCCTCATCGCGTAAGCGTCCTCCCCGTCCGCGTAGTAGCGGGGCTCCACCTCCTTGACCTGGAAGTTGAGGGTGTGCACGTAGAGGTGCAGGGCCGCGCGGTTGCTCTTCCTGACGTGCAGGGACACGTACCTGGCCCCGAAGTTCTCCACCATGGCGCGCGAGGCCTGCTCCATCAGCCGCTGCGCCAGGCCGAGGCGCCGGTGCGAGCGCTTCACGGCCAGGGAGGTGATGTGCCCGTGGGCGACGTCGTCAGGGTCCTCCTCCATCTTGGCCAGCACGTAGCCCACCACCTTGCCGCCCTCGTCCTCCGCGATGTAGGACAGCTGCGGCCAGGACAGGCCGTGGTAGAAGTAGTACTTCATCTGGTAGTTCTCGGGCAGGCACAGCAGGTTGCAGTGCTGCATGTTCATCAGGTCGTCCGGCCGGGCGTTGCGGATGTTCATGATGGCGGCGTGAGCAGGAGCGGCCCTGCGGCTGCGAGCCAGAGGGGCTTTCGCCGGGCGCCGGGCACACAGTCTGCCTCGGGAATGGAATCCGGGCGGCCGAAACCGCGGGTTCGCGTCGGAGCTTCCGGATGGCGGGAAGGCGACAGAGAGCGGAAGGGGCGGGGCTAAGCGCCGCTTCCGGAAGTGTGCTGTCCCAGCCAATGAGGTCGCCACTTCCTCGAGCCAGTGTGCGTTCCTCTTAGGGGATGGGAAGAAACGACTTGCTTCTCATCTCCTTGGCTGACAGAAAGGGGTTGGTCCGTGTCTGCCATTATTCTTCTGTTTCGACTGTAGCTTTTTCAATACGGGTATATCTAGGTACATTTTTTACAAACTGAGCAAAACCTAACAACTAGGATTTAGATGAAGAACCAGAATATCGCCTGCAATCCAAGAGGCTTCCTCTGTCACCTGGTATGGGTCACCCTCAATGTCCAACGAGAACTATCAAACTTGTAACAGACTTAAATATACACGTTCTGTTTGGGTCAAGTTTTTTTTCCCCCGCATGTTCTAAGTCAATTCAACTACCTTATGTGTAATTGAGAGTTCATTATAGTTTTTTATTTGACACTGCATTGCCTAAATATGTTACAGTTCATGCGTGTCCATTCTACAGTTGATGGCCATTTGTGTTACGTATTTCCAGTTGAATACAGCTGCGTGTTTTAGAATGTGTCTTGTTGATGCATTCACATTTACTTAGAACTAGAATTACCGAATCAGAATGTAAGGATGTTCAACTTTTATAAACATTGCTAAACTACTTGCCAAGTGATTGTTCCAGACTGGGTGCCCGCTCTCCTTTTTAAAATTTTTTTAAAGTTTTATCCTTTCTTGTGTGTAGTAGAGATGCTACATGGTGGTTTTATTTTACAAGTCCCTGATGACTACTGAAGTTGTTTACTTTTATATAGATTTATTAGGTATTGCACACTCTCTTTTGGGAAATGGCTGCTCAAGTCTATGGCTCGTTTTTTCTGTTGAGTTTTGTCTTTTCACACTAATATTTAAGAAGCTAGATAATAAATATCCTTTTATACTGGTTGATTTTTTTCCTCTCTAAACTTGTAATACTTCTGGCTCAGTGCTGTGATTATCTATATAACTTCTTTAGAGTATGAATTACAAACTTCATTTCCTTCTCACTTTTAATGGAGAAGTTTAGCTCAAATCTTATGAAGAGATTTTAAATCATTTTTTAATCCTTTTCATCTTGAAATTTTGTGTCAGTGTAGCAGATATTGCGCATCTTGGAAAAATATATAAAATTCCCTAAACATTTATTTAGGCAATGTTTATTCATTTATATGAATAAATCTAACACTTGAAAGTGATCATCATAACTACAGTAAGCTATCTTTTGTGTCTTTACTGGACTTCCTAAAATGTAGGATTGGCAAAAATGTAGGATTGGCAAATAGGACAAAATAGGCCCATTACAAGAATTAGAAACATATCAACTATTTATCTGCTATTTTTACTGTTATTTCCTTTGTCAACCTTCGTCAGTCTAAGGAACAGGAAAGGAAGGTGAAGGTCAGTGGGCCCACCACATTTGGAAGAAGAGACAACCTATTAAGCAGCAGGTCTATTTATGTTTGTTTGATTCTGTTCAGTGAAAACCAAAGCATTTTCATGCTGCAGATGTTAAGATAGTAATGCAGCTTATTATAAGGGAACTGCGTGACATATAAAAAGTCATCAATAAATGGAGAAGTAGACTTTTTTATACCTACTGAGGTGACAAACTCTTACTGTGTTCTCCATTGTCCATAATCATAAATAACACAAAGGTTATAAATTCAGTCCTGTGGGCAAGCAAGAACAAGTAGCAAATAATTTTCTACACTCATATTCCAAAATCACTTTCTGATAATGCTGCTGACAGGGCATATATACATAAATATGAAATCAGATTTTTGAAAAAAAGTCATCTCAAAGTTAATACTGTATCTGAAGTGTGGATAGTGGATAAAAGATAGTCAAAAGACTGTCCTCACATTTAAAACAGAGAAAAAGAAGCTGGGTTTAATACAAGCCCATGAAAAACAGAGCAGTAACATTGCATTTTTGTTCAGCTAACATTAGAATGTGATGTTTTCTTTGGGAATGTTGTGACAACATGGGGACTACTGGCTCTAGACAAAGAGGTGCTTAAGACCAGAGTAGTGGAAGCCTCAGTCAGAATAACAGCTCTAGACAATGGGAGAAATCAAACTCATATTAAGCAATGCATTATTCTTTGTTTTCAGGTATCTGTGTTAATACCTACAACAATTCCATTTTCCATATTACAAAAGTTACATGGGCCATATGGTTATCATAAGACTTAATTCTAGTGTTCTTGAGCAGGTTTCTTGAAAGGAAAAACCCTTTTGGTTTCTTGTAACAAAAGTCATGATTCTGGGGTGCTTGTTTAAATTGGATGCAAAGAAAACCTTCGATTAGAGGCATATCCAACATGCAGTTTGAGCAGTTGCAGACTCTACCCAAGACTGGGGGCTTTTGTGAAATTTGAGTGCACCTTGGAACCTTGAGAATAGTTTTTATCCTAAAAGAGGGCCTTACTCCCATTAGTATAAGTATGCAGTGTCCTAAGAAGGGAGACAGAAATAAACCTGTCTTTGTAGTAAGAAGATCTACATAATAAGTGAGATTTCCAGAAAGGGAGTGGCTAGTAGAATCTTATCAACATGTTTGATAAAGAGTTGCTAACAGAAAAAAAAAAAAAAAAAAAAACATTATGTAAATCCTTTTTCCAGATTTGGGAGAACAAAGAAAGGCTTTCATCAGCTTCTCAAGGAATTTGAGTCAATGTAAACTGGAGGTCTGCATGATTCATCAGGTGTATTGGAAAAGGAAGTAAATCATAGAGATGTTTCTGTAATATACTTAGTAGTATACTTTTGAGACGCAGGATAAAAAAAGGATAGTGTTATGTGGTTCTGGGGTTTTTTTTCTAGGTTCTTGCTGTACTCAACAAAGAATTTGTCAAGACACATGCAAAAGTTAGTGAGGTTTTACTTTTATTAAAGCTAGCAAATTAAATATGCTCTGCAGAGTGAATGCAAGCCAATTAAAGTAGAAAAAGGAGTACACTCCACAGTGAGAATGGGCTCCTGATGAAAGCAAGCAAGAGGTGATGAGGTTAATGGCTGCTGTCTTTTATACCTCCCATTCTTCAGGCTGATGTCAGAGCCAGGTTGTCCTATCAAAAACCTTCTTAATTTTGCACCAACAGAACTGAAGATAGCATTTTCTGGTTGGTCGCAAGAGCAGGGCTTGAAAACTGTTGTGCACTCACACCTACTTGTCCAGCCAGCTGGACACCCCTAATCTCCTACCTCAACAAACTGGGAATGATAGGAAAAGAAGGTGACACTGTAGCATGTACTGTGTGAAGATATTTAAAATTGTGATTGTCTCTTGTACATTTCTGCATTGCCAAATGAATGGAAGTGTGAGGAATTTCTTTTCAGTCTGTTTCTTGAAAAACTCAGATGACTCAGGATTATGTTTGATGTAGAAGTGCAATCAGATTCGATTTCCAGACATGGTAGGTGAGCAATCATTGCAGTGATCATTGTTGCATAAGGTAGAAAAGCCTGGGTGGGCTTCAAGGACACTTACATTTTCTTCAGTTCAAATATTTCTCTTACGTGAAGCTTTCTCTGCTTCCCTGTACCCTGAAAAATTAGTTGCTTCCTTATTTGTTGGCCACTTACACTCACTATGTTATCTGCATATCTCATGCTTTATTACTAATTTATTTCCTGTTTCTTGAGAACATGGCTGTAATCCCAGCACTCGGAGGCTGCAGAATAGACTCACCCTGATTTCATGGCAAGCCAGTGTGTACTGTGTAGTGAGTTTAAGGCAAGCTTGGACTACATTGTGGGACCTTGACTCAAAACACACACACACACACACACACACACACACACACTGTTGTTTTCTAAAGGGGAACTAGCAAATTGCATGCTGCAAAGTGTATCTAAATGAATGCTTATAGAATGAATATGTAATTTTATATGTATATATATATAATACACAAATCCTTTACATATCCAAATAAATTATATGATCATAGTACATATTTTTGTGTGATGATATTGTTTAAACTGTGTAATGAAAAAAAGTATAATGATCCTTATGCTGCATACTTTTTATACTTAACATTATTTTCACTAAACAACTGCATTATTTACCAAATGTTACAATGTCTCAGCTACTCAGAGATTTGCAGATTGTTTTCATTACCTAGAAGAAAAGTAAATTGAACATAGTTTAGTAATCAGCTTACAGCACTCAATTTCTATTTTATATGTTGGGAAGTGAGTTGGTTTGTTGCACTAATACTCAGTTTTGCCTATTTCCCTGCAAACTGTGTTTTTCAGATTATATTACCAGCTGGCTCCCAGAGATACTTGGCCCAAGGTTAGATGGAAGGTGCAGTGGAGGATGGAGGTGGGGCAGAAAGGGTAGAGGAAGGATAAGAGGAAAAGAGAGTATTTCTCATCTACAAGCTCATCCTTGATCCTGTCTTACAGTACTGGCTGCTTTGCTTTTGGTTTTAGCTCCCCACAAGACAGGCTATGCAGAGTTCTAGTTCCTAGCAGTGAATTCTGGCTTCTAGTTTCTGATAAGGCGTTTTCCCTTTACTACTCCAGCTGTAGAAGTGGCAGTGCCTTCTTACACTTGCTTATCTTGTGGTTTCTTCACTGTTCCCTGTTGGCTTCTCAGCTTTTCCATCATTCAGCGCCCATGTACTAAAGTTCCTTAATTTAAATTACCTAGAGAGGTTTCATAGCAGATCCTTGGCTGGTGTATTACAATAATTGGTAATGTTTTTAATGTAAAGTTCAATTTATTATAATTTTCAGGCCAGCATATGGAATGTAAGGAGCATAACACATTTTTTTGTCATAAAGGGCCCAAAACATGGGTGTATCAAACTCAAATTTATTCTTTAGAATATTTCTATTGATGTATTATTAATTTTAATTTTATGAGTTTTATTATATTAAACAATAAATGCATAACAGGAAAAATCATAAAAATAAAGTATTGCAGTTTTAATATTTATTGAATGTTTATAAAAAAAATCAAAATTTTCAATGTCAACTGGTTTTTGGTGTACAAAGTCTAAAAAAGAACAACAAATTCCCTTGTAAAGTATGGTTAAAATACCAATAGAAATCTACAAAAAAAAAAAACCCCTTTACTTCAATAATCACACCTAAGGCAGTCTTCACTCATGACAACAGCACATTTCATACACACATATCGTGTATACTGCCAGCGCATGTGTTTTGCTTTCCTGACCTTTTTGTAGGACATACTTGACATGTGGCTGGTCTTGCTCTTTTTTCATGAGTTTCTTGCTTTATTATACAATGTGTAGTTAATGGGATCATAAAATATCAAAAAAGTATTAAATTCTCAATATGTATTGCATATTGAGAATAAACATCAACATTTTTGTATCAGCTGTGTGCTTGCTTACAAAACCTAAAAGATAATATCAGAAATAAAAACTTACATGAACTCCAGTGTAAACACAAGCAAAAGTCTACTACAGAAATAATCTTTGCTTTAACTATCACACCTAAGGCAGTCTTCACACATGACAACTACATGTTCCATTCACACATCTCTCTTTCACCGACAGCACTTGTGCTTAGCTTTCCTTTCCTACACAGCAGGCTATGCTTGTCAACTCTCTTCCTGTTTTGTAAGGAGCTTCCTCCTGTGTTATACAGTGTGCACTTAGGAAGGTAATAGGAGAACAGTAAAATAAAATATCAAATATGTAATGAGTGCTTAGAATACACATTAACATTTTCACATTGGCTGTGTACTTGCTTACAAAATCTCAGAGATAGCATCAAAAATAAGAATCTATGGGAACTACAATGAAAATACCAATAGACCTCTACAGCAAAAATAATCCTTGTTTCAGTTGTTATACCCAGGGAAGTCTTCACACATGAAAATTGCATGTTCCATACACAAGTATTGTTTACACTGATAGGACATGTATTTTGTCTTCTTATCCTTTCTTACAGGGTACAGTTGATATCTTTTTGTTTTCCTGTTGTCATAGTAGGCCTTTGTGATGCTGTGTCTGCCTATTCACCTGTAAATTCACTAGCGTGATCCACAATTTTTTTGTGTAGTTCCATGGGCAGAAACATTTTGTTTTTCCTCTACTGTAAATGATCTCTTGTGAGCTCCAGTCCTAACCTGCTAAGAAAATTTCTCTGTAGTATTTTGCATTTGTTATTTTCTTAGTAAACTATCAAAGTATTTATGCCATACATGTCTAGGGTCAAATAAAACATGACAATTGGCCAATGCTTTATGTTTCAAGTGACATCATAGTTGCTGCAAAACTCATCAACAACACTGACTCCACATTCAGTTTTGTTGTTCAAAGTCTCCATCTCAGGCTTCCGTTTTGTCAGGACTTCCCTATCGATATTTCCATCATGGTGCAATGTTGACATCAGAAGTACCAGTTTGTTCTTCTTTGCCCTATACAAGGTCAATGTTACATCTTTGTGAAATCCAAAGATTGTACTATACGATTCCCTGTTTTAAAATTGCAACTTTTTATTTGGGATTTCTGCTTTATTCCTATGTACAGTTCCTGCACTGCTCAACTTGTGCTCTATCAGCAAATGTAACATCAGTTGCAAACTGGTAAATCATTTGTTGAATGTCACATTCTGATTATTTGGGAGATGGGAGGAACAAGCCTGCTCACAACATTTTTCAGTTTATTACTGAAATAATTAATAAGGACCTGATGGCTGAGTTCCAGGATATATTTCTAAATTGAAAGCATAATAAGTATTCACATCTGTGAGGTCATAACTTTTTATGCCATATTTTGACTCATCACTCTTCCATAAGTCTTTTCTTTTCCTGTGATTACCATGAGAAATCCCTGCTAAGTACAGCAGACCAATAAATGCCTCCAGTTCAGCTAGTGAGGGGTCAAAACATTTACATTATTGAATATGGCTATTGGTGCATACAGCAAATTTTACTTATATTTCAGCCTTTGTGTATTTCACAGCATCTTACAGCATTTTGTCTGTTATAATTTCCAACACTGAATGACAGTGCTGGCATTATGTCCAATACCTTTCACCTCTGCCAAAACCCTCATTATATTTTCAAATGCAGTTCTAACATTGGGTCATTCCATTTTGTTGTGTGGCCATTTTGTAACATTTTGACTAGTCAAATATGTACTCACATTGCTGTTTTCTTCATTATTGGAATCAAAGTTCCTTGGTTCTGTATCAGTCAGTTCTTGGTCCATTTCACTGTCACAGGAACTTTTACTCACATAACATCAAAGTCATCATCATCCTCATGCACTCACAACACTCTTTTGTCCTGAAAACATGTATTTTGCCATAATGGATCATTACTTATCATTCGTGAGTAATCTGATGATTTACCTTTGACCTCCTCCAAAATTTGCAAATATGGTTTTTCATGTGCTATTGTCCTGAATTGGGCTACTTCTACCAGAAAAAATCAAAAGGAAACTTTTTTAGAAAACAAATCCTAGAGTTGTGTGGGAATATTACACCCTTTGTGACGTTCAGGTAAAACTGCAAAACCTGTTAGATGGAGCGTAAAAATGGGTAAAAATCCCAGTTAGGCACTTTTGCACACATGCACACATCAGCACATACCTTGCATCATACAAAGTGGGTAAACACAAGGATTGCTTCGTGTATCCCTCAGGCAAAGATACTGAGATACACAGCTGGCTATTTGCTAAAGTAAAAATTTACAGTAAAAAATAAGCCATGTATTTATAAAACCCAGTGTTATGTTCTCTGGGATAAATACTTCAGGCATTAATGAATGATGTCATAAGGCAAAATATTCAGAGACAGTGGTGAATATGCTTTTCTTGGGTATAGAAAGAAAAGACATTTTTAAATGTATAGAATTAACACTGGCAGAAGTACCAATTATCTTCATGTGTGTTCTAATCATCCTTAAATGCTGCCAGGAAAGCAGTTAGTACAAGGGTTTTGGAGTTAGAAGTCACTGATGGTATTGGCTCAGGCGCAGTTTGTATGAAAGCCCATAAACATTTTTGCATGGAAATATGTGTGAGTCTGGAGAGTAACAGTAGACGTGAAGCAATGAACAGGATCTAGCTAATGTAGCTAAAGAGGTGAGGTGGAATTCAGAAATCACATTGGAACTGTGGGAAGAAGCTTGACTTCCACTCTTCATTCAGTCACATAACTTTGATCTTGGACAGATCACTTAACCTTTCTGGGCTCTTTGTTTGCTTCTATAGAGGTTACCAATCTATATAATAACCTGGCTGCTTTGTTTTGAGAATGAAATGGGATAATTTATATGAAAGCTTCAGGTAAAGGATTATATCAGATGTATTGTTTTAAACAGAAGAATTCATGTACATGTACGAAGGAATGTAAAAAATATGTATGTTATGGTTTATATCTATGGGACTCCCAACTTCATGAGCACGTAGGTGGGGCTTTTGGGAGGTTACTGGGTTATGGGTGTATGATACTCATCACTGGATTAGTCCACCCATGGGTTTATAGCTGGGCCTGATGTTGGGAGGTGATCATATGTGTGTGTGTGTGTGTGTGTGTATATATATATCCCTCATTGTCCCTTAATGCTATGCTGTGCTTCCCACTGCCATGCCATAAGCAAGCCTCCTCTTCCATGTCCCCCTGCCATGTTGCCTGCTTTGGAGCCAGCTGACTTTGAACTGAAACTTTTACAAACTGTGAGCCAAAATAAACCTCCTTTAACATAGTGGTGTTGGGTATTTTGTCCCAGCAATGAGAACGTGACTAAGACAATGTACTACAAACATGTACCTATAAAAAATAAACAAAGAGAAGTATTCATCCTGAAGCTCTGAAGTGCTGACTGGTAGATATAATTGATAAGGACGAAACTGTTGGATAAAGCAGAGGCAATATAACAGGTACAAGATAGTAGAGTTTATGAATGAGTTTCAAAATAATTGGATTAGGAGAAGTAGTACTAGGATGACAAAAAGGTAAGGGAACAATAATGTTTTTAAAAGAACACAAGGGAAGAAAACTAATTTATCTTATATGTTTCCATTTAGAACTTGTAGTATTCATAGTGTCAAATGTAGGAGCAGCTTTTTATTTCACAGTTCTCTTGAAGCTTGAGATATGACCAATGATCTCTTTTATATAGTGAAGTAAGAAGTAATGAGATTAAGTCAGATAATAAAACCAATTGAGAAGTTAGTCATAGAGTTTTAGAAAATCTCTAGGATGCCAAACTCCTACATAAATTGCTTTTGGTTTCCTGGTGTACAGCTGATTGCCAACATTTATAAATGTTGTTCCTTTATCATTTCCATCCTGCATGGTCTTGTCACTTTGATAGTTAACTTAATTATTTTATGTGTATGTGTGTGCCAGAATTCAGTTGCTTAAAAGTAAATTCTTTTCAAATTCAGGGATTTAATAAATCTTTCTGTGATGATCTAAGTGAAAATTCACTTCTACTTTTTAGGATTTCTTTCCAAAAGAAATTTTGTTTAACAACCATATGAAATATACTTTTACTATTGGATTGAATCACATGGAATCTTGGATATTTTCTCATTTCTAAAATTCTATATTAGTCTAGAACAGATAAATTTTGCTTTATTGGGGTAGGCTGATATGAATCAAAATGGAGGTGGATGATATAGTGTTTTAATAGTAGGTTGGAATTCAGCAAGTGGAAATAGTTTCCTTTAACCCTACAGCAAATAGCCACAGAAAATTTTTACACTGAAAAGGGGAAAATTGATGAATTCTTTTTTCCTCAGTGTTAGTGATAACTCTTTCCTAAAATTTTTTATTTGAGCTGTTATTAACATATGTTAATTTTATATATAATTTGAATTCAGTGTGATATTTCTGTATAATAAATAATTTGCTATTGTTTTCAAGTTACAGCAATAACTGTCATATAAGTCCACTCTGGTTATACCCACTTTCCTAGTTTTAGGCTAGAATTAATTTGCAAAACATAGAGTGCTAAAACTATCTAGTAATTTGTGGATACATAAATTTTTTTGATGACTGATTAAGCTTTGGGAAATCTCATTTAGCACTGTTCTGTTATAAGAAATGAGAATGCAAGAGACATGGGAGTATCTATCCAAAATCTTATTGCAGAGTGTTTTCCTGTCCTGGGCAGAGGTCAGAAAATTTGCATTAGGCATAATCAGAGTAGGCCTTAAAGAAGTACAACTAGATTTATGGGGTTATTGTGAAAGTGGAAATGCCTTTCCTTTCAATATTTCATTGAAAAGATTCGGGAATGTGGGTTTGGTGGAGATTCCCAGTGATCTCACTAAGCTCAATCCCTGATTAAAGAGAAAGTCAACACTTTACTCAAGATGTATAAGGAAAACTGCAATATTATGAACATAAGGGTGAATATTTCATGTGTATCAATGATTCACCCAGTAAAGCTGTCAGTTAAACACTGATTCTTGACTCACCTTCTAATTATTTCAAGAAATATAGAGCACACTTAAAATTTTTTCTCTTTTGCAATATTCTGCCCTCCTCCCCCACCCCCTCTCTCCCTGGATTTTCTCTTGGTCTCACTTTCCCAGCACAGCACATATTAAACATGCAAAGCATATAACACCGAAGAAAGATGACACTTGGGTCACCAGTCTCCTGGCTCGCTTTGCTAATCCGCCCCAACTGCCATCACTAATTAGGGTGAAGGGATTGCTGCTGCTGTTGCTGCTGTATTTAAATGCACATGGCGAGCCTTACATAATTATTTTCCACTTGATGAACTTATTACTCAATGTGTAATATAGGAAGACAAGAGAATAACTTTCAAGAATTTATAGACTTTTTTGTGGAGAAATGTGCCTATATAGAAGAATGTATATAACGTGTAGGCAGAGTTTACAAAGCAATGAAATAGTTGCCGTGTATTCAACATTGAGCTAAGAATTGGGTCATAGCTTTGAGGTCACATTTACAGCCCTTTGAAATGACTTCTCCCAGCAGTAATCTGTGTCCTATTGTGTTGATTGAAGCTCTTCGTTTCTTTATGTCCTTAAATTACAAATTATTATGTTTTTCTTATTTTAATAATTGTGTAAATATAACCATATTGTATATACTTTTGTGATTTTCATTTTTTTAACAGGTTTTTAAGATCCATCCAACTACATAGCTATATTTAGTTTTAGCATGGCTTATATTTATTGTATCATTGTAGTTTTCTTTTTTTTCAGTACTGAGGAAAGACCTTCTAACTGAGTTACATCATCAACCCCCAACCCTGTTTTTAATTTTGAAGCAGGGTCTCACCAAGTTGCTAAATTGCCCAGGTTGGCCTTGAATTTGCGGTCCTCCTGCCTGGCCCAAACTCCTAGAGTGCTACTGTATGCCTTTAATGAAATAATTTATTAATTCATCTTAGCATTCATAGAAACGAGTTTTTTTCTGGTTTTTTACTATTGTAAATTGGTTATAAACTGCCTTAATTCTCTATTGTTCATAACAAACTTAGAAAGTTAAAACAACAAAAATTTATTATCTCACAGTTTGGTGGTTTGGGAGCCAGGGAACTGACTGCAGGCCTCAGCTGGATTTCTTTGCTGAGGGTCTTACAAAGCTAAAATAAACCTGTTAGGGCTACAATCTCTTGTGAGGCTCAAGCTGCTGTCACTCTCATTCTTGGTAGAATTTACTTCCTTATAGCTGTTAGGACTCAGGGCCTTACTTTCTTGCTGCCTGCCACCTGGGAATCTTTCTCAGCTTCAGGGGTTATGGACCACTTCCTTCCATGTGAACCAGTCTAATACACAGAAGTGTGTTTAGTTAGTGTTAGCAAAAGAAGTGTTTCCAATAGTGAATCTCTTCTAAGCCCCACCAAGAATGATAATTCTTTTGATTATCTCAAAATCAACTAATCAGAGACCTTACTTATTTCTGCAGATCCTTTCTGCTATATAATAACATTAACATAGTAGTGAAACCTTATCATATTTAAAAGTCTTGTTCACACTCAAGATGAAAGTATCATACAAGGTATTATACCAGGACGTGGAAAACTTGGGAGCCATTTTGGATATTTGCCTACCACATGAACAGTTTTGAAAATGAATAGTCTTGAATGAATAGTCTCTTGTTTATTACTATATATATATTTTGTTTGTTTGTTTTGTTTTGTTTTGTTTGTTCCCAAGAATCAAACTCAGGACCTTGCACTTGCCAGGCAGGCACTTATGCCACTGAGCTATATCCCCGGCCCATATCTCTTGTTTATTTTGGTGTACTAGTGGTAATTTATTATAGGTTTTCCAACTCTACTGTTTGGCAAAACATTTCCAAAGTGGGTTTACCATATTTAGCCTCTATTAAGATATAAGAATTTGTTGTATATACATCCTCATTAACAAGAATTTATATTTCAATACATTTTTAATAATTTTATTATAACTTTACTCATCATTTCTTTTTTGAAATTTTTAAATTTCTTTTTTGAAATTTCTCCCATTTCTTAGACTTAATCCTACACATCTTATTTTTTACTGAAATTGTAACATTTGAATCAATTTTTAAATGATTTTATACGTCTTTTTGGTTAATAATGTCACATTCAATCAACTCACTAAATCATCTTATTTATTTTAATAATTTTTCTATAGTTTTTATTTTCTAGGTGAATAAATGTATCATGTAATTAATGACAGCTTTATTCTTTTTTTCCTATTTTTATAATTTATATTGAGCTTTCACGTCTTCTGGAGCAGGTGAAGTTCTTTAGGACAGTGTTGAATTAATAAAAATTATCTTTTTTTGTTTCCTGGTTTTAGAAGTAAGGCCTTTAATCCTTCACTACTTACTATGGTATTTTCTATATACTTTAGGTGGACAAATTTTATCAGGTTTTTGGCACTGGCTTCACAAGTTGGTCTAAAGTTTTAAAGGAATTCTAATTAAAACTTTAAAAGAAGCTTTTGAAAAACTTGATAAAATAGTTTTAAAATGTATATGAAAGAGGAGAGGACTTAGACCACACAAGGCACCACCAAAGAAAAAGAAAAATATGTGGATGTATTACCTTCCAGATAGTCAAAGTTTATTATCAAGGAAAAAAGTGTCATTCCACAATGATAAAGGATCAATAAACCAACAATAAAGAGTAATTCTAAAAGCTATATATACCTAATAACCTCCCTTCAAAATACTTGATGCAACAACTGACAGAACTTAAACAGATATATCTTCAATTCTGACAGGAGAGTTCAATGTCTTGCTCTCAATAACCAACAGAACAAGTAGGCAGAAAATCAGTAAGGGTATGGAATATCTGAATAACACTAACATTGGACTTTGCCTCATTGTAATTTATAGAATACTTTACCCAAAAGAGCAGAATCCACAGTGCAGCAGGTATAGTTACCAAAATGGATAAGCTTCTGGGCCATCAAATAAGTCAATAGGTTCAAGAGTATTAAAATTGAGCAAAATATATTCTCTGAACCAATGGAATTAAAATAGAAATCAATAATATAATATATTAGAAAATATACAATATTAGGAAACTATAAAATATGCTTCCAAATAACTCATAATCCAAGAAGAAATTATGAGGCAATTAAGAGGTAGTTTTGAACAAAGTATAGTAAAACATTTTTTAGAACAAGAGATTTTAATCATTTTTAATAATGTTATTCTTAAGTAGAGGGGATATTGACAGGTGTTTCTTATGCTTTATAACTTCAATATAGCTCCCACACATAAGTATAAATGGAAATATGAATAAACACATAGCAAATACTCTTTACAAGTACTTTGTTTTTTTTTTTTTTTTTTTGGTTTTTCTCCGGTACCAGGAACTGAACTCATGACCTTGCGCTTGCCAGGCAGGCGCTTTGCCACTGAGCTAAATCCCCAGCCCCTCTTTACAAGTACTGTATGTGTATATTCCAAAATTGAGTTGGGATAGATATATCTGTGTAATACATTTCAGACTTTAAATAAAAGAGGGCCTTAACTCTCAGGCTACATGACATAAGTCACGGATTAAATGTTATTTCTTCTAAAAGCATTTGACTTCAAATAACACTAAAAACCATACCACATCCCCACATCCCGTGCTTGTTGCCTGCCCAGGTTCTCTGTGGTCTTTGTCAAAGAAGAGAAAATGAACATATGTGCTCCACATAGTTGCTTGTATCATTGGGCATAAAAAAAAATAACCCATAGCATCTGCACTTCCCTGTTTTAATGAGATCCTGAAGTGGTGGCGGCAGCTGCTGCATTTATTGCTTCTGTAAACGAGAGCCAGTAGAGGGGACATGTGTTTCCTAACGTCACTTCTGGAAGAGGAATATGATGGCAAAGCACAGGTGAACAATTTAGAGACAGGAAACTGGGCTGCCTTCTTATGTACTGGAAACAACTTAAGGGAGACAGCACATTTAGCCTCTGGTGGTGAGGGTCATGGAGTGGGGACACAAACTAACCCACGAAGGAAAAGCAGCAAAGACCCAGATTTACCTTGTGTGACCAACAAAAGGGTAATATCAATGATTCCAGCCACTAAGTCAGTTTTCATTTTAATAAAATGAATAAGAAGTTTTATTTTAAATCATAATTTAATAGTTTGGGAATTGTATGTGCGTGGAAAGATTTTCCTGAGATATACTCCTCAATACAAACACATACAATGATTATACCTTCTGTGATTTTTCTTTCAAGTTAATGGTTAAATGTTTTTAAACCCTGAGAATGAAAAATATTATTGGATTTGGATTTTTTTTTTGTCTTCTTGAGACAGGGTCCCACTATGCAGTTCAGGCTAGCCTTGAACTCACTTTGTAGCCCAAGCTGCTCTTGAACTTGCAATGATCCCCCTGCCTCAGCCTCTGAAGTGCTGGGATTACAGGCATGCACCACCATGCTCAGCCAAGTATTATTGGATTAAAATATATATCATGTATATTATTTGAGTAGCTGCAGTTTCCCCAAGCAAACATTTAACCATGATGAAAGGTGTGTTGCTCAAAATCATTATATATCTCTTCCTATTTCTTGATCAAAGTGTAAATGATTCTCCTCAATATTCACATCATTTTTAGAAAAAAACTTGCTTATTAGAAAAGATTATATCATAAAAGTTGTATAGATTTTTCATCTTATTTACAGAATAGATCCCTAAAAACCTTTCATATTGACTGTAGCTCAGAAAAATGAGGTTTTCATAATATTAAATGAGACCCAAAAAGCATGTCAGATTTATAAAACCATTTGTTCCTACAAAACGATACAAGTGGAAGGCTTTTGAAGAGGGTTGGCTTAAAGCAGTTCATTATTCTGAATGCTGGATTAATGTTCATAGTTTTCTGTTGCTCACTTTTATGTGGGGGCTGGTCTGAAACGCAGTATATTATGCAATGGTTTTGTCATGTCTCAGTGATGATATTAACAGTCTAATGCTAAACAGGTTCTGAGGAAATGAGGAGGGAAAAAAAATGACTTACTATATTTACCCTGAAACAAGATTCAATCTGCCACTGTATTTAATGGTATATTTTTCATTATCTCACAAGCATATGTTGAAACCGCTACAGATGATGAAGTTAGCTGCTGGGCAGAGTTATCATCACGGCTTTCCATCTTTATTTTTAATAAGAGGAACGAGCAAATTGTTTGTGACCTTTGTCAAGGGCTTTGTGGGAGGCAAGAGACCTAACCACAGAATCACTAGCCTGGAGCCCTACTGAATATTCAGATCCGCCTTTCCTAGAGTAAATTGTCTTATTCCAACGCCATTGTTTCCAGTGGAGCCCTGTTTTGAACAAAGGCTCCAAAGCCAAGGGTGAACTATATTTTTTCTTTAAAAATATTGTGTGTATCTAATATAACCAATTAGTCAACAATTAATAAACACTACCATTACTCTATCAAAATAATGTAAACTTCATTTCTAAAATTCTACATTATGGGAGAGGAAGGAGTGGAAGAAGTACTAAAAATATGTTACATGTGCAGATATGCCCAAATGAAATCCACTAGTCTAAATCACTAATATGCAGGGAGTGAATAAATAAAGTTACAAATTGAAAAATTTTGTATGTAATAGCAATAAGTGGTCCTGTTCTGTTTGGAGCAAAAACACATTTGCCTAAGGTCCATACATCCCTAATATTAATATGTCTGGTGTTACTTAGGAGCCTGGAATCCTAGGCAACCTGACATATTTGTAGAATCAAGCCTCCTGGGTTAGATGGAATCGCTATCTCTAATAGGAAAAGCAACTCCTGTTGGGTGCTTAAGTGTTGTGTTAAACTCTTTACTCAGTTTTGGGATATAATTCTTACTCTGGAGGAAAATCCTGTGATCATCTCTATTTTGCAGATTGGTAAACTGGGAAGAAAAAGACAAAGTAACTTGCTCCCAGGCACCCAGTCAATCCTGGAGTTCAGAGGATGAAAGTAAAATGCTGGGCATCTGACCTGGGTGCTTAGTTACTGTCACATGTGGGAGGAAACTTGTTCTCTCAAACTGCTATCTTTGGAATGGTCTTAGTTATTATCCAAATGATATATATGATATTTCTGTGTACCAACTCCTCATGATGAATGTAACTATTATGTACTACAAACATGTACTAATAAGAACAAAAATTAAAAGAGAAGAGAATGTAAGAAATCTTTGCTTTCAGAAGTGTATATTCACTTATCCTGACTAAATTCTAACCCAGCAGATAGCTTGTTTCCCTGTAGGAAGACTGCATTGCCCACCTACACTTGTTGTAACATATGTCTCTCTTGAAAGGCATATATTTTACACCTCTTTTTGGTCCTATAGACGTAGACACATATATCCATAGACATATATTTTGTATGACATCCACTTTAGTGCTATCAGATAGGCAAGAAAGTCTAACATGATAAACAGGTGGATGCTCTGAAGTTTATGCCGCACATCCCTGGGTGGAAAATGACCAGCACTCTTTGATTGTAGTCCTAGGTAGGAAATGGCTCAATCCACAATAAAGAGAACATGGATATTTACAACTGCCCTCTGTCAGTTACAGGAAGATCATTGAAGATAAAGGATGACAAATTTTGAGCTTACCTGCTAAATTTTATTTTTCTATTACAAGTAATATTTTCTTAACAGCAGTATGTTTTTCTAAAACTACTATAGTTATTTATGTATGTGAAAATAGGATTGATTAGAAAACTGAATTCTGTGCTTTAAAGCCTCAGTACTACTCATGAGCAATTAGAAACAAATATTTACCAGTGGTGATGCATTAAATCATCCTTTAAAAAGACAAATGCTACACAAATGTAGTTAGTAAGCTGGTGACAATACCTAACAGTTTGTTACTAGTCCATCATCGCTGGGAGCTTACCCCAGAATATAAATTAACACACTGCTTCCTTTATTGAGAATTTCTTATAATTAAAAGAAAAAAATAGTTGAATCAAACGGTGTGCTTTCTGATACAGTTGACTTACATTGCTAAACTGATACTTCAAGTAGGATTGCTGCAGCCTACTTTCAAGCTAGACTTCTTAATTTAAAACCATTTTCCCTACTGGGTTATCTTTACTAAAATCATATATCTATTGCTTTTATTAAGGTTACTTAGTCTCCTTAGTCTTTGTATTTGTCAAAACCTTGGTAAGAATATGAAGCAAACCTCGTAAATGCTTCCCATAAATGCTTGATATTCTTACACTGGGTGGTTGCTAATAATCTTCATATTTCTTAAATAATGAACATGTTATTAATTAAAAATGAAAAAGACCTATGACATGACTTGATTTCTTCTTATACTGAGTAGTCATACTGTGCATTCAATCTTTTCATGATTTGTTTTCTTTATAAAGAACAAAGAAAATAACATTTAAAATAATTTATAGCAACATTCTTAATATATTCACAGAAACTACCATTTTAAAATGCAATAAATACATCCATATTATCATTTCATAGAGGTCCCACTTTCTCATTAGTAAACAGGGATATTTCAAGAGCAATATTATGAACCAAAGCCTTGAGTTTGCCCAAATTAAATGACTAAAGCCCTTGACACTGAATTTCAATTGTATAATTTTATGTACGTGCATCTGTTAGTTGAAAAATTGAATATACACTGTCAAAATTTTTTAAACTGAAAGCTGTTTTGTAACATATTTTAAAAGAAAAAATGGAATACAGTGTTATTCTCTTAGCTTGTTTCATTCTTGTTTGTTTTTTTTTTAGCTTCAGCAAAGAATTCCTGTCACAACATTAAAGAAATACGGACAGTCTTCAGCAATGCAATTGATAATGAACAAGTATGAAAATAAAACCATGGTTAATCACCAAAGACAAAGAGAAAAGTAAATTAGAAGAGTAAATGTTAGTTAAGTAGTCACTTATGTAAGAAAAACTCAGCTAGAACAATCTGCCAGTCCACTGTGACAGTTTTCTTAAGTAGTGACATACAAATGAAACCCACATATATATAGGGTTGCTGTGTGGGATGTGTCTAATGGCTTGACCTAAAATAAATATGACTCCTCTTTTCAACTCTCTCAAATACACCAGATCGCTTTTTACTGATCATCGTTCAATTCTGACTTGGCCTAGCCTCTGAGATGCTACACATGAATGTTTCTATCAGTGACCTCAGGACTGTCTGGATGTGACCCAGCTCCTGAGATGGCCTGTCTTCATGCTTTGTGTTAGGATCACGGGCGGGACTTGTAGTGGTGATAGAAAGTCTCACTGCTTTCACATAACCTTGATAGACTATAATACCATAGTTGGTGTTACAAGAAACTTGCAAAAGAATACATATGTTGGTAAGAGTGTTTCTATCCTTTAGACTTACATAAATTTTGAAAGAAGGGATGCCATCTAAAAATGGCCACCTACTTGTAGGTCTTTTTAAAATTTGCTTTAAAATTTTAATTGAACAAATTTATGGGGTACAGTTTCATAATCCCATAATGTATAAGAATCAAACAGGGTAACAGTTAACATTCTCCACTCCTTAAAATTTAAAAATCTTTTATTAATAATTGTACACATTTATACAGTTTGAATGTCATGCTTTCATAACCTTGGCTAACTGTCTTTTGTTGTTAAGAATGCAGTATGGTTACACCTAGCTAGAAATCGTTAAAGGAGTAGATGTAGTAATAGAAAAGGAATGGCATTTGGAGTTAGGAAGGCTAATTCTGAAGTAGCCATTGGGAAAGCATAGACAAACCTCTCTGAGACGTTAGTGATTGGATGTCTACAAAATGGGCTCTTTGTTTTCTTCAAAAGATGGTCTTCAATAGCAAAAGACAAAATTATATTGAAAAGATAATAGATCCTAACAAGAATTAGGTGATTAATTAATGCTTAAGTATATGTTTGTCTAGATGTAGGTATATTCATTCTTTTTTTATAAATGTAATTTTAACTTTCTGTAGCACACTGAAACTATTACCACATCCTAACATGAGGGTCTTATTCAAATTCACTCATTCATTCATTCATTCACCTTGCCTATTCAGTGAATATGTGTACGCACAAAGAAAAGCATGCCATACAGTTCACTCCCACTTTTGCCTATAAATGCTGATAATTTGTGGATGCTCTGAAGCCCATTTAGTTTTTTCTCTGTGTCTGTGAATGTCAGATGAGATACTTTGATTTAGTCTCTATCTGAGGACATTTGTTTGGATGATTAAAATGATATAGCAGCCACTAACAATGCAATCTGCCAAATGGTCCCACATTCCTTTGTCTTCTCTGGATAGGTCTTTTTGGCTTTAGAATCAGGGGAGAAATTTCTAAAATTTGATTTTTTTTAATAAAAGCTGATTGGCTATGATCCAAGGGAGCAAAGCCAGATTGTCATTAGAAATTGAAACTAAAACCCCGCACTTGTGATCAGAGACCTGAATGCTACGATTCATTAATACTATTTTGATAACCAGTTCTTGAAAAATATTCTGTATGAACAATTGGGGAGTCTAGCAAAATAGTTTTGACATTTTGCTAACATTAGTGCTTCAACACTGAACCATCTGCTAGAGAGTTACGAGTCTGAATGAAAGGTGTAAACCTGGATTAGCATCGATATGGTTTTCTATCAAGTTTGGCTTATTCTCATCTCACTGGATGTTTTCCAGGTCCCTTTGGAAGCCAAGATTGCCATTGTAGAGTGCAATGCCATATGTTAAGATTCATATGACATATTACCTAAAAGTCATGAATTATAATACCATGTCTCTTTATGGAGCTGTGATTAGAAATGTTTATGTAAATGTAATACCTCCAAAGAAAAATGGTACCCTGTGTTGGGCAACAGTTTGCATGGTGGTACTGAGATTTCCTGAGTCAGTCAAAGTGTATCTAAAAAGCAGTCTATTCCTGGGATAATGAAGAGCCAACACCTTTTTCTAACTGTACTGATTTTAAAGGAGAAAGAACAGATTGAGGTGCTATTAGGAAAATGCCAGTAACTTCCCCTACAAAGCAATAAAATCATAAAGAAAAATGAAATACTTCAAAAGGTAGCCAAAATACCTTAATACCCAAAGGCAAGTAAAAATGGCAAAAGAACATATATCATAGGTTATCATATATCATGGGTTTTTAGAAAAACCCATAAATGTCAATATTTTGTTCTGTTGAATATTTTAAGGTATATGTCATACATACACACATGAATGCAAGAATACACATAGTATTTTCTAGTTATTAATCAGAGATACTGTACTTTATAACTGGAGTTTGAAATTTTTCCTAATGCACAAATGTAAGGTGACTACTTTGAGCTTTGAGACAGAAGCAATAGCTTTTCATGGCTTAAGTTACAATCTCTTATCCTAGCCCCTCACTGCAACACTTTTTATGGATTATTTGCACAAGATTAAAACTCACTTTTCATGGAAGGATGCTTCTGCATTCTAACTAGTGTTCCATAGCCTATATTGTAATAGATATACATAGGAATTCACTGACAAATACACTTTTTGAATTGCTTTTACAGTATCTGAAACAGTATCATTTTTATTAATATGTAATGTTGAAAGAAAATACTATTCATGATGATAAATAAAGATAAGTTCTTGAAATAAAAATGACTTGTTTAATCTTCCAACTATGTAGCATGCAATGTTTGTTAAATATCACTATCCCAAATTAGTAATGAAAGATTAATCAAGATTGGTAATTATATAAATTGTTTGTAGGAGGCATATACATTTCTATATGTACCAATAAATATCTGATTTTGTCTGAACAGTTTTACATATACTTTCAATTGAATAATAAATATGACACTTAAAAGTAAGTAATATTTCTATGCATAACAAATCCAAAGTATAAAAGGTTTCAGATTCTTTAGAAGTTCTACGGAGCTATGGTGTTTTTATACATAAATTAATGTAGATTTCACGTAGTTACAAAATGGGTCACTACACCCAAACTCGCTGTCCTGTATATTCTTAGCTCTCATCAAACTGTGTGGGCAGATAGTCAAGGCTTGGTGTCACTGTGGGATCAGCCGCATGTGAGGATGTGTGGGATCGGCATGATTGGCTGTCACTGGTTTCACTGACATCTGTCCCCACAGTGAGACAAGCTGCAGCATGAATTATTGAAGACATACACATGCAGATCTGTGTCATGATTACGCCAAATAATACATTTTGCCACACTCTTGAGAGCTGAAAGAAGTCATGGTCGACATCATCTTTAACCTTTTTTGACAATCTGCTACCATGTCACAGATTTAAAAAAGAAACACAACACTACGCCAGTCTTGTGTCTCAGAAATGCATGGAACACAAACCCCTCTCAGTCACTGAAGAGATTCTATCTGCTCTCTTCAGCAGAGATTTGCCAAACGATTTAAATGTACCCATTTTGATAGATCTTTGTTTCATCAGATGATTGATATCTTATAGCTAAATGATAAAAGCAAAATTAGTGTCATTTGCAGAGTGATTTCACTGTGGCAGATGAGTGGACGTTACTGCCCCAAGGAAGTGTCTCTAACAGGAGGAGCTTGAAGCAGCTTATAAAAAATAACAAATGATTTCATCAATAACCTTGTAAAAAGATTGTTGCAGATTTTTAAAAATGTGGTTAATAGTCTTATCAATCAGGAAATATAGTCCAGACTAGTAATTCAAGAATCTACATTTAGAAAATTTTATACTGCTCTTTAGCAGTTTTATTACACTACAATCCCCCAAGTCCCACAAAATATATTTAATACTCAATTATAACTCGAGACACAGTATTTTTTACATATACATATAGATAATATATAATCCATATATGTATACTTATGATTCTGAACCAAATTATATTGCTATATTATTACTGATAATAGTATTCATTTGAATGATTCAAATATAAACTGTGCGGCCTCAAATAAGTTACTTAACCTCCCTGTGTCTCAGTTTTGCTTAGCTATAAAATGACATAAAAGGTACACATTTGCCTGTCATGCAGGGTTGTCGGATAGGCAGAAAAAAAACAGTAAATACAAAAAATATTTAACAAATTCAGAGCACTAGTATTTAACATTCATAATAGTGCTTTTACAAACGAATGGCTGCTATAATGCCTTACTTCCTTTAGCATTTTACAATGGTATTTTCCCCTTGGAAAAAAGACAAGTGAATGTTTCCATAATTCTACCTCTCCTCTCTCATTTTCCATCCTGTTCAAACACCCCAGGGCTTGAATAGTGGCTGTGACACTTAGAAATAAATTTTGGTACCATGCCTAGAAGAATAGTTTAGATATCAATGGGAGAAAATTTTTCTTGGGTCTTACATATTTTTGCACATCTTGTGAGTGGGGAAGCTCTTTGCTTTTGCTCCATACTGTCTTCTAAAGGATTTTTAAAATAGTGAACAGCCTTGGAAGATGAGGTAGCATCTTCCCCAAGAACAATGGGCTTGCATGTTTTTCATCTAGTATAAAAGATCGGGGCTGTCCAAGCTCAGAGCTCCCTTTTATAGTGTAACCACTGTGTGTGTAGGTATTATCTAGCTCTTTTTGCAGAGCATTACTGTAAGAAGTGGGACTTAGCATCAATGGTAATTCTTTGGCCTCCGCTACTACGCTGAGCAATAAACTATTATTTGTCTTTGGCCAAGGAGTCTTATGTCTTCTGCCAGAATCTGTAGCAGTCTAAAAGGCTAGATTCTAAGTACAGTAAAGCTTTAACTTTTCACAGTTCTTCACAGGCATTTAAAAAATCCAATCCTATCCTGTCTGATTCAGGGTAGTTACCTCTTTTGTGATGTGATATTTTTGTGAGGGAGGGTGGCTTCGAAAGAGAAGAACAGAAGTGAAACTCCTATTCTTAATCTGTACTGTTGGATAGTTGGTGCAAAAAAAGGCCACTGGGGGAGTTTTAAGGAAATACCCTCATAAGTGTGTTCTCTCATTTGTATGTTTATATTTTACAGAAAGTAAAAATAGTGATAGGACTTCAGGGTCCTCCAGACAGCAGGAAAGCAGACTCCAGACCACTCTACCAGAGCCATCCAGACTCACATCTCCGTGGTGCTTTGATTGCCGTAGGCTCACCTGCTCGGTGACACCCGACCCAAATTCCACCTTCCTAGAGCTGGGGACATAGTCAACCCCGGGGATAGCAGAAGCTGGGTCGGAGGGCCGCGTGGCAGACCAGACAGATGTGACAGTAGAAAGGTCTGTACCGTGGTGGATGACAGGAATGTTCACTGCACCTGCATAAGAATAACAGAAGCTTGAATGGCCAGAAAATCAGTGGGGTTTCCAGAGTAATGCTTTTACTGCAGTAGCAGCAACTTCACTCCACTCAGTGTTCTGGTCCAACTTGAGGGAGGCTCCTGAGCCTCTCTGAGGGCTGTGAGTTGTCACTGTGCCTCTTCCCCCTGACACTGAGACCAAGAAGAAAGCTAGAGGAGGGCCTCACACAGGGGCCCTGCAGAGACAGCCCTTGGGGAGAGCTGTCTCAACACTGCACAGGAGGGGAGAGGTGCCCGCTGAGAAACAGCCCCAGCCTGTTTCGGGAGAAGAAACTCAGAGACGAGATCTTCAGCCGGAAAATAATCAATGAGCAACTGGGAGACTACAGGGCCTGGAGCTGAATGTTCCTAATTAAAAGTTTTAGCTGGGTTGGTTTTCTCATTTTATCCAAATGGTGCACACAACATTACCAACCCATTCCATGCTGCAAGGGTGGCCCATGACTGGCTAAGCTAACAAGTACATTTTGCCTCCTTTCCTATAATGATTTCAAGATGGACATGTAACTTAGCAAAATCATGGACATGTACTGATCTGCAGGTCTTTTGCTGGTTATACTGAAGTTAAGGGATAGAGCAAGGGGGCTGTACCAGCTGTCTTATGTCCATTTAGCCATCCTAAGTAGGCAGAGTGGACAAATAGAGAAACATGTGCCTATGTGGATAGTCACAGAATTTCTTTTTGCTTATCAAAGCTGATTACCTGCTGCTATTGATGGACTTCTCATTAAATAATTTTATAAGCCTCCATGCTTTTTGTTAGGTTTTTTGTTACAAGCAAAGGTTAAGTATTCTAGATATGATATGTACTGCCTTGAATCTAGGCCTTTGGGACCTAATTCTCACCATTGACTCAGTTGTTGTTCTGTTTGAGTCTACACCAATCCTTCCAAAAATCATCTAAAAAATCCATTCCAAAGAGGTGTTTACAAAAATGGTACAGGAAAAGAGAATATGAAAAACCATTATTTGAAAGGTCAGATGATCCATTCAAATTCCTGTTGCTTCTGACTTCAGTAAACTTTTGAAGTCAATAAAGTTAGATGTGTGGCTTCAACTATCTGTCTTATCTTTTGTCTATTGTCATTCTGGAACCTCTGTCTTCTTATACCCTGTTTAACTGACACACATTTATCCTTTTTCTCTCTAAACTTCTCTCTAATCTTGTTCTCAAAGGCTTCATTCACACTGAAGCACTGGTTCTCGCTTGTGTGTGCATGTGTGTGTGTGTGCATGTGTGTGTGTGTTCGTGTTCCTGCTTGGGACTACGTCAGTGTACGAGCCCCTGTCTTTAAATGTTCACGTCAGTGCATTTAAACAAAACCTTGCATAGAGTGTAAGAGAAATTTTATTATTTCCCTAAATCCTGTCTTTGGCTCATAAATTCCAGGTTAAGAACTCCTTCATTAAGTTATAAATGACTGATAAAAGTTTCGTATGTTAACCCAAGTATTTTTATTTAAATAACTGAAATTGAAGCCAGGAGATGCAGCTCTAATTTTGTGCACTACAGTGTGCTTGACAGAAGGTAATTTAGATGGAGGTATCTTCTTGTCTTTCCTGAAACCGTACTGACCAAGGGCTCACCTACATGAGTCCTGGCAGCTTAGTGTATGACCCCAGGCGTGAGTGGGGATCAGGGAGGTTGTTCCTAGCCATATTAGAATAATAATCTTCTGGATAAGGTAGAAATGCATTACATTAATAATGTAATAATGCCAACTGTAGCAAGCAGATTTGACAGTTGCCTGGATGGAATAATTTTCTCATTGTGCTCTATTGTTCTGTAGGCTAGTAGGAGAATAAAATGAACACTGGAAAACATGTTTGTTTTCAAATTCAAACAGTTGAAGGCACAAAGTTAACTAAATGAAGAAAGCATAATGTATTTTCTTGGCACTTATCTGAGTTGTGTGGATTACCAAGGATTCTTGTGTACAAAGTTGTTTTGTGCCAGGATAAGAGAATAAGATTAGGATCTGCCTTATTCCACGTGTTTCATAATCCAGGATCTGCATATGTTGTAGTACAATTTGGTTTTAGAACCTATTGTGTATATGACACTTTAAAAATTATTTGCACACAGCAGCGATATATTTTTCTTATGAATACTGAAGCAATCTGAGCTATCTTTGAATTTTTGAGGGCAGAGTAGAGCAAATTGAAAATAGAAATCTTTATAAAGAATTGATTCTCATTTAGATATGAATGTGGGAGAGAAAAATCATCTAAAAAATCCATGGTTCTCTTCTCTAAGTCAGTTATAAAAAGAATATATGTAAAGTACCTGAATTGTTTGAAGTTGATATCCTTGTTCCCCCAGTGTTAACTTATTTATGAGTATGCAAATTGTATGCAAAATTAGGAGACTCCCTGGGGGTATAGCATTCTACTGTCAGCAAGATATTTTAAAAACAGATGTTTTAATATAGTCTTTAGGATTTGATGAGAGAAATTATGAAGTGCTATGTGAAGCCAGCTTTTTGTAATTTAAAATTTTTTCAAAAGCATATTGATGCAGTCTCCTTTAGAATACATAGGTAAACTTTTTCTAACTGGTAATCAAACAAAGATGTGAGACAGTGAAGGTTTAGTATGGAAAAATAATATTTAGAATGTGACATTTGAAGAGCTTTTTAGAATTCAGGCATTTCTTTGCTTTTTAAACTATGATTATAACCTAGTATTTTGGGTATGCTGTATAAAAACTTCATTAATTTGAGCTTTGGAAGAATGGATTATTTATTACAATATACTCCAAATATAGTACATCTTCTAAAGATAATGTAATATATATTTTCACAATTTTCAGAAATCAAGGGGCATTGTATAGATATTGTAAATTTAACTATGAAATAAAATCCTTTCTTCAACATTAGAGAGAAAAGTTCACAGATTTCTCTCCTCTTTCTCTATATATCATTTCATTAGCAAAGCTTTTCTTATTTCATTCCACAGAGACATATGAATTGGTGGCTTGACATATGGCACGTCAGGTGTGAGAGACATTAGCTACTTCACCTCTTATTCCCACTACTCACCCCTCATAGACCCTATTTCTCCAGCTAATCTTCTATGACTATAGAAATATTTGTTCCCTGAGGAGGGTAAGGTCAAATAAACCAAAATGATGACTTACTGAAGTTCTCCAATAATACTGTGTATAGAATAAAGGAGTATGCTGATCATATGCAACCATAAGTTCTTATTAAACTAGGAAGGCCCTTCTAAACAGCTCAAGCACAGTAGGCCTGTGAGCAGAATCTTTTCTTTCCAAAGGTACATTCCTGTCCAAAAAAGTAACAAACTGGTTTTTGGCTGTCAATACAAATTGCTTGCTCTTTGCATATGACATTCCTGAATCTCTAATTCCAGATATGCAAAAAAAAAAAAATTAAATAGGGTAAATGACTAGAGTTGAATTCCAACTCAATGGGAAGGACATGGAACACACTAAATACAGAAGAGATTTAAAGACCAATCATTTTAATTGCATCCTAGATGGTGAGTCAGCAACTCTGCAGGTAAAGATGACTGTGCCTCAACTTTTCTTGGAAGAGGGCGTGCTAGGGACTTCTCTGACATATCTTGCTTTTCTAGACACACTTGTCTCACATATTGGAGCCCACACCACCATCATCGTTACCATTATGCTACATACTTACATCAGTACAAATGCATACACAATCTTGTGTGATTATTAAGTCATCCCTCTGAGGGAAGCAAGATGAAATTATTGTCCATAATTTAGAAATGTACAACCTAAGATCAAGAAAGGTGAACCTCTCAGGATTTATTTACTGCAAAAGAAAAAGGTGATTTTAAAAATGGGATGGTTTATTCCAAATGCCGTGTTCTTTCCTTTACTGGCAGGGGCTTCCCACACATCTATTTTGTAAATAGGAATTATCGTGATCAGTTTTATACTCCCAAGCTCTTTCGTGGCTTCCTTGTATAGCTTGCTTTCTCCCGCATTTTCAATTTGTAATGTTTTAATCTTTTCTGCATTTCACCCTTCTGATATGTTTGAAGAAAAAGATATTATAAACTCATTAGTATTGCAATGTTTATAATTTAATATAAATAACTTTATTTCAGCAAACCTAATAAAGGCTTATTTATGAATTTACTGAGAATCTCTTTTATAACAGACAGTTTTCCAGATTCTGGGTTAAAAAAAGCACAGAATAAATAACTAAACATAATGGCATCATTGAATTTAAATTTTGGAGTTCAGCGAATTGGAGATAAAAAAAAAAGTCATGTAAAGTGTTTTAAACACTTCTTCACGCTACAGAGAAAAGAGATGAAAAGTACCAGATTTTGGTTGTGAAGGATTGATTTCATTTTAAATAAACTATTCCTGAAGGCATAAATGAGAAAATAATACTTGAACAATGTCCTGAGGAGGTAAGAAAGTGAATTAGAAGGCACCTAGAAAAAAAAATCACCAGGCGGAAGACCAAGCATAAAATTTCTGAAGCGAGATACAATTTATTCAAAAAACAAGGACTGCATTGTAGCTTTTGAGAGGACTTGAGGTTTCATTGTGAATGACATGAAAAGTCATCAGAGAGCCTGAGCAAAGGAATGTCATGATTTCTGTCACCATTTGGAAATTGAAAAACATGCCCAAGGTATTTTATAGTTCTTCCCTGCAGGAGGCAGACTATTCTGTCATTCAAAGCCCTGTCTAGAGCCAGAAAACACATTGCTTACTGTAGAGGATATTATATAATAAAAGCTTACAACTAGGTTTAAAATGTTTACACTTAATTAGTGTAAAAGAACTTGTAAGTTACTACAGAGGTAAGAAGCAGCTATGTCCTTAGCGCTAGAGAGGAAGACAGAAATATTTCAGTTTAGAAAGTTGGAGGTGTACAATAGAGGTGAGCAGATCAAATCCCAAGGAGGGAATCCTGGCCAGATTTTGTTCGTGTCTTTGAGGAGTCTGAACAAAACTGATACTGCGGGGGATATTGCTACCTGATTAGGTCATTACCAAGGAAGGAATGGCTGTTAGAGGTGAAGAAATGACGTAGGGTGGTGCTGGCATGAACTGCAAGCAGCGGGAAACTAATTTATTGCTTCTTCCTGTTGGAAGAATTCCTGCTGGAATTTATCCTTCTTCCTATTGCTTCTTCCTTCTACATTTATCGCTTTTCTCCTGTTGGTCAAGCCTAAAATCATCATCAGCTGTATCTCTGCTCCATAGAGACAAATCAGGGTGAACTTAGATCTAAGATCAACACAAGGCTATTTTCTCACTCTTTGAATCTAGGCTGATCACATGACTTGTTTGATCACTAGAACTTGATTTCCAAGGTTAAGCTTTAAAATATGAGCACTTTTGCTCACTTTGGATGCTCCTTCTTGATGTCACCATGTACTGAAAAGCCAGTACAGACTTTTTTTTTTTTTTTTTTTTTTTTTTTTCTTTGGTACCAGGAACTGAACTCACGACCTTGCGCTTGCCAGGCAGGCGCTTTTGCCGCTGAGCTAAATCCCCAGCCCCCAGTACAGACTTTTAGAGGGTAAGGAGTCACATGAAAGAGAGCTAAGACATTCTAGAATCCATCCTGGACCTACTTGAAGCATGTGTTCAGGTGTGTTTTACAATTGCAATAAGTGGAGACTGTTATGTTATCTGTAATTCCCTTTGTTGAAAGAGTGTTTAGTGAAGCTCTCCTGTCTGTGTTAGTTTTTTGTCTCTCTGTCAAAATACTTGAGGAAAAAGATTAAAGGAAGAAAGATTTATTTTGGCTGATAGTTTCATATGTTTCAGTTTATTGTTGGCTGGGTCTATTTCTCTGGGTCTCTAGTGAGGCAAATAATCATGGCAGCTGGAACGTGTGAGTGTGTGGGAGAGATAGAGACAAAGAAAGAGAGAGAAAGGGGATGAAAGGGAGAGGGAGAGGGAGAGGGGGGAAGTGAGGAGGATAAAACATACCTTCAAAGGCACTCCAACAGTGACCTACCCAACTAGGCCCAACACCACCTTCTTTTTTTTTTTTTTTTTTTTCTCCCAACACCACCTTCTAATGTTTCCACCACCTGCAATGCCCCACCAGCCGGGGACCAACCCTTCAGTACAGCTTTGGAGGACATTTCAGATCCAAATTCTAACAATCTCTGTGTCTGTCTCTGTCTCTGTCTCCCTGTCTCTGTTTCTCTGGCTCTCTGTCTGCCTGTCTCTGGCTTTCCATCTGTCTCTGTCTGTCTGTCTGTCTGTCTGTCTGTCTCTGCATTGCATGCTGGGTATCTTGATTGTTTGTCTTTTTAACATATATAACTCTGGCTCAAAGGAATGCAGTTCCTTAAGGAGTAACATTTACTATGGGCCAGATGCAGATTGTGAGGTAGTAGAGTCTGAGCCTGATGCTCGAATGGATGAGATAAACAATTTTTGCATGTGTGAGGAATATGAATGATATCAAAGGGTAGACTGTGAGAGATTGCAAGAAACACCTGCATTTCACCAGCATGAGGGGCCTAGCAGGTTCAGACTACTGGACAAGCACACAAAGTGATAGACATTTGAGTGGGGCTATCGTTGCTCTTCCATCCTCACTTAGCTTCTGTGAAATCATTATGTGAACAGCACAGCCAATCCATAGACTCATGAGAAATACTAAATCACTGGCTTTAAATGACTAAGTTTCAAGATGGGTTGATTAACAACGGAACAAGCAAACAGTGTTTTGACATTATCACACTAGCTATTTTGTTCAAGGTAGTCTATAAGGGACAAAGATGAGGAAAATATCATAGAGAGTGAAGAGAAAGAGGCATAGAAATAAATCAAACATAGCTTCTTCTGTGGATAGTAGGAAAAGAAGTGATTAAACAAGCTATGCTTTAAGGACAGGATCTTTACTAGTGTTCTGTGTCTAAAGTCATACAATGCATAAACCATGCATAGAAGTCTGACTATAATTTCTAAATCAACACCATAAAAATATGTAGCATGTAAAATATGTTAAGCCATTTACTCCACCCAATGACTTTATCAAAGCAAGCCTATCATTATTTCTATTTTGTGCATGAAGAAAGGGGGATAAAAGATTAAACAACTTAGTCCAGACTGCACAGCTATTGAGAAGTGGGCTGGAACCCAAACCAAGGAAGACCTGCAGTTCTAGATCTGTGCTCTAACTCATTCACTATGCTGTACTTCAAAGTCAAAGAATTTGAAGGAACGTCTCAGCTAAGTAGCTAACACTTATAAATTGCAATTGGTATTACGTTACTGAGATCTATAAAAGTTTCTTTATATCCCTAATGTGTAGTTGGGGGTTATATTTTTGTCCCTAAAATTATTGTACTTGTTATCTAAATCTGAGGCTCAGTCTACTTATGATGGTGGGTAAAAAGAATGATGAAAATGCTGTAGAGCAGGTGATACTTGAGTTCGGTATTAAAGAAAGAGCAAGAGGGTATTAAAAATAATATCTTCCAGACCTCTATACACATCCAAATCCTAGGCAGTGTTCTAATCGCAATATGGAGATGTGTTTCTTTAAACGGATGTCTGACATTTTTGAATTTGCAGTAATTGCTTTACCCCAAAACTTCCTGAACAATAAATACATACCCCTGGAGATATTTTCCATCTTGTGTGACATTTATTTATAGCTACACTGTATATCTTTTGTTAAGGAATCCTAGCCTGATTTACTTTTGTATTATTTGTAGTGTACATGGGATGAGTGAGTAAATGCTTGGGAGAATGAATGGATGAATAGAAGAATGAATGGATGAATGAATAAATGATTCTCATGCTTTAGAACTGATTCACACCCATACCCCACACTTTCAATATTCCCAAAGGAATAATAGAAAAATTGAATTCTTTTCTGATGTGCTAAAAATCAGTAAATTGGAAAATATTGAATTTTATTATAAATTGTGTATTAGGATTAATGTGCAAGATTGTTTGGCTTTCTTGTCTATTGTTCTACTGTAACTACCTAATAATCATTCTCTAATCATGATTGTATTATTTAGTGCATTAATATGTTATTCTGTTCATTCATTTTTGTGCATCTATTTGAGTAACCATATATCTAAGGCACTATTTTCATGAAGTGCTGGATCTTCCTTGTTTTCCAACCAAAGTATCTCCCACTACAATATAAGAATATTTTTTCTTTTTTTTTTTTTTTGGTTTTTGGTTTTTCTCCGGTACAGGGAACCGAACTCACGACCTTGCGCTTGCGAGGCAGGCGCTTTTGCCGCTGAGCTAAATCCCCAGCTCCTAATATTTTTTCTTAATGTCTAAATATGGAAACCCTCTCAGATACTTAGAAAATGTAAACAAACTACCCAGGACTGTCACATAATCTGCAGGATCTCGTGGAAAATGAAAATGTAGGACTCTTGTTCAAAAAATATTAAGCATTTCAAGATGACCCTATCAGAACATCAAATCAAGCATAAGACTCTTCTAGCCACAGGATCCTGAGAAACTGCATGGGTTGTAGAATCATAAAGTAGGCAGTGGTGTCACCTTTCCCCTTCTCATTTGCCATATAGGTAAAATCTAAAAACCTATTCACCCCACTCTAAAGCTAACAACAAAGTGTCACCAAGCATATGCATTGAGCATGGCGGAGTTATGCCATATGTGCTCTGACCTGGAACTATGGAAATTTTCAGGAAATAAAATTTACTGCAGGTTATTTCCTATGTCATGGGGGCATAGCCCTATGAAATTCCACAAATTAAATACTCACAAGTAATTGGAAACACACACAAACTTATCTACATCCAACAGTCTTCCCTTATGACCCCTTTATTACCTACCCTTCATCACCCCATTTAAGTATTATTGTGACTTCTAATAGCCTAAGTTAATTTTGTGTGTTTTTATGTAAGTGTAGTAATATGATATGTACTCTTCTGTATCCATGTTTTTTCATTAAAAATTATTTTTGTGTGAATCAACACTGTCATTGCATTCCATTGTAGTTCATTCAATCTTATTGCTGTGAAATACTTCATTGTGTGAACACATAACAATTTTTAAAAAATCAATTGTTGACTTTTGGGCATGTTCGAGTGTCATGGATATCACAAATAATGTTGCCATGAAATCATGTCAGTATGAAAATTCTAGTGATATATTCTTGTAAGCACATGCATAAATCTGTCTCATGGATCTATCTACCTAGGAGTGGCACTGCTGTCAGGAGCATGCAGATTTCAAGTTTGGTGGACATTGTGAATCATTTTTACAAAGTTGTTATACAAATACAAATTTCCACTCATACCAACAGTACAAGGGTTCTGACTGCCTTATACCCTTATAAAGCCTTCTAAACTGTTTTTCACTTTAGCCATTCTGGTGTGTGTATTTCTATCATATTGTGGTTTTAATGTTCCTTTTTCTGATGACTAATGAAGTTGAACACTTTTCTAGTTTATTAGATATTTGGGTGTGATTTTTGTGAACTGCCTGTGAGGGTTTTGACTATTTTTCTATTGGGTTGCAAATATTTTTCTTATTTATTTGTACGCATTCTTCATATATTCTAAATCTGAATCTTTCATTGGGTACATGTGTCAAGAATATTTTCTTCCTGTCTGTTGGTTGGTTTTTAATTCTCTTATTTTGTAATAAATGCTGGCTCATATTTTTAAAGCATATCCCCTATTACACAAAAATAATAACAAATATATAAAAAGATAAAAAGATGAAAAATATGCATTGGTATCTGTGCAAATGATATTTAATTGATGATAGTGAAACTTAATGTTTTAAATTCATAGTTGAATAAAGACAGTAATACTCATGTATCAAAATTAAAAAATATTCTGTGGAAGTAATAGGAATTCCAGCTATCTGGGTGTGTATGTACAGTAGATTTTTGACATTGCCAACTGTGTGACAGCAAGACTTCTTAGCAGAATGTGAAGTGTCCAGTGAGTTCTATGAGACAATGATTTAATTTGTAAATACCAAATTTAGTACTTTGTGGTTCAGTGGACTATTGCTATATCATATTTATACTTTTTAATACTTAAAAGTGTCTTACAGGTCTGATTAAATTCAAATAATAAATACAGATTATGTTTTAGCTTTTCCTTGCACTCAAATTTCCCTGTTGTCAACTCAAAAATTTTTAAATGAAAACTTGTGTTAGTCCTCCTACCAAGCTGTATTGGTATTATTGCTTCTTGCCCCCTAACAGAAGTGATTAACATTTCTTCTAGAAGTGATATTTTATCATCAAAGAGTACGATTTTATTTCATTTGCTGTTTTTGGTCATTTATTCATTCATTAATTTTCCCCATGTATTCATTCATATAGTCAATAAGAAAACAGTAGTGAACAAAACAAACAAAACTCTCTGTCTATAGAAAGATAGTATGAGGTGACAGATAAAAAGGCTGTGCAAAATATATAAAATATTAGATAACGAGAAGTGGTATGGAGAAAAATAGTGCAGAGGGTGGGGATGAGGAGAAGAGTTGTTTGCAATTTAATTATTGTGAACTTCTGAGACCCTACTGGAAAGGCACTGTTTGGATGAGGACATGGAGAGGGCAAAGGGAACCCTGGCTGTCTGGTGAAGCTTGAAGCCAGGAAGGCAAAGACCTGAAGGCAGGAGTGAGCTTGGATAGAGAGGACACCAATGTTGTTTTGATGACTTTAATTTTACACACTGACGTACCATGTCCCATAGTCAATACCACAACCAGACAAT
Organism: Chinchilla lanigera; assembly: GCF_000276665.1. Classification (NCBI taxonomy): domain Eukaryota; kingdom Metazoa; phylum Chordata; class Mammalia; order Rodentia; family Chinchillidae; genus Chinchilla; species Chinchilla lanigera. The sequence continues at coordinate 3,697,391 of NW_004955433.1, forward strand.
TAGAAGGCTTAACTTATGAATGTAAACTTGAAAGAGGCCTGAAAGCAAAACTTATTTATATGGAAAATATAATGCTAGGCTCTGACGATTAGAAATTAGAACCATTCAAATCCCTCGAATATTGGAATAGTTCAATTTGAGATTGAACAACAGGCTATGTTGTCTTGTGATTTTTATAATTGAGAATGATGGATAGGTTGCTTCTACTTTTTCACAAAAGATAAGAAATTGGTGTTGCTTTACCTTCTGACATTGAATTACTCATAGTTTAAAATTAAAGGAGTGTAATTTTATGGGAGTCTCTCAGAAATTCAGGGTGCTGGTATTTCAAGATTCACAAAGAATGAGACAAAAGCCACGTGCTAACTGTGTTGCCCTCACCAACTTTCCTACACAAGTACAGGTGTAGTTGGGAGCAAACTGGACTCCAGACTTCTGTCGACCTGAAACTTTCATCTTGATGTTCTCTTCCATACTTTTGTTACTTGAGTAAGTGGACACACTATTGGTAAAACTGAGTATATTTTCAGTTGGTATAATTAAGTGTGTTAATAAATCTGAGATTCATAGAGAAAGAAATAATGTTGGTCAGGACTGTAGCACTTTTATCATTTTAAAGTTGGGATTTAAATTTATGCCTATAGAATTGATTTTAATCTAGCTCAGATCAACCTTTCATTATGTTTCACTAAAACATATTAACTTGCTAAGAATTCCATTAAAAGTATTTTCATAGACATTTGTAGATGTGACTACAAAAAAATATTGAAGAATTTTAGTGACTGCTTAAATCTACAATGATTAAAATTGGCTAGCAAGTATTATTAGAACCTATTTTAATCCACGTATATATGAAGACAAGATGTCAGATTCATTGAAATCATTATTCCTTTTGTTGAATTTATTACAAAGTTTTTAGCTCAATAGGTCTCAAAAATTATGAAAGTTATATACTTATACATGTATTTCATAGCATTAGTATATTTCTACATACAATTATCTTTTCTTCTTCTTCTCTTCTTCTCTGCTCTTTCTCCCCTACCCACTTCCCTCTCCTTTTTTTGTCTCTGCCTGTCAGCTTTTTAAAAATGTGTGTTTTGTGCCTATCTATGTGATGTGCCTGATTTGTCTAATTTTCAGAAGGGTAGGTGCAGAAGGAGCAATCTCATGCCTACCATACCCCTAGTACTGCATATTTAGGAATATTAGATAGTGTTCTTAGACAGATATCTCAGAGGTGGTTTTTGTTTGTCTTTTTGAGACAGTCTCACTATGTAGTTCAGGCTGGCCTTGAGCTCACTTTGTAGTGCAGCCTGACTTTGAACTAGCGATAATCTCCTGCCTCAGTTTTCTGAGTGCTGGGATTACAGGAGTGCACTACCATGCCTTGTTTATCTCATAGGTGTTGATGACTACCTTTTCTCTAATTGATAATGATGAGAGCACTAAATTTTACTATTTTTCTCAATCTGAGCAATAAGGTCATATTTATACTTAGTCAAATTTGATAGCTTTTTTTTTCTCTTTAAACTGCTATAAACCTCATAGTTGACAGTGGTCTCCAAGTTTATGCGGTAAAGGATCTTATCTGTAGAACACGACAAAATACCTTTCTGACAAGAAAACTTACTATACAATGTATGGTGTTAGCAGTTTACTTGCACTTTGATTATTTGGAGTTCCTTTTAAAAATTTATTACCTTTCCATTACCCTTTAATTGGTAAAATCTAGTTCCTTAGGCTACCTCTAACTCTTGAACTGGAAAGAAAAAAACCAGGGATTTGTATAGTTGCATATTAATAGAAAAAGTAGAGATAATTACACAATTTATGCAACAACTTTTTATTGTTCATCTATAGACATGGTTCCTAAATGAACTTTGAACAGCCTATGGAGAGACTGACAATTGAGAGTGAGCAAAGATCCAAGCACATAATCCAAATTGGGATCTGTGCTTCAAGGGCCAACAAGTCAGAGCTGTGAGAAAGAGTGCAATAAGAAGGATATTTTTAAATTGCATGGATGAAAATGTTCCTGTAGGGAAGCATTTGACTTCAGACCTGAAGCTAGTGATAGAAGGCTAAAGAGTATCCTGAGTGAAGAAACAGGATGTGTAAGAGCCTCACAACAAGAGAGTCCTGAGCTTTTTTTATTTCACTTCTAAGGGAGGTTCTTAATTCTACTTCTGTTTTAACCATGATGAAAAGTATATTTTGAGGAGCTACTAGAGTTTCTCTTTCCCCCAAACTAAAAAGAACTATTTTGCCCTGATTAATCTTTACTTTCAGGGTCTACCCTATTTACAATGTTGATGTAGCCTTTAAGTGGCAGTGATTCCAGTAGAGACTCAAAATATGACTAGACATTGGCCACTGCTTATGTTTGATGGAACTATATGAAATTGCCATTTTGGTAGGTCAAAACAGATGATTGCTTGCAATTTTGTTTGGTTCCTACAGCATATTACCATTTCCTCTGTGGGCCCTGGAAGATCTCTAATGTGAAGTAAAGCATTGGGATGCTTTTGAAGGATAAGTTGGAAAGCACAGACTTATTTTGAATGATACTGATATTCACCATCTCATTTGAGACAAAATTTGGCTTTCTGGAAATTCTTTCAGATAATATGCACCATCTAATTTTATAGTAGAACTATGCATACTTTTTACTTTTTTGTTGCAGCAGAGCATTAAAATTCCAATATTAAAACTGATTTTAAAACACAAATGATGTTTTGAAATGTATTAATGCCCAAGTATATCTTGTATGCAATGTAAAATATTTATTAAATTTCTATGGTATTGATTAGTTCAAACTTGTTATTTTCATTTCTTTCAACCAGAATTATATGTGGAACTGTTAAATATAGCTTATGGGCCTTTCCAAATTATACTTAATTGATACCAACTCAATAAGAATCTTTAGGAATTATATTTCTAACAACTATCTTAGCTCATTACTATTTACCTTAGAGTTTGAGGAAAACTCCAACCAAACAAATTGTAAACAACTCTATGTTGACTTTTTTTCCTGTACTTTAGATAAATTTTCTGTCTCACTGAAGAATCCATACAGCTTAGTGCTGAAAATGATAGCAGTTATAGAGAACAGCAAAAAGCATAGCTCAAAATGCAAAGATCTGCATGTGTGTTTGCATTTACACAAATAAAAATATGACGATTTTTATTTTATTTGTTTGGGGATGTGTAGCTCAGTGGTAGGTTTGGTTTTTGTTTTTGTTTTTGATATTGATGATGAATCCAGAGCTTCACAAGTGCTCTAACTACTGAGAATCTTCCACAGGCCTTTCAATATTACTCTGAGAGATAATCTTGCTAAACTGCCCAAGCTGGCCTTGAACTCGCCGTCCTCCTGTCTCAGCCTCTCAGGTGGCTGACATCACAACTGTGTACTACTACACATACTCTAATGAATTTTAGAGTGTATAATTCCAAGGCTAAGTGTTTGAGGATGAAAAAATTCAATGCATTTCTTCTCAAATGTGGAAAAAGCATCTATGTTCAACCCTACTATTCTATAGTTATGATAGACCCCCTGGAATGTGGTTGTAGCAACAGTCGCAGGAGCACCTTATAGTTCTACAGCACGCATGTACTTTGTGAAGTGGTTTCATATACATTATCATATTTTTTCACATAGTTTCAGTTTAATTTCCTGCCTATGCTCATTATTGAATTCACTTAATTTCTTATTTACTTGTTTGTAGAATTATTCATATTTGTATTAAATTTGTGTTTCTATGAAATCATTTTGCCTATCTTAGACATTGTTAATCTCCACAGAAAAAATAAGCTTGTGAGTTAAAGTAGATAAAGCTATGAGTTAGAATGGATAATAGTTCCTATGATTTATAGTTCTGACTCTTGGAAACTTGACATCTAATTCATGGTGTCCGCATTTGGCTGACGAAGCCATATGGCCAATGAAATTGTGCAGAAGTTGCCTGAAACCAATCCGCAGAAAGCTGGTAAACTACAACTTTGGGCTATGATGGCAACATGCTTCCATTTATGAGCCAAGAAAATGACAATAGCTGAGGATTTTATAATGATTTTAGAAAACTGTAAATCTATGATTCTATTTTCTCTCAAGGAATCCTGGTGCTAATACATGCATCCTGAGTACAGACCTCACTTATCTCCCAAAAATATCCCAGAAGGGAATCCCACTCAGTAGCTTTTTCTTAAGACAGTACCTCTCCATTTATTTAGGAAGTTGTTTCTAGTGTGGTTGCAGCAGTCATGTTTGGCTGGTTCTGCAGCATAGGGATTTTCTATGCAAGTTCTTCCAGAAATTATCGTCTTCTAAACTTCTTCCCCCATTATAGTTTCTCATAGTGTGGGCTATTTCAGTGAGGATATCTTTCCCTTGCAATAGTTATTCACTTTAAAAAGCCCTCAAAATATTAACCAGTCGCTGAAGGTTCCTTGAAGAAAAATATGACTGCTCGTGTAAACAATTAATGGTTGTTAAGCATGGCAGTGTATATTATGACAAACAACACATGCTACATTATGCCAGCTGGTGTAATGATGTGATAATGTCTGACTCATTAACTCTGGCACACAGTTTACGATGCCCTTCTATGACAGGATTAATTGATTCACACATACATTAAAACAAAAATAACTAAGCTGAAATTCAGCTGGAAGCCTGGCTCCTCATTTGTCATAAACTCTGCTGTTGGTGAGAGCTGACAAAGACCCGAGTGCTGGATGGGTTGAGGTTCCCTTATAGACTTCACCTTTGTTTCTCAGTGAGGGCAAGATCCTTGGAAACATACCAGAAGGCTCTCAGGTATAGATAGGCTCTGCGGGGGGAGGAATTCATGCTGAAAAATATATATGTATGTGCGTACACTGTTAACTGTGAAATGGTTCAAAATTGCTTTTAAAAGCAAGCTTAGCAACAAAACAACCATTTTAAAGGTTTTATCTTCTAGAAATACAGCATAGGGGAATTTCCCATATCACTAGATGCTTAAAGAATTTCTTTTAGAAAACAAATTAAGTACTTTTTGGAGTTATAATCAAATCTGATTAATATTGAGCACAGTCATAAGAGAGAATCCTTGCAAAGGTGTTGACTTTCCTCTCACACACAATCTATCTGTGAGTGAATTGTGAGAGTTGATAATGCTTAAAATTGGAGCCTACTCAACTCTTCTTCACCACAATCATAGAAATGCAATAGCATCCCTATTAATTTTAATATAAAGGCAGTCCTTGGCATGCTATGATGCTTTCAATTGGGAGCCAAATTATTTCTTTATTAACTGTTCTTTGTTTCACTGGACACCATGTTGTATTTAACAATTCCTTGTTGTTTCATTAAACCAAGACTGAATGGTAGAATATTATTTTCATTTCCAAATTGATTTACATATACTACATTTATTATAGCCATCAATATTATTATTTTTCATATATTTGGCATATATGTTAGAGGATGCAGAAAATACATGAGTTTATTTAAGCATATTTTATTCAACACACTGAAAAATTAAATGTAATAGGGGGAAAAGTGTGATAATTTTAAAAAATGAAATTCCTTTGATTAACTGTAGTATTTTCCATTTTTTACTTTCAGAATCAAAGGAGGATGGGATATCTCTTCATGTTGAGACTGAACATTCTTCTAGTCTAGTAAAACAATCAACTGATTGTTAAGTGATGTGTCTGAAAAGGCTCACTGTCACATTAAGAAAAAAAGATACAGAATAAATTTATCTTTACCTTGCTAATTTCCATGCTGAAATTTAGACAGTAACTAAAAGTCTTTTAATTACTGTGTTAGTCATACTGCTGTTGCCATGACAAAAAACCTGAGAAAATCAAATTAAAGAGGGAAGGCTTATTTTAGCTCATGGTTTCAAGGTTTCAGTCCATGGTTGGCTGGCTTTACTGTTTCTTGGCCTATAGTGAAACAGAACATCTTGATAGAAGGGCCTGGGAGAGGAAAGGTGCTCACCTTATGGTACCAAAAGCCAAGAAAAAGAGCCAGGGAGAGAAGCACTGGGATAAGTTACAGTCCCTAGAGGTATATTCCATGACCATTCTCTTCAACTGTGTCCCACCTCTAAGTTTCCATCACTTGCCACTAACACCATAGATTATTAATTCATTAATACATTAATCCACTGATGAGGTTACAGCATCACCTTCCCAAAACTCCACATCTGAACATTGCTTCATTGGAGACCAAACCTTCAGCATATGAGCCTTTGGGAGACATTCCAGGTCTAAACCACAGCCATGACCAAGAACTATTCTTTTGTCTTTTTCCTCTATAGATAGGTCACTGTTAATAAAATTTTATTTCTACATATTTTAAAACTTCTATCTATTAGGACAAGTTACAAGATTTTAGTAAAAATGTAAAGAAGAAAACTGAAGCTTATTCATTATATAATGATCCAGAGAAAATCACAATTAACAGTTCGCATACTTCCCATCAGTTATTTTATGCATATATTATAATTTGTTCTAAAGTTAAAATAACACAAATATAACTATCCATTTTCTTTCTTTGATTAGATCTTGAAATTTTTAAATTTTACTAAATGTTTTAGTAACATTACTTTGAATAACTTTGAATAACTGTATAATACTTACTTGAGCTCCTCAGTATTGCTGAAATTTATGTATTTTTGAACTTGTATTGATTGTAAGAGGATATGCTTTAAGGAACAAGGGGCCCTTATTTGAGAAGTTGAAAATAAATTGAATTTGTCAGCAAACAATCCAGATATCACATCTCTTCAAAGTTAATAAAAATATAACAAGTTCCATGAAATTATCAAATCAACATTTGAAACCAGAATTGTCACTCTGAGTTAGTAATGTTTCACCCAAAATGGGAAGGGAAGGGTCTGTTTTTTTGCATCTCCCAAGTTTACCAGGAAATACAAAAATTTCTTTTTTTTTTTTTTTTTGGTTTTTCTCCGGTACCGGGAACCGAACTCACGACCTTGCGCATGCCAGGCAGGCGCTTTTGCCGCTGAGCTAAATCCCCAGCCCCTTACTTTTGATGTATGGACATAGGAGGAGGAAAGTTCTGAGACCTACAAATTGACAGTTACTATACTGGTGACCCACTGAGTCAGACTTTATAAAAATGAATGGGATGAACAGGGTGTGGCATCACTCACTCTCCTACCTTCAGAAAAGGAAGCATGTCATTTGGCAGAGGGAAGTATGACCACAAAAACAGCAGCATGAAAGAGTAAACACTAAAGAACTGAACTACAGATGTATATGTGTGCATTAGTGCATACACCTTTCAGGATAGAGAGACTTATTGTGAGGAAATAAATGTGTTTTGCTGGAGGGTGATGTGTTGAATGCATTACTTGTCTCTGTGCTGCCTCAGTTTCCTGAAGACAAGATGACTCCACAACTGGCGAGTATGCCTCAATAGTTTATGGGAGTTACCTTATTTCACTGAGATCAGTGCATCATTTCTATTCTTTACCATTTTGTTTTGTCTTTTGATTTTTTTGTTGTGTTGTGTATTATGTGATTTATCTTTTCCTTTGTAAATTTGTTGCTTTAAGTGAAGCTTGAGTAAGAAACTTGAGGAAAATATCTTAGAATATAAATTTTAACTAAAATAATCTTTTCATGTAAGTATATTGGCTTATCATAACCTTACTAAGTTCTTGTAGTGTCTATATAGCTGCTACTCATAAGCATTTGAGTCTGTCACTCTGAGCATGAGATTGAGCTTGGTTGAGAAAAGAAGGGAGAATAGTGAATTTTGCTATAGCTGCAAGTGAAATAGAACAAAAACGGGAGCATAGATAAAAAGGACTAAGTTGCAGTGGATTTAACATTTCCACATGAGACAATGGCCATGGGAGCACTGAGGGAAAACGTTTAACAGAATAGATAAATAACATATTTTGCAAGGTGCATGGAAGACAGCAACACCTAACGTATCGGTTGGAGCTTCCACTTTTCCACAACTGCCCCCGGCTGTATGCTCTATGATCTCTAGTGAGTGATTCACCTCATTCCTTCAAAGATGATGGATAATCAGAAAGAAATATGCAAGAATAAAAAGGCAAAAAAGAAGTAAAATAGAATATAAAAAGCAAAGGTAACATTTATATTAAATGAGATAACTAGCATAAAAGGCTTAGAACTATGACTGCAAATAGCAAATACTCAATATGTATTAGATACACTTCACGAAAGTACTCATCCAAAAAGACAGATAATTATCTGACAGTTATTCATATTCTCAAAGAAATTGCAAGCTACATATATGTATATTTACATATAATGTATACTTATATAATAATATACTTATGTGTATGCATACATAGTTTGCATGCATACAAACATAATTGTAAAAGCAGACACAATGATACAAGGAGATTATAAATCAACAAAAGAGATTAAAAGCTATCATGTAGAGCTACAAATAATAATGAAAGGAAAGTAAACAGAGTAGATATATGAAAGCTATATAGAACTGCTACAAACTAAAACAAATATAAATAAATAAATACCAGGGACAAAGATGTCAATAGACTAGAAGAAGCCATCCAAAATAGATAAGAGCAAGAGCATGAAAATTATTTTGAGTTGATTATATAAAGACCATCAATAAGACCATCTAATAAATGCATAACTGCTCCACTGTAAGAAGAGAACAGTAGGGTAAATAAACACAAATAACTACATGTACTCAATTTTTTCTTAAAAACGAAAAAAAGAATTGAATTTTCAGGTAAAAATGGAATGCAGCACCACAGTGTAAACTGAGATCTAATGTTAAATTATATTTTACTAAATTGAGTAAATTAGAAGAATAAAGAAAAAATGAGGATATCCTGGTGCTGGGAAATTATAAAGCACGTTCTAGACAAGGAGAATAAATAGGATTGGTTTGAAACTTCACTTAGTGCCCCTATTCAATGACAATACAAAGCAATAATATCTGCAATGCCTTGAGAAAAAGAAAGTATAATTCAAGAACTCTATAGGTTGCTAAATTGTCCTTCAAGTTTAAACATATGGGAGAAATACTATCAAGAATGCAAAAACTTACAGTAAGGCTATTACTAACCACTTACCAGTCCAATTATTTAAACACAGTATGACCAAAAGTTGCATTTTCATTAATTTTTATAAGATAACAGGAAATATAAAAATGACAATTTTATCAAATTTGTTCCATAATTTTTCTGTGTGTAGTATACCTTAAAACATTCAATACATAATGCAACATTACAATTTGAACAGTAGTATCTAGTCTCTAAATTCTTTTTGTATTATTGCCTTTCTTTGAACAAGACACACTACAGTGTCATGTGGGCCTCTGCTTGTTTCTGTGGGTGGTGTAATTTCAATGAAATGTCTCTCCACTAAATGTGTTGGTGAAGATGTTGATGATGGACATCCTGATTGGGGTTTTGCTATCCCATATTTTTCAATTATTTGGTCTATTCAGTCTAATCTAAATTGTAAATGACTTTTTGAACCCCCTTGTTTTGAATGCATGACAAATAAGTCCCATATTGTTTGGTTCTGAAGGTGCATAAACATTTTAAATAATATTTTTTGCTCTCTTTTTGATTACAGGATAGCTTGTCAGAAGTTAGCCAATTTTGTCAATACTGCCCATAGAATTATTATAATCATTGACCACTAATGGAATTATTTTAGTTTTGTTTTTTCCTTTCAAGTTCTATCACTTCTGTATTATGAATAGTGAACAATAAGGAGACATCTTTTTTGTCTTTCCATTTCATAACACAAACTTTTCCTCTCTGATCTGCTAACATTTCTCCCTTTTCAACTTTTTCTTTTGCAGATCTATCTTTATTTATTTATTTATTTATTTATTTATTTTTGTTTTTTTTTTCCAGTACTGGCAATCGAACTCATGACCTTGTGCTTGCCAGGCAGGCGCTGTGCCACTGAGCTAAATCCCCAGCCCCTCTTTTCCAGATCTTTTAGCACTTATTTCCTATTCAGTTTCAGTGTCCCAAATGTGTCTGTTTTGTATTGCAAAAGAATATCACTGAGTTCTGGAGAAGTATAATAATTATATCTCATGTGCTTATAATAAGAGCTTTTATATACATTAGACTGCACTGGAAAGTTTCAAAACCTTTCTTTAGTGGGGGCCATTTATGCTTCTCCTCCCAAAACAGCTTTAGCCTTACAACAAAACACTGAAACTCCTATTTGGGTAGATGAACAGCCTCTCAGAAAGGAGAAGCTTGTACATCTGTATGAGTTAATACAGGGACAAATTCAACAGGCTCACTTGGAAAGTCAGTTAGCCCTTGGAACAGGCCTGTGTTTGTTATTTTAAAAAGGCTGGTAAATGGAGGTTGTTACAGGATTTGAGAGCAACTAATGCTTGTTTGCAGCCAATGGGGGCTTTTCAGCTATCCCCCACTGCTGTGCAAAGGGAGTGGCCCCTGACTGCCATAGATTTCAAAGACTGCTTCTTTACAAATGAATTTGATACCAGCCTGAGCTATCCCTATAGACATGAAAGATAAGGCAATTGTTAATTATGCTTTTCATTTTACTTACCCGCCTCTGTGTGTCGAAGATGTTTCCATGTTTCCAGTCTAATTATTGTTATACTCCTTCATCTCAGACCTAGTTGGTCCATACCCCTGAAAACCTTATGTTAACACTGGGGTCCACATTCTATATAATAGTTGTGGAAAAAGTCATTTCATAATTAAATTGTGATTAGGGTTTATTCAAGACCAAGTGTCTTGCAATACAGGTTGATCACTACTCTCAGAGATAATCTCTTTCTACACCCAAATCTGGCCTGCTTACTCCCTAAACATAGTTAAAATTATCTTTAATAGTCTGTCCCTCATTAGAAGGAACATTACATGTGGCTATCGAAACAGCAGTAAGGAGCACATATAGCTGAAAATTTCAGTCAGATAAACTGTCAGCCTAGAGACCATTTAATAACTGTCTTTGCTTTCACAGGTGTAAAAGGTTTTAGTCCTTCTGATTCATATTATAAGAGATCTCTGTTAATTGAGCTACAAAATGTTCTAACTAGTCTATTTACAGTTACAAAATTAAAAACTATAAAAGTTATTATAATTCAAATTGTCATATATACTTGAGTCCACTATGATTTATAAACAAATGGTCTTATGTGTATTTGTTTGTCTGTCTGTCCAGTCTGTAAACAACTGTTTTCTTTGAGCTCAAAATTTTTTTTGTTTTTTGCAGTTTTGGATTTTTTACACAATTGTCTGTAAATTAAATCAGCTTATAGATAAATGTCATCTAAATTAAAGACATCCCCCCAAGTTTCCAGCTCATCAAAATGAGGTTAAAATTGGTTTTATACATGTAAAATTATCATTTATGTACTATGACTCAAAAATCTCTGATCAAAATTATATATTAAGTGTTATAATCTGGTTTTCATAGGTCATCAGAAAATTTTTATGGTAATTAAATGGGGACACTTTAGGTTTGGAAGAACTATTAGACAAAGCTCCAACTGATGAATAAGAAAGGAGCTGCCTGGAAATATTTTTCCAGTCCTTGTTCATTAATGGGGAGCCCCAATAATCTCCATAGCCTTATGGGATACACCCCAATAAATGTTCAAAATACATTATTGTGATATGCTTACATTGGTCATTGTCAATAAGTTAAATTTTCTAGACATAATACAATAAGGTTTTCTCACAAAAGATGCTCTTGGGGCTGGGGATTTAGCTCAGCAGCACAGCACCTGCCTGGCAAGCGCAAGGTCATGAGGTCGATTCTTGGTACTGGAAAAAAAACAAAAACAGATGCTCTTGGTACAAACCCAAATTTAAAAAATTTTCAGATGTGTATTATAATTCACTATTGCTAATCTCACAGTGTATTAAATGTATTCATGCCTTCCAAATGTACAGTCTTCTACATTGTAAACCTGGGATTGTTTATAGGAATAGACATTTTCTTTCAGATTTAGACATCTGCCTTTCTCTTATATTCCGGCTACTTGTGATAGGAGGTTCAGGTCAAGCCAGCATGAGATCACTAGTCAAATTATAATTTTTAATAAAAATTTATGTGATGTGTATACTATATATGTTCCACTATACTTAGAGATGCTTAAACATTAAGCAGTCCAGAGGACATCACAAATTCTTCAATGGCATCTTATTGAAGGATAACAAATTAGGGGAGAATTTATTTGTATCTTTTAATGTCTTGTGATCAGGTGGAGATGTTTGACTGAAAAGGCTATTCTATACTAAAATCGACATTTAAATGTGTTTCAAAGACAATAGCAGACTGTCATGCTGAAATACTATATATGGCATTTGATCTCAACTTTTCCCTGTAAAACTGTATATCTACTGTGTGCTAACACTATAGGAATTTAACTACAACATCAATAGTTGGTAAGAAATAACAGATTTCTGGCTATCCTTTATATTTCCAAATGCTTGATAGTCAGATAAAATTATAATAATTATGCTCACTGTTCCCAATGCAACACTAATGTCATCAGTCTTCTCTTTTGGCTGTACAACAACTGAGGTTTAGAGACCAAATCTACAAAGGTAACTGGGCAAAGAAGATGGCCAATGTTGATGAAGGAGATTGCTGGGCCTCAGGGAATGGGAATACAGTGAACAATGTGCCAAAGGAGGGCCACTAGAGGGAAAAATCTCCTATAATTTCATAGAAAAAAAGGTGAATTTTAATTAACACAGGTCTCACTTTAACTTGATTTTAAACACCCAACAGAAAAGTACAACCAAAAGATGTATAAAAACAATGACACAGGAATAAGCTAGATATAAAAGAGGAACCAATTGTTGACCCCTTCTAGCACTTTCCAATTACACCAGTAGCTGAGCACTGTTCTGGGTCATGAGAAAAACTACAATAAAATATACTTTAATTATACATGCTCTAATTTCTCAGAAATTTGTTTATTCCTGCCTAGAGGCTGCCAGACTCCAAGTTTGGCTTCTCAGATGCAGATGGAATTCAGATGGAGCCAACAACAAATGTGCTAGACTCCTTTTACTTGGACCCACCAGATCAACCTTGTAAAGAGAGTTTATAACTGCTAAACCACAATATGATCTATTTCTGAGGCCCATTTAGGTTAGCTCTCTTGCGAAGGCTCCTGACTTTGGTCACTCCTACACCGACCCTCCTCAGTTTGAAACAGATTGATGAGATCAATGCCCATTCTTCTCTAACTGCAGTTAGGGATACTTCTTTAGAGGGAGAAATATTATAGATTGCTGTTATTTAGAAATATTATATGCAGTCAGACAGGGATAAGCCTTGTAAAGGTCAGTGCAGAAGACAACTGTGGCTGGTAGTGCAAGTACAGAAACAAAAAGGGACAATATTAAAAATATGATTACCTCAACATGCACAATTAGATCTTGCTACCTTAACTTTAAATTTTTTTTCTTTTTTGTCTTTTTGAGACAGTGTCTTGGTATGCAGTTCAGGCTGGTCTTGAGCTCACTTTGTAGCGCAGGCTGGTTTTGAACTTGCAATGATCCTCCTGCCTCAGCTTCCCAAGTGCTGGGATTACTGGTGTGTACCACCATGCCTGCCTTAACGTTAAATTTTGAAAACCTGATTCTAGAAGGTAAATACCCTCCATCACAACATCATTGGCTAAAAGACAAATCTGACAGCATGGTTAGGGCTCAGGTCCCACAGAAGGACATCCAAACAAGAAAGTGTGATAGTCCAGTGCAGTTAATAACATGGGTCGAGGGTACACTTATGTTAACAGATAATGGAACACTGTTATGGCTGCCCTCCTGGAAAGTGCGACTATGGAGAGAGGAACATCCCAGTCCCATGGAGGAACCTTTTCCTGCCCAGCCCTCCTGTGCAAGCATTTTTGAGGCTGACCCTGGAGAAAAGCGTGACATCACAAGTACTGAGATCCACACAGGCTACAAACTTATGACATGGGGACAACTAAAGAAGACCAAGCAGGAGGTTCATATACTGGTGACATGACAAGACCTCCCACAAACTCCTGAAAATATATTTGTTGCTATGATGGCTATCATGTCCTGTATGCTGTTTCAACTCCTAAAATTACAAAAACAAAAAAGGGAATATGGTGGGGACAACAAATTCATAATGGCTACTGTGCATACTATCCTAAGGGATAAATGGAGGCTTAGGATTATTAATATCATACTTTTCAGATTTCCCATGAATTCTTTAGGGAAGGGTCATCCTTTCCCACCCACTAAGACTAAACTAAAATCACTAATATTAAAAAACACTCCAGGGCAAGATCCTTCTTAGCATGGGATCATTTCTGGCCCCTCAGTCATCCCAGGATTATGTAATACCCACTGATTCATTAACCTCTGAGTCTTCCACTCCACTCTAGTCTTCTAGTAGCCCTTCTATCATTGTATACACCCAATAGATAGTGGCTGGCTTGGCATGTCTTTGTCTCTGCACCTCCTAAGGCATTGAATTTCCATCCCTCTTCATGTATTACTGAAAAAGAGAGTTTTTACAGATTGTAGCACAAAGTTATAGGCTCTTTTTCACAAAAAAGCTAAACATGAATTAGTATAGGAAGTAACTGGAACTTATTACTGTATTAGATTTCACCAAAAACAAACATCAAAGGTGAATACAATGTTCTAAATAAAAAAGTAAGCAAAAATAGTTGATATAAAACAAACAGATGCACAAGTGTATCTTGTGCTAACAAAAACTGACTGGTTCAAATGACCCCTGCCTGAGCAACGGTTGGGATAATCAGTACGTAAACAAGCATGCTGCCAAAGTGATGCTTGGGCTAAACCCTTAAGTGGTTAAAATTGAAAAAAGGAATATGTTTTTACTGTGAAAACTCAACTAGCCAAAAGATGCATGAAAATAAGTATTTCAGGAATGGATACTTTGTGGTCAATAAACTGGTGAAGAATTGGGGAATTATGTACAAGTTATAAAATCTGGCCATGTAAAAGTAATAATGCCTCTAAGAAAGACGTGGGATGGGACTCGAGGTGAGGAAAAGCAACCGTAGCAAGCTGAATCCCGTCTGTCCTAGCATCCAGGCCAGAGAGAATAAATCATAAATGAGCTTAAATATCACATGGCTTCTCTTATATGAGAAACCCAAATTATAAATAAAAAACATAATAAATGATAGAAAGTAGAAGATAGGGAGGTAGATCTTTTGCAAAAAGGAAGGAGCCCAAGAGCTAGAGGGAGGAGTGTGTGAGGGACAGGGATGAAAAATGTATGAAGATTTTATGTCCACGTACCAACCCCCCTAAAGAATGTGATCATTATGTACTAATAAAACTAAATAAAAGAAGAGATGCTAATGAAATTTTTTTTATAAAACAAAACAAAACAAAACAAAACAAAAATAATCTGACCTCATACATACAATTCCTTAGTTTAGAAAAAATTATGGAAATTCAAATGTCTAAACTGTTCCGTTTCACTTAATTACTTTTCAGGTTAAATTCAAATAAAACTAATATCATACTGACTAAGCACTCACAGTTTTTCATCTCTTACCCTCTTCTTGGTCTAGATTAACCTTTGGTGAAGCTTTGCTCTTTCTCAGGAACTCTACTGACCTATAAGCCTAAGCAAGCTTTAAAAAATGAGATCCATTCCTTTACCATTTTATTCTATATCTGATCACTACAAGCCTCTTTTCCTATCAGACCTCACCGGTCATTTCCCCTTGCTTGTCTAAGTTCCCTTCTGTTCAGTTTGCTTATCGTTTTCTTTTATAAGTTTCCTAGATCTGCTATAACAAATTACCATAAACCAAGTAGCTTATGACAGCTTACTCTGTCACAGATTTGGAGGCTAGAAGTGTGAAATCAGGAAGTCAGCAGGACCACCATCCCTATGAGAATCTTGCCATACTCTTCCTTATCTCTTAGCCTCTGATGGTGGTGTCTCTCAACTTTTACTTTTCATGGATTGCAGATGCAGCCTCACATAGTCTTTTTAAAAGTTTCTTCATTTTAAAGAGAAAAAAATAATAAAATAACAAAAAGACAAGAACAAAGCAACACAAAAACAATAAAAATGACACAGAATTTCAAAATAAGATGATAGGAGATTAGCAATAGTTATTGTATTACATATTGTTATCTTCAATGAAGTTGCTCAGATTTTCAGATGTAAGAGTGTAAGACTG
>NW_004955433.1:3716863-3841158 GCF_000276665.1 Chinchilla lanigera
AACCAACTCTTTGATTCTTTAATTCTTTGTATTGTTTTCTTAGTCTCCATTGTATTAATTTCCACTCTGATCTTTATAATTTCCTCCCTTGTTTGGGTTTAACCTGCTCTTCTTCTTCTAGAAGCTTGAGGTGTAGCATAAGGTTGTTTATTTGTTCTCATTCGGTTTTCCTAATGTGGGAATTCACCACTATACATTTCCTTCTGAGGACTGCTTTCATTTTATCACATAGGTTCTGATAGGTTGTATCTGTACTTTCATTTGATTGTAAATATTGTTTAATGTCTTCATTAATTTCATGCATGACCCATTTGTTATTCAGGAGTGGGTTACTTAATTTCCATGTGTTTATGGAGTTTTTGTGATTTCTGTTGTCAATAATTTCCAATTTCACTGTGCTATGGTCAGATAGCATACATGAGATAGTTTCAGTCCCTTTGGATTTACTTAACCATATTCTGTGGGCTAGTACATGATCTATTTTAGAGAATGTCCCATGTGCAGCTGAGAAGAATGTGTATTCTGATGTTGTTGGATGGAACACTCTGTAAAGGTCTACTAAATCCATTTTATTAACAAGTTAGTTTAGTTCTGTTATTTCTTTGCTGATTTTTCATCTAGTTGATCTATTTCTTTGTGACAATGGGTTGTTAAAGTACCCTGCTATGATTGTATACTGCTTATTTCATTTTTTATATTTATTAAAATTTGTCATATATAGTTGGGTGCTCCTATATTTGGCGCATAGATATTTATGATTGTTATTTCTTCCTCTTGCAATTTTACCATAACATGTATGTAGTGACCTTTATCTCTTTTGATCATTCTTGGTTTGATGTTCACATTGTCTGCAAACAGAATAGCTATACTCAGCCTTCTTTCTGGTTCCTGTCACATGGAATATTGTTTTACATCTGTTGACTTTCAGTCTATGAATTCCCTTTTGAGTTAAATGTGTTTTTTGTATACAGAATATTACTGGGTTTTGTTTCTTGATCTACTCTATCAGTCTGCTTCTTTTGATTGGTGAATTGAGGCCATTTATATTGATGGTTATAACTGGTATGTATTGGCTTATCTTTGTCATGTTATTTTCCTACTGTTGGTTCCCTACTTTTCCACTCTGTTTAACTGCTTGCTTTGCTTGTTGGTTCCATTCTATTGTTGTTCTTGAAATTATGATCATTTTTAACTCTGTCTAGCATATCTTTCAGTACTCTTTGTAGGTTTGGTTTGCCAGTCATGAATTTCTTCAGTTGTTTTTTCTTGTGGAAGTATTTTATTTCTCCATTAATTTTGTAGGATAATTTTGCAGTGTACACCAATCTGCATTGGAAGTTGTTTTCTTTCATGACCTAAAATATTTAACTCCAAGCTCATCTTCACTTGATGGTTTGTGCTGAGAAGGGTGCTGATGGGCTTTGCTTTATAGGTGATCTGTTTTTTTCCTCTAACAGCTTCTAATATTCATTTCTTTTGCTCAGTTTCTGGGATCTTATTATTATACATCTGGGTGTAGATTTATTTTGGTTATGGCTAATTGGAGTTCTATATGCCTCACTCCTCTGTATGTCCAATTCCTTTCCCATGCTTGGGAAATTTTTTGCAATTACTTCTGCAAATAGTCTTTTTATGTCATTTGTGTGGACTCTTGCTGTTTTGTTGACACTTATCAGTCTTATATTATTTCTCTTTGCATCATCTTGCCGCTATTGAATTGTTATTTTTTTATTCCTTGTTATTTTTGAGTGATCTTTCCTTTCATGGTCATTAGCTGCAATGTTGTCTTCAAGGTCTGAAAGTCTATCTCCAGTTTTGTTCATGTGGTTTTCCCACTTTCAACGGAATTTTTAATTTCCTGGATATCCGTTTGAATCTGCTTCATGCATTCTAATTCTTTCCTATATTGTCCATTCAAGGTTTCTATCATATTTCTATGCTCCTCTATATCTTTGTTGGATGTGTTGAGCAATTCTTTCATTATTGTTGTCATTTCTTTGTTTTACATATGAGACTATTTATGATCTGATTTCTTCTATAGCCTGATGGAATTGTTTCTTTACTTCAATTGCTATCGTCTCAGAAATTTCAGGTGTGTAACTTTCATGCTCTTCTATGTTGATGTCTCCTCTACTTGTTCTGGGTAGGGTGATGGTATGAGATTGCATTTTGTCATCTTTGTAGATCCCGAGATTCCCCAGGGCTCAGTGTTGCTCTTGTGATGGTGGGGGGAACATGTGATTTGTCTTCATTGTTTTTGCCTTAAAGCCATGTCCTTGTCCACCGTGCAAGCAAGAGCAAAACCATAATCATGAAAACCAAAAGGTTGGGAAGGTGGCATTGCATGAGGCACCTTCAGGAAATGACACCTAGTATTTTCTTACCTTTGGTTTTATCCCTAATAAAAGTATATTGTTTTACCTTGGCTTTTATCCTCAGCCTGGGAAAAATAACTGTAACATTTTGACATTTACTTGTCTATAAAATTGTACATTTTTAAAAGATAAGTACCTTATTTGTTTTCTTCTTACCACTGTCTGACACAATATGTGGCATATACTGGACACTTAATAAACAACAAGTGATTAATAACATGTATTGATACAATACCACTGTTTGAAGTTTAGTTTATTGGAAACCTATAGAAATTTCTATTTGTGAAAATAGAAATGTTTATCAAATATATACTCCTATAAATATTTCTGCCTTAAGAAGTAGCAACCCAGTGCTGGAGATATAGCTCAGTGGCACAGCACCTAGCTGGCAAGTTCAAGGTTTGATTCCCAGTACCAAAAAAAAAAAAAAAAAAAGAAGTAGTAACCCAAAGGCAATTTATGATCCAACATTTATTCAGAAGATCTTTGGAAGTGAAAGCAATAAAACGTATATCTATGTTTATCCATTTAAAAAAACCCTTCAGCTCAACAGATATTGTTACACTTTTTAAAGATTGTCTTTGTAATTACACCCCAGAGAGGAATAAATAGGAATCATGGATTTTCATATAGCTTATATATTCTGTTTATTCTTACATATCAAGTAAAATATATGAGATATGAACTATTTCAGTCATAAAAATAATCATTTCTGAAATATGAGCACCTTCAAAAAGGTCAATTTTTAAATGTCATATTCATTGGACATTTGATGAGTTTTGTTTTCTGCTATCTGATAGTCATCTATAAAATGACAATTTTGATAACAGATCTAACACCAAGTGCATTTTTTCTGATAAATATTCCACATTCATTCTAGCAATAAAGGTTCTGGATCTAGGCAAGGGCAATTCTTTTGAGTACACATAAGGCAATAGCTTATAGTGCAGTTTACTTGTCCAAAGAGTTCTTGGCTGTGTAGTACCGACAGTAACAGAAATGTGTTTGGACACCCCAAGCCCAGTCAGATCTGACTGGGAAGACAATGAAAGGAACAGATGGAGATCTTTACAGAGAAACAATTTCAGAGCCACACTTGGGATTGTGCCCATTTTTTTTTTCAGGAGATCTGACAAAGGCAACAGACAAGGGTCATTGAGAAGGGCATAACACTCTGTTGTGAAAAATCTCTCTTTAGGTTCCCAAAGATACTGGATAATAAAATGCATATGAGTTCATGTTTGTTATGCAAAAATGTCAAACTTTTGATCTATTGCTTTATAGATGATGTATCATATTTGAAGACAAACTAGGTTTTGCAAGTATGTTTCAGCAGAGTGTAAATTCTTCAATATTACAATATGTTTTCCTAGAAAAGAAGACAAATATCACTAGCAAGCTAGTGATCTAGCAAGCAAAATCCACTGATGAAAAACTTCCTTTGGGGAATACTCATGAGAATCTTGCTATGGGCCACTCAACCTGTTTTCTGATTATTCATAATTAGTCATCATTTCATGTCTATAAAACTAGTTTATGCTATAACATGGGAGTCAGACAGTTCGACTTGGACTATAGATTACTGGCTTTGAGAGTTTTCAGGGTTGCAAATTGCATCATACTTGTTAGGAAATATTGTCTTAAGCTTTATTGAAAAAACATGACTCTGAATCCTATTTGGGGAACAGGACATTTTTATAAAAGCAACATTAGCTACAAAGGATATATGGATTTTGAAAATGGTTAATAATATATTTAGAAATTGTCAGCAAAATGCTCATCTGTAAGTTATGTGTAACACAGAACATGTATCTATGATGTGATAGTAGATGTTATTTATGCCAGCTCTGGATATTTGATAACCAGAAAAGAAAGGGCTTTTAAAATTGTGCTAAAATACGTATAACATGAAATTTATCATTTTAATCACTTTTGAGTGTTAAATTCAATGTCATTTAGTATATTCACATTGTTGTGTGACCATTATAATTGTCTACAGAGGTCACATCACTGTACATTTCCATTAACAAAGCAGTATTTCCACATCCTCTCCAACACTTATTTTGTATTTTGCTTTTTTTTTTTTTTTTTAAATAATAGCCATTTTATTGATATCTTTTTGTGGTTTTGATTTGCATTTCTCTAGTGGCTAGTGATGCTAACAGAGCGTGTTTTCATGTGCTCATTGGCTACTTGTGCATCTTCTTTGGGAAATGTCTATTAAAGTCCTTTACTCATTTTAAATTTTGTTTTGTTACTAAGGGGTAAGATTTCAAAGGATATATTCTGGATATTAACAACTCATTAAATACATTATTTTCAAATATTTTTTCATACTATGCATTGCTATTTCTACCCTCTTGATAGTGTCTTTTGATGCAGCAAAAGCAGTTAATTTTGATGAAGTCCAATTAGTCTATTTTTCTTTTATTGCTCATGGTTCTGTATTGTATCCATGAAATTTGATCATAATGTAGTGAGTATTGAAAATACCATATGGTGAATAAATGAATGTGCAAATGTGATTTGGTGATAGCCAAACCTAGTGTTAAGATAAAAAATGTGTTTCCATAGTCCAGCAAAAAGTTGATTATGTGAACTCCTCTATTCACTTTTTTCAATTATGCGTTTCTTAATCACAAAAAGATAAATAAAATTATTACCTATGTTGCCCTCAAAATCTTAGTGTATAGGGATGTTTTTAATATACATATGTAATTAAATCTGTAATGGTTTATGATTATTACTTTGTTTTTAAGGACTTTCTGAGAGTTGAGTTTTAAAAGGCAGAAACCAGAATCACTTAGCATTTCTTCATCAAACTCCTACTTGATCTTACCTAATTCCAGGACATGATCTATGCATTTCATATGCATTAACTCTCCCTTCAAGTAGTGTACTTGTCACCATCATTATCGTTGTCATCATCACTACCATCATTGTTATCATCATCATCGTCATCATTGTCATCATCATCATCTCCATTTTAAAGCTGAAGAAACTAAAGCACTGAGAAGTTAAAGAATGTGCCAGAGTCACAGCAAATGGTTGGATCCAGAACCAAAGCCAGCAGTCTCCTGCTCTGAATTAGCACTCATGCTGTCTTTCAGTGATGGAGTTTCCAGCCTAGGAGGCACAAACAGCATGGTCGTCATGTTACTTGTCTCAGTCTAGACCTTTCATAATGCTCTATTCCCTACAGGGGATAAAAGGATCTCTGTTTTTGGTGTGATATTCAAGATTCTTCAAAGCTTGGTTCTAACATTTTATTTCCCTCTTCTTTCCAACATTATATGCTCTATTTAAACTGATGGACTTAACAATTCTAGAACTTGTCTAATGCTATTGTTACTATCATGTCCTATCCATCTTAGATTACACCTGCTGCCATCATGATACTTTCCTTCCAATTTTAGATATGTGCCTTTTCCCTCCTGTATAACTTACTGTATTGTGACCCACTCATTTTCAGGTTCATCCATTCATGCATGCACTACATATAGTACATTTCCAATACTGTCCCAACACTGTCTTTCTTCAAGTATATATATATGTGAATATATATATTATATATGAATTATTGACCTACTAGATCATAAATTCTTGGTTGGTAGGCACCATGTAACTTCCATCTTTATATCTGGCACAGTACCTAGCATAGAGACATAATGAATATTATGGATTGATTTGTTGATAAGCTGAGTAATTAACCAAATCAAGTTTGGAAATTTGATCTTTATGAGAGACTGCTAGTATGAGGATGAATCCTCTTTCTTCTGAAACTTCTGCTGTAATCAATGAGAAATAAAGGACTGGAGCAGGAAGCTCAAAGGTAAATTGACTACTCTGTGATAAACCAGGCATCAAGACAATCAGAAGAGAGAGACTCAAAACAATGAAATCTTGATTTTGTAGTAAATGGTAGGTTTTTACCTACTGTTTACCACCATTACCAGGTGGGCTGGAAATCAGGACTACTTTTTTAAGCAAAGAAATCTGATTAACTAACATCGTTCTAGTTATCTTTAAAATGGTGCAGTAGGGTTGGAAAAAAGAATCAGTGAAAAACAGTGCACAGAATTGTTAAAAACAGAGATAACTTGATATTTAGAAGAATTATGAAAAATTATAACACAGTAACATATTTTTGAGACAGATTAATGTTCAAACTTCTCAGATATTTATTTCTTGCCAAAAATTGGTCACTCAATCAACTCCAAGTAATGAGGATAACTGACTTTTTAAGATGAAAGAACAATAGTCTCTTAAATACCTGGAAGGGAAAACTCCACAGAATTCTTTCTGTCTAGTTTTGGCTGTCTAGAAAATGTGCAGAATTTCTCTTTTTATTGCCAGCCTTCATGAAGACTGAGCTGCAGTTGGGGATCAAGAGACCCTCAGACATGGACCCGAGTATCCCTGGGGGAAGATCAGGTATCTTATAGTTTCATCTGAGGGCCAGGTTTCCTGGGGCAAGGGGGCTGGATCAGTGGTAGTGACAGTGGGTGAAAGACTTGAGAACAGGTTGAAGATCATTATAATTCAAGGATGTTGAGTACAGTAAGATTCTGCCATGGCCAGGCTTGGTGACACCAAGAGGAAAATGCAGAAAAACAGTAGGCACAAGCAGTGGGTAGAAAAACATACTGTAGTCCCTGGAGAGGACACCAGCTCCCAAACAATCACCTCGACCATCTAGATCTGGAGTTACTAAGAATGGGTCTGGTAACATCGAAAGGATAGAGGCTAACACACAACATGTAGGAACACAGGGCTAATGCACAGCATGTAGGAAAAAGACATCCTTAACATTGGTCAGAGGGACTGTGATAGAATGAGCTTGAGTTGAGGGCGTCCTTTCTGAGCAGTTCTGGCTGCTGAAAGACCTACAAGGCTCTGCTGGAGACAAGAAGACCAGGGGCTCTCTGAGAGGGTGCAAGTGTGCCTGGGGTAAACTTTCAGTGCCAGATCTGGGATGCTGGGCAAAATTTAATTTGGGAAAGGGAGGGGGAGAACCATGTGGAAGTGTAGATGATAAATTAGTGAGAAGCAACAGGATAATAAGTTAGGTTACTGTATTATACCATGGAGGAGATGATGCCTGAGCACCATAATGATGCCTGCGCTAAAACAGTTCGGATGAGGGAAACAAACATGAAGAGCCTGTAAATTCTGTTCTTACATAACTTCTTTCCCCAGGCCTGAGGCAAATGTTGCATTTCTAAGTATCTGTAAATGTGAGCTAGAAGAAAAGCAACACTATTTTATCCTTAAAATTGGAATTGAAATCTTCAAAGAAAAGTTGTCAGTGTGGTAGAGAAGAAAGTTCTCTTGATTTCTAATTGCACCACTGCTAGGCACAAACCAGCCCAGAGAACTGGGACCATGATCTTGGCACCCCAGTGTCTCAACCTTTAAGCTAAGGGGCCTGATGTAAATTATTTTTAATTTCGACCTAAAATTCATCAGGCATGCTTTAGATTTATTTTATCTTCCTAATTTTTATGTTATCTTTTTGTGACAGTCTTTGACACTTGGGAAATGTGAAGTAAGTCTGCCAGCTCTCCAATGATAGCTATCAATTGCATGACAAAAACGAGGCAACATCAGATGCTATAGAAAGTATTGTGTAAAAGAATTTATGTATCTTTTACCCATGGTCCTTTTTACCATAGGTTTTTAACATGGGTCTTTTACCCATGGAGGGATAGCATAATTCTTGTCATATCCTTGGGGCAGCTGTAAGAAGGACAAAGTGCAGAGACTCACAGAAACTCATCCGAGAGAGAGCGTGCAAGCAAACACGCAAAGTGCTGACCTTTGACCAGAGCTGAAGGGGAGAGGATGTGAAAGGATGAAAGAAAGACAGACAAATGATTGTCCAAGTACTTATTTCAGCAAACATTTGGAACATAATTTGTTTTTGATACTACTGTAATGAATGTCATTCTTCTCCACGGAGCAACAAGCCAGATCTCTAGCACATCGCTGCTTGGTGCCCAGTGGGCAGTGTGTGCCCACTGCCAATGCCACTTTTGAGTGCATGTTCATCTGCTGGGTATTAAGCAGATTGCCGCCCTTTTGATGCTTGTGAATGTGAGTGATAAGTACCATATGATATGACTCAATGAATTTTTTTTAGGAAAAGGGAAAAGACAAAGAGGATAAAGGAGGGTAGGAGGAGGAGAAGGAGAAGGAGGAGGAGGGGAAAGTCTGCAGCTCATCCCTAATGAATTTGAATGTATCTCAGTGCCATGGGGTGCGTAGCAAGCTTCAAATCTAGGAAAGCATGGTATATCTAGTGGTGAAGGTTTTGTTTTAAAATTAGAAAATCATTAGTGAATACAGAATGCTTTCATTATAGTTTAGAATTTTTCAGATTCTGGAAATAAAAATTACATCTGTGTATAAGTATAGGAGTATGTGCCAAATTATACATTGACTTCAAGACATAATTATAAGTTTCATAAGAAAGTTCACTAACAAACTCTTATTACCTTTACTTTCATCTTGTAAAAAAGTGTAACAGCATTGTTTGAGGTAAAGTATAAGAGAAGTGCTGTCAATTTAGTGAAGCTAAAGGAACATTAAAATCTAAAACTAATTTTAAAATTTCTCTCCCAACAGGTATTTATGAAAAATATTAAATAATTCAAATTATTCACTATTTTTATTTTTACTTTTTGCTGTAATGGGGCTCAAACTCAGGGCCTTGTATGTGCTAGGCAAGTTCTCTGCCACTCAGGTACCTCCCTCACTCCTAAGTTTTTATGTTAGAAGATGTCAGATGGAATCATTTCTCCAGCCCTGTCCAACTCCAGCCTTTTCTGACATTATGAAAGTAGTCTTGGGTGCACTGTTTTTTAAATATTGAATTCCAGAAAAGTAATCACATTCCCCAGATGAATCTTCTTCTCAATTCTAAAGCTGTTGTCTTTTTTGGACTGGGGAAGTGACTTTCTTGTTATTTTTCTCAGAGTTCTTAATTGTGAGACAGAGGGAATGGTGGGTAATATGTGCTACTTGAAATAAGAGTTGAGAAATGATCAGTTCATTCAGTGAAATATGCTGGAGTCGAGAGGTAAGCTTTATCTTGTAGTGAGAGAGAGGGAGGGAGGGAGGGAGGAAGAGGGAGAAAGTGAGGGAGAGGGAGAGACAGAGACAGAGAGACAGAGGGAGAGTGACAGAGAGACAGAGGGAGAGAGACAGAGACAGACAGAGACAGAGACAGATGGAGAGAGACAGAGACAGAAAGAGACAGAGACAGAGAGAGAGAGACAGAGAAAGAGAGAGACAGAGAGAGAGAGACAGAGAAAGAGACAGAGAGGCTGACAGAGAGAGAACAGCAAGCTTCCTTCAGGAGGTTTCTGCTCATGCACTCTGGTCCCATTGTTAAAACAAAGCAAAGTGGAAACAGGTAAGTATAGTTAGCCAGTTTGCCTACTTGAGTGCAGAGAAAAAGCTGGACCAAGCAGTTACTCACTGGAACATGTCTGTCCTTGTTTTTGCCTGGGTTTCTTGTGAAGTTGCTAGTATAAACATGTAGTGTCTCCTTACTACTTCTGGCTAAACTTACATTTGCTACGCTGCTTAAAAACATACTCTAAAAACCGAATAGAAGGTACATTTGTGAATTGTTTACAACTAACTAAATTTTAGACACTTTAAGATGATTAACACAGTCTTATCAGCCTCTATTTTATTTTTCCCCACTGAGGGTCAAGGCCTTCTTTGCTTTTCTTTTTTAAAATAAATCAGTTGATTGAGGGTTGTACCATAATGAAGTATAATGTATGCTAAACACATAGAGAACAAGGTTCACATGCAATTTCTTCAAGGCTCAAATGAATTGGCTATAAATGTTGTTGATGGGACTATGGAGATATTTAAGTATTAAATGTATTAAGTTTATCCATTTTGTTTTGATTGCAACAATCAGAGTAAACTATGGAGCACACGTTTCAATGGGAGGTTAAACTAAGTGAGCGATGGAGATGATATTATATGTAAAGCCTAGACTTTGCTAGAAGATTACCCTAGGGGAGCTTATTAGTTCGTTTTTTTTTTTTTTTTAAAGGCACAAAAACAAATTTTCCTTATCTAATAGTCTCATAGAGTTCATACGTAATGTTCCACCTAAATGGGGATTGTTTAATGTAACATTTAGACGCATACACCGAGGCTTACTGTGAGCAAAACAGCGGCTTCCCTGGGAGATTATGGGTACTTACATGAATAAGATAATGTAAGTGCCAGGAAGCAAACACAAACAGACAATAACTTAAGACTCTGAGTGGCTTGAGGATGGGAGGAGATGCTTATCCAGCTAAGTTCAGCGCATGCGTCGCCATTCCTAAAGCTAAACTAGAAATTACGTAGCTGTTTAGTGAAGCTTCTACACCACATTTGCACAGGTTGTCTTTAGTTGGATTTAATGATACACCAGTTGTTCTTTGACATTCTCTTCTCTTTCTGACCTTTATTTCACTTCTCTGTCTCTCCCCTCTGTCCTCCTGTTTCCTTTCCTTTTCTACTCCTTGCCCCAGTTTATTTATTTTAATTCACAAAGGGAATCCTTAGAAAATAGCACTGGAATCAAATTCTTTTCCTTCTCATGGGTAGTGTTTAGCTCACTCTTTCTCACTCACACACATGCCTGACGTTAAATGATGACTTGTGGGTTTCATAACGTGCGTGCAATGAGACCCCATCATCGTAATTTAGCCATGGAGTTCTGCTTCGTGGCAGTATAGGGAAATTATTAATTAGGTAGTTTTATAATAGAATATACAGAATTAGGTAGTTTTATAATAGAATATACAGAAGCTAGTAGTTTTATAATAGAATATAAGGTAGTTTATAGGGCTAGTAGTTTTATAATAGAATATACAGAATATACAACGGCTTTTACAGCCATAGGCAAAGTACTGTAATTTACCAATATCATGAGCTAAATTATGAAAGGAAGACTTAACAAAGGCAAAGATTTAAGGACAGGAAAGCTGATAATCAGCGTATATATGGAAGGAAAGAGATTGTCAGTCTGAGGACTTTAAGCCTGATTTTTCTAATGAGATCTTTGTTTGTGACTCTTTATAAGGTCATTTGCAATAGCTCCCAGTCTGAGAATTACAACCAGATAAATGAAATGGGAAGTTAATTTGTTTTCAATGATAGTAGACATTCTCATGTACTGCTCCAGCCTAATCATGCAATTGGCTTCAAGTGCAGCTCAGAGACCTGCTGGAGGTAGGAGGGACTGGCATACCCTGACTCCTCTGCACCAGTGAAGAACAGAAGAGACTAAGGTGCTTAAGCGAATTTTGGTTATATTCGTTCAGAGTTGGGAGACAATTGTTTTAAAATATGGTTTTTTATTTTTGTTTTGTTTTGTTTTGTTTTGAAGACAGGGTCTCACTATGTAGGTCAAGATAGCTTTGAATTCACTGTGTAGCCCAGGCTGGTCTTGAACCCATGGTGATCCTCTTGCCTCAGCCTCCCTAGTGCTGGGATTATAGGCGTATGCCACCATGTCTGGCTAAAAACAGTTTTTGAGGTGAAATCAACATTTAATAAACTTCACATAAATGGTATAGTATAGCCCAATTTGACTTTGACCTATAT
This sequence comes from Chinchilla lanigera, assembly GCF_000276665.1. NCBI lineage: Eukaryota > Metazoa > Chordata > Mammalia > Rodentia > Chinchillidae > Chinchilla > Chinchilla lanigera. The sequence goes on from NW_004955433.1 coordinate 3,728,863, forward strand.
ATTTATCCTTGAAACCATCATTGTAATTAATACAAGAATATAATCATCCCCCCCAATTTTCTTTGCATTCTTATATAATCATATCTCCTACCCTCTTCTGCCCACTTGCCATGCTCAGGCCCCAATTCACAAACAGTTATGTACCTACTTTCTGTGACTACATAATAGTTTGTATTTTCTGAGATACATATGAACAGGCTGATACTCTATTTATATACTCTGGCATATTTCACTCAACTTAATTATTTTGAAATTTATCTATGTTATAGTGAATAACAATAATTCATTTCTTTTTGTTGTTGACTAATATTCCATTAAATGGATTGTTATGGTTTGTGTCTGGATGTCCCCCCAAAGACTCATGCAGTCATGGGGTGGGCTTCTAGAGTTTATGATTGATCCATGGTCCAGTGCTGGAATTATGGATCTGAGTGCTACTCCTGCCCTCAGAGTGGATAGTTTGCATACAGTGTAAGGGAGGGAAAGAGATTGCTTGCCACTGCTCCTCCCTTTTGCTCTTGTTGCTCTTGCTATGTTCTGCCACCATAAACTCTTGCCCTCTGCCACATGTCTTGGAGCCAGCTGAGTATGGACTGAAACCCCAACCAACTGTGAGCTAAATAAACCTTTCCTTCCTTAATTCTGGGCATCAGGTATTTTGTCTCAGCAGTGAGAGAAAAGTAACCAAGACATGGATATACCATAGTTTAGATATTCAGCTATCAATACACATTTGAGATGGGACCAGTTTTGGGAAATAGTAAGTTTCATGACAAGTCTTTGTATAGGCATATATTTTCATTTCTCTTTGGTAATAGCTATTATAATAAGAAAAATGCACTTATTTTCATAAGCAACTGTCAATCTGTTTTCTAAAATGTTTGTATGATTTTATATTGCATGGGAAATATATGAGTGATACAGACTTCTATAGCTTTACCAGTATCAGGTGTGGTTATTCTTAATTTTAGGCTGTCTAGTTACTATATAGTTAACTCTCATGCATTTTTCCTTCATAGTTTGTTAATATGGTTAAATATTTGAAATTTATTTTGGGGGGTATGAATTGAATCCAGAGCCTTCATACTGAGATGCATTCCCAGTGCCCCCCTTTTATTTTTGAGGTACGGTTTTGCTAATTCAGTAAGTTGCCTCACCTGAGGTTGAACATGTGCCACCATGCCTGATTTAATTTCTTCAATTACATTGATTTATTATCCTTTTTTTTTTTTTTTACCCCTAACTCTAATCTCAACACCGATTCCCTTCCCAATCCGGCCCCTCAGTGTGTATAGTCACTAAACTTGAGCATCAACGTTGAACCCAATCCATTCCAACCTAGAGTTGTGACCTCACCCTGGCCCCAGTGCAGACTTCAACCCTCACCACAGCTACAACTTCCTCACACTCTTCCTGACTCCTCCCAGTTTTGTTCTTGCTCAGCTCTCTGTCCATGACCATAATCTATCCCATACCTAACCCTGACCCTACAACCAATCAGGTCCAAACCCCGAGACTTCATAATCACTTCTAGTACTAATGGGGATGCCTCTACCTTGCCAGGCCCCTCAGACTGCTCCTTTGTCGTGGGTGGCACTTCTCCTCCTCAAGCCCTCAGCATGGCTCCTGGGCCACCAATTCTCCATCCCCTGCCCCAGCAGGGTCCCAGCCTTTTGAGGATATGACAGAGATCCTGTATGCAGCCCCCCAGCTCCGCTCCCTTCAGCCTGGTCCCCATCATGGAGAAGGCGGGTGCTTCTGCCATTGTTTCTGGCTGTCCTCTGGGGCGGTTTCTCCTCCCAGCCTGCTTCCACCCCACCTGTTTTACTCTTTCCTGGTCCTTTCCAGATGTACACTCTTATGAGAACATGCATAATCCTGTTGAGCCAGAACCAGCATGAGGAGGAGGGCGCCACATGGGGATGTGCAGTGCTAGGTGACCAGGTGAGCTGGGAACTGCTCCTGGGGATCGGGGAGCAGAAGAGAGCTAAGCAGGGATGGGTAGCATGCTGGGATCAGGGAGGGAGAAGGGAAGAGGTGCCAAGGCCTGCAGGGCAGGGTGGGCCCCTGGACTCCTCCTCACCCAGATCCCTTCTATGTAGCTTGGGCTTCCATAGGCCTGGAAATCTGTACTTGAGTCTGAAACCTGGGACAACCTCTGGGGACTTTGCTTGGTGTGTGTGTGTGTGTGTGTGTGTGTGTGTGTGTGTGTGTGCATGTGTGTATGCACACATGTACATGCCAGTGAAACTTCTGACCCCTTTTGTTTTTCCCAGATAAACTCAGTGAACTCTTCCAATCCATTGTGTAGTGCTGTTGGGTGGGAGGGGGAGGAAAGGTGAGGTTGCTGAGAAGTGAGGTCCTCTCTTATCCCCTCTCAAGTCACCCCAAGAACAGAGGCTTGCACTGCATGCACCATGCCACTTTTCCCCTCCTGTGGCTGGTTCACCCATTTGCCTCACTGCCAGAGCCCACCTGATTCTTCACGGAGACAAAGGACACACTGACTCCTTGGCCTGTAACCTGCTGCACTTTAAAATCATGGCTTGTGTTTTCTTCAGAGGCTGTAAGGGACTTGGAAGCTGCTTTTGCTAGAGAGAAGGAGAGAGAGAGGCAGAGAGGGAGGAAGAGAGGGAGGGAGAGAGAGAGATTAAGAGAGAGAGAGAAAGAGAAAAAGAGGGAGAGAGCACAACTACAGATGCTTAATGGATAACTTACCTTATCCTAACATTGCCTCAGTCTTTTAGTCTTCTAATATAGTCCTTTACTTCTATAAAATTTTCCCTACCTATTGCTTTTAAAAGTAGCCTACAAATTATTTTGTTATGAAATTTTGTTTTACCTTTTTCCATAAAATTTAAAAATTTGAAATATTGCATTTTCATTTTCACTCAACTCTAAATTATTTCTATTTCTCTTTATCTCTTTAGCTGAGGGATTATTTAAAGTTTCTTATTTAGTTTCCAAATATTTGGAGATTTTCCAGATAGCTTTCCTTTGCTGACTAATAGTACCTTATACTCAGAAAGCATATTTTGTATAAAATCTTTTTAGAAATGTATTGAGATTTGGTTTATGCCCTGAGTATGGTCTGTGATTGTAAGTGTTTCACATGCACTTGAATATGTGCTATGAATGTCAATTAGGTCAAGTAGTACTACTGACACTGTTGGTTCTTGTGTGTTCCATCAGAAGAATGAAATCTATCTATTATCTATCTGTCTGTCTGTCTATCTATCTATCTATCTATCTATCTATCTTCAGGATCTGTACTTTTGATTCCTCCTCAGTTTCTGTTTTTGAATTTTTGAGGCTTGGGCTCTTTTTTCTTTTCTAATACTTTTTTAGGTTTGCATTTTTAGTATCAGTAACACGAAATTAATGAGAACAGAGGCCAATATTGAGGTTTGGAAACAGAGGTGTCCAAATTGTTGAAATTTAGCCTAAGTACTTTGTTTTGCTTTTGTTTTTTGTCTTTTTGAGACAGGGTTCACTATGCAGTTCAGGCTGGCCTTGAACTCATTTTGTAGCCCAGGCTGGCCTCGAATTTGCACCAATCCTCCTACCTCAGCCTGCCGAGTGCTGGGATTCCTGCTGTGCACCACAACATCCAGCCTCACGTGAGTGTTTTTTAAAAAGTTAAAATATGAAATTTACATTTCTTTCAAACAACAGCTTTGGAGTACAAGGGAGTGCTGCCAGGCTGGGCGATGAGTGTCTCTCCAGGCTGTAGAGGTCAAGCGCTGCATCCCACACACCAGCACCCACGGCCACTCATGACTCAGGGCTCCCCGAGGCGTGCCGCAGGGAGCTCCTGCGCATCTCTGCACTCGGCTGCCTGCTCGCCCGTTCTCACCTGTGCTTTCCGCCGTCTGGGGTGGTGTGGGGCTTGCGTCTGGGCCATGCTCCACAGGTCCAGATCTGGGCCAGGTGCCTCAAGCTCTGTGTGCCTCAGTCTCCTCGCCTGTGAATGAGGAGCGGCAGCTGTCTGGGTAGGTGCTGGGAATGAAGCACACTGCCAAGGCTAGTGGTGTGGCCACACAAGACTCTGGGCAGAGGCCGGGGCGAGGTGGAGGCTGTCATCAGCATTGCTGCTGACCCATGCAGCAGTTCTCCAGGAAGCAGAGGCAAAGCTGGGAATTTGTTCCACACCCTGGCTGCCCGGAGTGGGAGCTGTGGTCTGCCCATCCGCCTGCCCAGAGGCTTGGGCTCTTATTACCTCCACCGCATCCTGCTTTCACTATGACCAGTTTTGACCACTTCCTCCCTTGGTCCTACTCCCACTGGTGAATGCACTCAGCCTGGCTTTCAGAGTTTTCCTCCTCCAAATTCATTTTCCAATTTTGTGTCACAAACAGTATATATTTAATAAAAATGTACTGTGTCCCAGAAAAGAAAAAGGGAGAAGAATGTAACCTCAAGCACAGGAACCAGGCTTATGTTCTTCTGTTCTGGAACAAGTGGAAAGGCATGGAGACAGGAACCCCAGGCTAACCCATAGGACAAAGGTGCACAACATTTGTGGCATCTGCAGTAGGCAGAAACCCATGGTCTTGATGTCTCTGTGCATGGAGGTGCAGCGTTAGCTGCCTGCACTCTTCATCACGCCTTTTCATGTGATGCGTGCCTCATTACTATGTTAAGTCTCCACCCTGGGGTTTGATCTTTACTACACTAATAAAGTAAAATAACTAGAGGTTACATTAGTAACTGTCTGTGTTGGTTTGGGGGATATTTGCAAGGGGAACAATATAATACAGGACACATAGTTTATAAGATTATTTATAATAGTCACCCAAAAATGATATACAAAGCAGTGCAGGAAATCTGTTCACACACTATAGACCAGGAATGCAGCTGAGGGCCTGGATCCCATGATAATGTCCTGCATGAGTCCAGCTGAATGCCTAGAGCCCATAACAATGCCTCCCATGAATTCAACTGGAGGCCCAGAGCCCACAACAACATTTCATGCAGGCCTGTTTCACGGATCTGCACTGGGAAGACCCAAAGGTCAGTGGTGGAATCTAGGAAGTCTGTGCCAGCGGGATGAAGGATCTGTGCTAGCAGGCTGAGGGATCTGCACTGGAGCCAGGAAACAACACTCAAAGTAAGAACCAGAGCTCCCCTGGAAGGTACCATAGCCATCCTCAGCAACAGTGAGGTTCGAAGCTCCTCCAGTGGTGAAGTCAGCTGAGTTCCCATCAGGAAAGCCAACGTGACAAGCTTCTCCAGGAGACTGCAGTGCACCATCTTCCCCTTTGGAGTAAGGAAGCGATGCTCAGTGTGAGGACCAGAGCTCCCCAAAATGTACTGAAACTATTCTCAGTGCTAACAAGGTCCCGAACTACTTGGAGCCAAGTTCATCAGGAAAGCCAGCATGAGAAGCTCCTCCAAGAAAACCGATCGCTCCTTACTGCTTCTACCAGCTCCCAACAGCCTTTTCTCAGCTCCCAACAGCCTCTCTTCTTCTCCAGTTCTGCCTCTTATGCTGCTGGCAACAGTCCTCAGGTGGGCCTCCCACACCCAGCACCATGCTTACTCAGTTCAGCTGGGGGTTATAAGTTGACCACCGGTTGTCAATCCACTACACTGTCCTACAAACGCATTTGTCTCTTGCCACCTGGAATTTGTCCTTTATCATCTGGGGAAGTTTCTAAGTGGGTTTTGAAGCAAGGCAGATCACTCCCCTGCCAGGATTTGGTTTCAAAGAACCTGTTTGGCTTAGCCCTCCCTACTTAGTATCTCTGCTGACTACACAGTCTTTGAAGGCTGAGCTGACTTCACGTCCTGTCTCCAAGTGTGTTCCCTTAATTTCACAGCCTTGAAGATAGGTTTACATTTTAACTCCCAATTTTCCCGGATGCCTATTAATGCCATAAAACTGAGGGGTAGCCCAGCTGTTGCAGTATTGTTCAAATCTTCTTCACTTACTAAATACTTAATCTACATCTATCAATCTCTTGCTGTAATAGCTGTTTATACTTTTTCTTTTAATTCTATCAGATTTTGCTTTATATATTTTGAAACTGTCATTTAAGTGTGTCTTTAGGACTTCAACATGTTGAATATACTCCCTTATCACAAAGTTGCTACTGCTTATATCTTTTGTTCTGATATTTACTTTTTGATATTACTATAAACACTACAAATTTATTTTGATTTTGGCACAGTATATCTTTTCTTCTTTTCTTTCACACAGTCTTTTTGGGGGGTACTGGGAATCAAACTCAGGACTTTGCACTTAACAGGCAGGTATTGTGCCACTGAGCTATATCCCCAGCCCCCAAATTTTATATATATATATATATATATATATATATATATATATGTATATGCATAATTCTGGGTTGCAAAAATAAATTTGTTTTTTTAAAAATCTGATAATCTTGCTTTTTAATTGGCACACTTAGACCATTTACATTTAACATACTCTTTGGGAATGTTAGGCTTAAGTACATATTCCTACTTTTTTCTCTCTCTCTTTCTTTCTTTCCTTCTTTCTTTCTCTCCTCTTTCTTTCTTTCTCTCTCTTTCTCTCTTTCTTTCTGTTTTTTCATACCAGAAATCAAACTCAGGACCTTGTGCTTACCAGGCAGGCACTTGTGCCACTGAACTATATCCCCAGTCATGTTTTCTTGCTTTTTTTTCCCATTTTCCTATTCATTGTTTGTTTCTTCTATTTTATACATTCTCTAGGACTCATTTAGCAGTTTTATAGTTCTAACATATTTATCTGACTTACTAATAACTTTGTCATTTTTGAATTTAATAGTATGCATCTTTTTCTTGGTTCTGGGGATTGAAACATATAGTTAAGGGCTGGGGATTTAGCTCAGCGGCAAAGCGCCTGCCTGGCAAGCGCAAGGTCGTGAGTTCGGTTCCCGGAACCAGAGAAAAACCAAAAACAAAAACAAACAGAAACATATAGTTAATATTTAAATGCTATCTTTTGAAGAAAATGTTTCTCAGTAGAATATATATATATACACATATATGTATATATGGCCCCAAAATGTATAGAACTATTTAACCTACAATACTTATGTCTATAGTAGTTCAGTTAGAACTTTCCTGTTATAACCTACTGGCTACAATGTACAGTCATGGGCTACACTATATGATGTAGTCATGTCTGTTATACATACTGAGTAAAATACATAAAAAGTGAAAAGGAAAGGAGAAAATGTCTTTATCCCTATAAGCTTTCTACACCAATACTGTATAATTAGGGAGACTATATGAAATGTCTAAAACAAGTTCAGTTTGACCAGTTTTAGGAAAGCATGCTGTGAGAAAAATTTCTGTTAAAAATTTAAGAAATGTTTCCAATAAGCATTTAAGGTCATCTCCCTACAACACAGAAAAGATGAAGGGATACTAAAAGCAACTATAATAAAATGTCCTTCCATTTAGCAGATTAGTTATGGCTCTGTATTAGCCCAGGTAACTAAATTTTTGTTTCAACGTGGTAAAGTATGTGTAGTGAAAGTTTCCAAGGAGTGGGGCGAATGTTGCGTCAGCTTCACTATCTTTATTAAGAAATACACAAAATGTTTCCACAGTGTTTTTATACTGTGTTTTCTTTATTTCAAGCCACAGGTCTACTTGTAAGATTCTCATGGATCATGCAGTAAATGTTCTATCAATGAAACCAGAGTTTATAGTAGTATTATCATATTGAAAGAATTCCTGGATTCTTTTATTATGTAAAAAGCTCAAATTCATGGCTGGAATTATTAGGGCAAGCCTGAGATGTATCTTGCTCCAATGAATATTATCAAGCTACTCACTATGAAAAAGCCCAAGGGCATACTAGAGAAGATAGTAAGTTCACCATTTTCAGGAGACTGAGTTGAAACCCAACCCATCGTCTTCATCACAGCTTTCTTCCATGTAGAAAAACGGATCTCACTTTCTGTGGCCTGGATCTGCGGTTCAATCCGTTCCATCCTGATTGCTGACAACTCCTCGGGCTTAAAACTGCAAACACCTATTCCTTCGGCAGCTCCTGCAGCCATGGCAGCTCCCAAGGCTGTTGTTTCAGGCAAAGAAGACCTTATTACTGGAATATGCAGAATATCTGCTTGCAGTTGCATAAGAATTTTGTTGTTGGTCATGTTTCCATCTACCTGTAAATGACGGAGTGGAATTCCACAGTCACGGTTCATGGCATCCAAAATCTCTCGGGTTTGGAAACAAACAGCTTCTAATGCAGCAAAAGCAATATGACACTTATTGGTAAACTGAGTGAGACCACATATTATTCCTCTTGCACTGGGCTCCCAATAAGGAGCATACAGCCCTGAAAAAGCTGGAACAAAGTAGCAGCCATAAGAAGTACCTACTTCTTTGGCAAGTTTTTCAATTTCTTCTGAGGTTTGTATAATACCAAGGTTGTCTTTTAGCCAACGAATAACAGCACCAGCTATAGCTACCGAACCTTCCAGTGCATAATACACTGGCTTGTCTTTGCCTAATTTGTAAGCCACTGTGGTCAGAAGGCCATGTTCAGAAAATATACACTTCTGACCTGTATTACACAGTAAGAAGCAGCCTGTTCCGTATGTGTTTTTGGCTTGTCCCTCCTGGAAGCACATTTGTCCTACTAATGCTGCAGACTGGTCTCCCAAACACCCGGATATCGGGACGCCTTCCAAAGCCCCGCCTTTCATTAGGCCGTAGATCTCAGAACAACTCCAGACATTTGGAAGAATATTCATGGGAATTTCAAAAAAGTTGCAGAGCTCTTTATCCCATTCCAAAGAATGGATGTTGAAAAGCATTGTCCTACTTGCATTTGTTACGTCCGTCCCATGGACACCTCCGTTGGCTCCGCCTGTCATACTCCAGATAAGCCAAGAATCAATGGTACCAAACAGAGCTCGACCTTCTTCCACAGCTTTCTGGACTTTTCTCACATTGTCAAGCAACCAGCGAAGTTTTACAGCACTGAAGTAAGTGCTAAGCGGAAGGCCAGTCTTAGACTTGACGAAGTTGCTGTTTCCAGGAATTTTTTTGCTAAGAATATCAACGGTGGACTGGGTTCTTAGATCAAGCCAAACCACAGCATTGTAGAGAGGCTCTCCGGTTAACCTGTCCCAGAGGACAGTGGTTTCCCTCTGGCTGCTGATACCTATAGCTTTTATGTTGGCTGTGTCAATGTTCATTTGGTCAAGTTTCTCACACGTTCTCGCCATGCACTCGTAGACAGATTGAAGAATTTCCTTCGGGTCCTGTTCCACCCATCCTTCTCTTGGGAACTCTTGTGTTAGTTCCACTTGATGGTAACTGAGTAGTTCTGCTGTTTTTGCTTTGAAAACCAGAAAGCGAGTGGAGTTGGTGCCCTGCACCACCGCCCCCACTAAGGGACCCACCGCTGCCGTCTTCGCAGCGGCCATGAAGCCTTCCTCTGTACTAGGTTTCCCGGGTGACAGCGCGCCGGGTGCAGGCCCGGCCGCCCTTGTTGACGCAGGCGCTCTGGGGCCCTTTGTCCCCACCCGCGCGCCGGCTCCTCCCTCCCCCACCACGCCCGCTCGCGCCCAGGCTCATCCCCGCCCCTCCCTGACTTCGAGATGATTTACATTAAAACGAGTTATGTGGGGCTGAGGATGTAGCTCGGTGGCACAGGTGCCTTCCTGGCAAGCACAAGGTCCCGAGTTCGATCCCCGGTCCCAAGAAAAAAAATAGATCATAGGGTCACCTGTGTAATGACGGTTTCTTGCTCTTCTGTCTTTGGTGGGGATTGGTATTTCTATTACCGTTTTCTTTCTGCCTATCAAAGTCCTCAGCATTCTTATAGTGCAGATGTATGGGGGCGGGGTGTGAATTCTGAAAACAGTTAAGCATCTGTATTTTATCCTAATACTGAGAGTTATTTTTCTTGATAAAGTATTCTAATTGACTTTCTTTCTTTCTTTCTTTCTTTTTTTTACTATCAGAGCCCTCTTTCTTGCTGTTTCTATTGTGTTTTGTTATCATAACTTAAGTTTAAATGTGCATATTTTCTTTGCCTTTAGGGTTTTCTCTTCATCAATATTTTTGATCAGTTTTATCATGATATGCTTTTCCATCCTTGGTGTTCATTGAGTTACTTCAATCAGGAGGTTTATCGGTTTTATTAAATTTGGCAAATTTTGGCTACTATTTCTTCAGATATGTTTTAGTCTCTCCTCTGCCCTTTAATGATTTAAACTAAGCATGTTGATGTTCTCATATAAGCTTGTGATGCTCTATCCATTATAATCGGTCTTTTCTATCTGTGCTGGATTTTAGGGAGCTTCTAATTGCTATCTCTTCAACTTTACTAATCTTTCCTTTTCCAATATCTAATCTGCTATTAATTCATCTGATGTAATTTTCACTTCACACTTTGTAGATTTTAATTTCTAGGATCCATTTGGGTCTTTTAAAATATCTATTTAAATTTTTGAATACATGGACTAAAGTTAGAATAACCTGTTACTTCACTTTCTGCTAATTCTCACATCAGTGTTAGTTCAGTTCAATTTTGGTTGTTTGATTATCTCCTTTTCATAGCTTGTATTTTCCTGTTTCTTTGCAAGCTTGATAACTTTTAATTAAATGCCATACACTGTGAATTTTACCTGGCTGGATGCTAGATATTTTTGTATTCCTTTAAATTTTCTTGAACTTTGTTCTGAGATTAGATAAGTCACTTAGAATAATCTTAAATCTTTTGAGTCTTGCTTTTAAAATTTCTTAGGTGGAAAAAGGGTCACGGTCAATCTAAGGCCAATTATTCTACTTGGATGAAGAAATTCTTCTGTGTGTTTTAGCTGATGAAAACTCATGGCTTTCCTTATAAAAGCTCATGGCTGTCCCGGCTGGTGGAAACTGTCATGGCTCTCAGGTCAGTGCTGGGTAAATTTATCCCTTTTTGTGTGCATTCTTCAGTGTTACTTTTTTTTTTTTAACACTCATACACTGATCAATACTCAGTTGAAGATTTGGGGGAAGAGCTCTAAGTTTCCCTGTGTGAGTCTTTTCTAGTTAGTACAGAGTCTGGCTTCCTTAGGTTTTCGGAATGGTAAGCACCATCTCCTTCCACCTGGATTCCTCTTTCCTGAGCTGAGGGCTTAGAATTTCAGGCAGTAAGCCAGTAATATTCATACCACTTGTTTCTTGTCTCTTAGAAATAGCTCCCCTTTATTGTGAAATTCTCAGCATTATACAAAGTGTTTTGTTATATAGTTTATTAATTATGTGAACTGTTTCATGTGTTTTTATCCATTTATTGTTTCAGATGAGAAGTGAAGCCATTGAATGGAAACTTAAATGTTTAGATTAATTGTAACATCGGTGAGTAAAGATTTATTTAATTTTTTTTTTTGGTTTTTCTTCGGTACCAGGAATTGAACTCATGACCTTGCATTTGCCAGGCAGGCGCTGTGCCACTGAGCTAAATCCCAAGCCCCAAGATTTATTTAATTACTCATTAAAATGTATTTAATAGTCATTTGATAAGAGGCAGTTTTCTATAGTAAGGCCTAGATTCCACTTCAAAACTAGCTCAAGGATAAGGCCCATTGAATTCCTAGTGAATAGGTACATATCTTTGTTCATTTTAAAAACTTCTATCTCAGAGTTTTTCTAAGCAAAAATTTGGAGACATTTACTGCTATGCCAGTTTGTCACACTACATTGTGAAACATATTGAATTTAAATTGTTTTAAATTTTTTTTATTCTCAAGTATTTGGCAGTAGTAAACATGACATGTATAGATTAATCTACAAATTAAAAAGCTTTTAATCCAGTGTTTCTATAACCTGTCTTCCCTGTCACACCAATATGTACAAACAAATGTTCCCAATCCCATTGGTTTGTAAGTCTGGGAATACTTTATTTTAGCAATTTGTTTTTAACACAGTGTTTCATTTATACAATACTGACTTACATAGTAGTTTCACTGATAATAATGATAGTGATTAAACAATCAAGTAATAAGTGGCTAAACTTAGTTTCTTAATTTTTTTGTCTTTTTGAGACAGGGTCTCATTATGGAGTTCAGGCTGGCCTTACCTCACTTTGCAGTCCAGGCTGATCTCAAACTCACAATGATCCTCTTACCTCAGCCTTCTGAGTGTTGGGATTATAGGCGTGCACCACCATGCCTGGCCTAAATTTAGTTTAGAAAGTTGATAAATTGATTTAGTTTCTTAGTGTAATTGCAAACTATTGGTGGATTTAACCAAAGCATACAAACCCAAAGTAGACAGCCAATGCTGTAAACAAATGAACAGAAAACTAGAGAACTAAACTACACTAGTATTTTCCTATACTTTTTAAAAACAAATGAAACTTTTGATCAATCGATAGTAGTTTCCTCATATTCTAATTTAAGTGCCTTTGAAATATTTTTTGGCACTACCGTATTTGTGAAGCCATTTAACTTTACATGAAAATTGTTTAATTTCTATTTTATACAAATGCAAATGTGTTAAAGCTTAACATACTATTTACAAGCATTGCCAAACCCTTAGAATATTATATTAAAAAATATTTTTGTACAGGATGTTTAAAACAGCTTTGTTAGTCTAATTGACTTTATATATTATTTATTTGCCCTTAAAGTTACTCTTCTAGAGTGTAACTACTTCTTAATGTAAAATGTTTTGAATAATGTCCACATTATGAAGTTTAAAATTTATTCATTTACTCAATAATTTGCCAAATACATTTTCAGAGATTACTATTTATGGATTTTATTATAAGCAATAATATGATGGTGCATAAAACATCCATTTGTCATTATTACAACTTTTTTTTTTTTTTTTTTTTTTAACATTTTGAGACAGGGCTTCACTGTGTAGTTCAGGCTGGGCTTGAACTCTCTTCATAGCCCAGGATGGCCTTGAACTCACAGTGATCCTCTTGCCTCAATCTCCCAAGTGCTAGGATTATAGGCATGTACCACCAATCCCAGCCTATAACCTTTAAATTAAGAACAGTAACAGCTAAATCTGCTAAATTTTGATTGACATATCTCTTATACATATCATGTTTTAGAGAGTGGCTTTTTGAGTATTTTCTTTTTTCTTTGTTACTACAAATAAAAAAGAGCCTACTACATTTTAAGTTCAATAAGAATAGTGGCCTGGGCTGTTTTAATAAATTTTACATATTTAGCCTGACTACAACCAGGAACACCAGAAATACTTGCTGAATGCAAAGATGAATACCACTGCTCTTTTCATTAAGTAATTTTGATAAAGTCAAAAAATTCTAATTTTGCTTTTTGGCTGGACTGTTGGTTATTGATTTTATAGTTTAATATATTCAATTGGATTACTGAATATATACTGGGATAGGTAGATGGAAACATATAACAAAATTACAATAAAATGTTAATTGTGTAATCTAAATGGTAGATACAATGCTTTGGGGATAAAGTTCTTTCAAATTTTCTATAGGCTTGCAAGTTTGCAGAGTAAAATGTTAGAGTATCAGTCAGCTTTCTGTCACTATGACAAAATAACTGAAACAATGAACTGATAAATAGAAAAAAAATATTTATTTTAGCTCAGTTTTAGTGATTCTGGTCCATGACCAGGTGGACATATTGCTTTGGAACTTTGCTGGGTCTACTAGATGGAATGGTGGGGTGCACATGACAGAGCAAACTGCTCCCCTCATTGCCAGGAAACAAGAGGAAAAAGGAAAAAGCCAAGATCCCATGAGGATGAGGACTTCCCACTGTACCCCTCCTTCTAGAAGCTCCACTGCCTCCCAGTAGCACCACCTTGAGGACCAATCTTTGACACATAGGTCTTTGGGGGAGAGTCAACATGCAAACTATAGCAGCTGCTAAAATATATTTCTGATAAAAAGCAAATAAAGCCATATATGGTGGTGCACTCCTTTAATCCCACCACTTGGAAGGCTAAGAAAAGAGGACAATAGATTTAGTCCTGCTTGGGCAAGTTAGGGACAGCCTGTCTTGAAACAAAAAATAAAATTGGTAGGATGTAACTCAGTGCAGAGACACTAGGTTTAATATCCATCACTGATTAATCTGCAAACACCCCCTACCACCAAAGATGATCAGTCTGCTAACACCTTTAGTAGAAATCTATTTCATACAGGGTCCTTTGGGCAGATAGTTGAAAGGCATAAAATTGTCACTGCCAAGTTTACATTGATTTGAAAGTTCTATAGTAATCTAGTTATAGTTGTTCATCCCAAGGAAACCATTAATTATTTGTACTTTAATTATAGGCATTTTCTTCTGCCTTTTATAAACTTTGTAAATCCTAGGAAACCAGCTGTGTGTTTAACTCCTTGGCTTTCAACCAGAAATTTCATATATCCAATAATGTCACTTCATTTTTTAAAAAAAAAATCTCAAGAGTGGGAATCAGAGGAAAAGTCTTTATCTCATTACTATTTCTGAATTTAAGGGTTTGAAGCCTAATTGTAAGAGCATTTATTTTTATAGGTTGTGGCTGGGAAATTTGACTTTTTGAAACTGTGTCATAACCAATGAATCATCACAGTTGGCAATCTTCAAAACACTGATGCATTTTTCTGCATGCTGTTCCCAAATGTGCTGGACCAGCTGTTGCAAGCCACACTATCCAATCTCCTGGAAGACCTCTTCTTGCACCACGAATCACCTAACGTATATTCCTCTTTGTTCTAATGAAGAATGGGAAAATTAGAGCAAGGTACTGTGGTGTATTACTCATGTTTTCTCCGTCAGGCATAGGCTGTGGGAGTCACTGCTTCCGCATTAGGAAGCCATAGCATTTGAGGTAAACACTCATGACCAACAAGCCAATGAGCTACACATTCTCACATCTGAAAGTGATTTTTATAAACGTTCAAATCTTGAAATTTTTGGGAGTGTATGTGTGCTAGTGTTCTTCGTCATTTTCCCAATGAAAATTGCCCTGACACTGATCTCAATGTTAATGTATTCCTGCTTACATTTGACTTTGGAATATGTTACAGCTAATTATCATTACACAGGATGAAAGATCAGAGCCCTGAGTGAGGTGCTTAGTTTTAGGAACAAAGGGAGGCCAATTCAGCATCTTGGCTTTAGGCCCAACAATTGTAATCAAACATCTTGAAACTGGTGAGATCTTTGCATTTATTTATTTCATTAATTAGTTAGTTAGTGAGTTAGTTCCTTAGTTAGTTTTCTTCCCTCACTTTTTGAAAGGGGGTGGGGAAGGGGGTTAGGGGTTTGAAGGGGCTGAAATTTCCCCTTGAACATGATGTCAATATGTTGGCATGTCTCTTTTTATTAAGATGCCATCCAACTGATAACAAGTCCTGCTGTGTTTTACCAACATAAAAAATTAGACTGGAGACCGAAGAGCGGCAGGTGGCTTTTGGCACCAAGAAATAATCACACTTGATGTGGAAAGTAAAGTAAAAGGAGCCATCTGTTCACTGCAGGAGGACGTGAAAAATCACATTAACATATTGTCACTAACATCATGAAATACACAGTTAATAATAAATTTAGTTATCATGGCAAGTTGCATTGAGTACTTACTCTGAATATACAGAATGTAAAAGATGCTCATATTTGCTGACCTGAGTTTATTTTTTAGAGAATGAAAAAAATCCAAGTGTTGAATCTTTTCTTGGTGTGTGTGTGTGTGTGTGTGTGTGTGTGTGATGGGATTTGGGAGGGGAAGTGTTTCATTTTAAAGCTGGCTGTGGTTCATTGTTGCTAAGTGAGCAAAATAGCCTTTCATGCAGATAAAACAAATCACTCTTCACTGTGTCCACCATGTTACTCTACAACTGCTTACCTGGGTGAAGAAGAAGAGGTACTGGAGAGTTAGAAGATTTGATGATGATTCTTGCATGAGACCCAGAGATGCAAATCCTTTATGCAGGAGGTGGGTGTGGTGATGCTGACACTGAGGAAAGCCAGTGCCTGTGGCCTTCCCTTGATGGACATCTGAAATTGCCTCTAGTCAGTGAAGTGTTCCTACACAGTATTTTCCTGATGGACTTCCATGAAATGCCTGTGCACACTTTAAGGGAGAGCAAATGTGTTACAGCACTGTGATAGGAAGGCTTCCTTGCATTTTGTGTGCGCACATGTATTGTTTCCATGTATCACCTAAACAGAAAAAGAAGCTACAGAACTTGGAGGTGAGAACGTAGTTGGAAAACCTAGGTTATTGTCAGTGAGTCCTTGTTCGAATTATATTTAAATACATTTTGCTGTAGTGATATGCTGTTAGGTTCTTGCAGTCTGTGGTTACTGTCACTACAAATCTATGACTCAAACCCAGAGTTTTATGATTACTTTTAATATCAAGATCAGTCTCACTATATTGGTTACTTACAGTGTTACATACCAGAATTCTGACTAATAGCATGACAAATATTAATTTGCTATTTACGGTAATTGGTCTATATTCCGTCATTACCATATTTGCTGGAGATGTAACAGTACATAAATATCCTCAAAACTCAATATATTCATGAAAAGAACATTCAAATAACTACCAAGATTTTAGTTCCATCTCTGATTCTAGTTAGGTTTATATCTTCAACAAGTCATCTCTCTGATCTGTGTTTCAGGTGTAAAGTTATGGTAATCTCTAAAGAAACTTCCCCAGTATAAAATGTAAAATTTTAAAAAATGTTGTATATCTGGTTATCTGAGAACTTCCTTGAAAATAACAATATGTAGGGGCTGGGGATTTAGCTCAGCGGCAAAGCGCCTGCCTGGCAAGCGCAGGGTCGTGAGTTCGGTTCCCGGTACCGGAGAAAAACCAAAAAAAAAAAGAAGATAACAATATGTAATATAACAACCATTTTTAATGCCTGTCATCTGGTTTTGAAATCCTATAATGTTTTTACTGTTTTTGTAATTTTTTTTGTGTCTTCATTATTGTTTTTTTTTTCTCTCTAAAAAAAAAAAAAAGCTATCTAATGAAATGTGACTTTTAAGTTAATGGAAATAAAATAATGTTGAAGAAATAATCATTTTAGTAGTATTTACTGAAAAAAAACCCCTGTATTGTCCTGTAAGGTATTAGGGTTTCCAACTTTCACTGAGGCAGCGAGTAGGCAGCTTGTGATGGCACTTGGGTGAGACTTGTCTTGGAAGTAGGGTGGTGATGGGCTTTTTTTGGGTTGCTTACATCCTGTTGTGGAATTCTATGTCACATTCTGTCCCTAAGAGGGAATGGTAACACTCTGTCCTGATCTAGGTGCAGCCTTGGCCACCTCATTCTGGTCATCACTGTGTCTCATTCCAATGATCTGCAAAAAAGTGGCCATTGATGAAACTGAGACTTCCATCTTGTATTCCTTTAGAAATGCTTCTAAAGAATGATTCAAGTTCTGTTCTCTTAAAATACTGAATACTGATCCACTGTCTGCTGATGCACGCAGATCTGCTCATTTTCTCCAGTAGTCTTGGGGCATATGCAGGTTCACTCTCCCCAACATCCTTCCTTCTTCATGATATCATTTCTTTTCCAAAGTAATTTCAGCTCATTTTCCTTCCCCAAGAAAATCTTTCCCCTTTGCCTAAGTGTTGTAACAGAAGTCAAATCGTTTCACTATCATCTCCTGTTGTAACTTCTCCCTCCGCTTATGAACACACATCACATTTGAACTCATTGTTCAGTGTACACCATTGCTGCTGGAGTGAAAGCCCTATGAAAGCAGTCCTTTTCTGTGCTAGTCACTCATAAGTAACATTATTCCAGGCATATAAAGCCATTTAATAAGTATCGTTTTGTTTGACAGTTGGCAAACCCAACCAACTGTAAAATTTTATCACATTTAGGGAAAACAGAATATGTCTTTGGCATTTGCATCATCTTGCAGTCATCCTGAAACTGTCAAGATGAACTCTAGGGGACTTTTCCAGAGCCCATCATTCCTACTGCAGGCACAGATAGAACTAGGGTTCCTGTGGAATAATTAGATTTTTTAAAGGACATTCTAGGAAGGACATTAAAACAGCATACAGCTCCTCTAAGGCTCTTGGAGTCAAACTTACAAGAACCTAAAAACATTCTTCATAAGACGAACAACGTACTTAATTTTTAATTGATCCTGGGGCATCTCTCCTCTTATTCTTGACTATTTTGGAACATGTACTAATTTGTTTCAGGTAATTACATTATAATTAGAAGCAAAGTTTATTAAAAGTTTCTTGATGACTCTAGAAATTTTCTGAATGTATTAAAGGAGTTAAGTCCTACCTGGATGAGCTATTCTTCAGTAGACTAGAGTATGGCTTTTCATTGATTTTTATGTAGCTTAAGGAAGCATACGTTTAATTTTGTGGAGATTGAAAAGTAGCAGAAAAATATGTTTTATAATTTAAAGCAGGTTATATATTTCTATTTCTGTCTTCTCCCTATCATTTCTAGAATGAAATGAATTGAAATGATGAAATGATTTACTAGTGTTCCCCCAAAACTGCTGTTAAAACTGCTATCTTGGTAGTTATAGTCATTGCATAATAGTATAGATACTTACTGAATACTTCCTATTTTAATACATATTTACTAAAAAAAAAAAAAACCTCTGTAGTGAGATTCACCCATTTTGCTCTATTCTTTTTAAACTGAAAATCTGGCAAGAAAAGCAGCCACCAGGAATGAAAATTCTGTGATAATCATCTAAAAATGTGGATAAAATTAGGAAGTCATCAAACTTAATGATTCTGAATTATACTCTGTAGGAAGTTGCCAAATGTTTGGACTTAGGGTGGAATATTTTGCCATGATGCATAAAAATTACCTCAGATCCTTAGAGGCAATTGTTCTAACTGACAGGCATTTTAAGAATTGACAGTCTCCCTTACCCAGTAGATATTTCATTCCGTGCATGCTGGGCTTCTTTGCAGTTGTTGAAAACCAAGGCAGATGGGCACTCCAGTCAGCCTGAGGGGACAAGAACAACATACTTCAGAGCACTAGGTGCCCTGAGATTCCTCCTTTTCATCAGATGGGCTAATAGACCCACAGAGGCCAGGAATTCAGTGATCTCCTGGAGAGTCTTGCAGGTGGTCATCATTGAAGTGCGTGGTAGACTTCCTGCTGACCCTGGTTTCATAGAGAGCATTGAAAGCATCACGCTCACCGTGACAGACGTGCTTTGACATGAAATTGGGTATTAGAGAAATTGATGGTTTTGCAGTGTGAAAAACATTCAGAAGTTGATGCTAAAGAATCAAAGTATTTTTCCTGTCCCTTTTTTTTGTTGGCTTTTTCTATATGTCCTCCATAACTCCATTTTTTACCCCATTTATTCTTCTCCCTCTGCACTTCTAAGCCATACAGTGCCCCTTCATGAGGATTCTGATTCCTTTTAGATGTCTAGTATGCATTTTTCTGAGTATAAGATACCTGAGGGGAGAAGATTGATCTATGGATTTTATGTTCTCAGTAGTACCTTACATATAAGATATTAGAGCAAGGATCTCTTCTTCTGCTTTTTCTTTTCTTTCTTTTATTCACTAAAGGAATATTATGAAGTGTCATTTACATACCAGTTGCTGAGTGAGCCTCTGGAATACAAGTGTGAGCTACACAAACATAGTCCCAGCTCTTGTGGGGTTATAATAGGTAAATCAGACAAAAACCCAGCAAAAAAAGATGAAGAAACAGCAAACTGTAATGTGTTAGAAGAAAAAAAATGGGAATGATGGGGTATAACTGCTGTTACTTTTCTTGCTATGTTTCTTCTCCTTTCCATGTCAATCCCTCCATGTCAAATACTCCAAATCTCCTCTTTCAGTTGGGTGTATGTCCACATAACAAGAACTATGAAAAGCTAAATATTGCTGTTATTTTTTTTCTCTTTCCACTGTACCTTTCATAATTACAGAGGAGAAGATAGCCCCATAGTTTAGAAGAGACCATGGCTTTTTGTTGCCATAACCAGTGGCATGCCTTCCTGAATACAGCACATTAAATGCAGAGTGCAGAAAGTACACTTTGATCCAACAGAAAAGTTTCCTCCAAGGTCTCTCATTGATTATAGATAGGCTTCTTTTCTTATGTGAGCATAACCTTCCTCCTGTGCGTGTTTATATCTATGGTGTTCTAATCTCTCCTTATTAGAACACCATTCATATTGGATTAAGGACATTCATTTTACCTTGATCATCCCCTTTATAGGCGCTGTCTTCAAATATAGCTACAAGTTGAGGTACTCGACATTAGGTCTCTAGCACAGGAATTTGAGGGGTATACAGCTTAGCTCTTAGATACCAGAGTAGCACCTACTGAATTGGTCAGAGTCAGGGTAGAACCAAGAAAGTGAAAAGTACTTTAATTTGCAGCAGAGGGAATTCAAAGCAAGGAATTGATTTTACAGGCCAGAGGTGGTACTCAAGGCAGAGAGCAGAGAGAGCAGGTTGGTTTTCCCCTCCTTCCTACTCATTCTCTTACCCTGCTCTCCATTAGCTACACCCAGATTTCAGTCAATTTATGCTGGATTCTAAGAATTGCTTGAGTCTTGCATCGCAGACAGAGCAGAAGGACAAGGAGAGTAGTTGAGGGCAAATAAACCCAAGACTGGCACAAGCACTGAAGAAAAGAAAATATAAAATGATTCAAAATTGTCTTTCAAATAAATGAAGACAGATTTACAGATTTGTATTTATGGTTAGTGGTTGTTATATAAATCTACCCACAACTGGCCAAACAAGACTTATTTTATTTTATCATTGTAATTACTTTGACAATATTTCTCCTCCTCTTTGCTTGGAAGATCCTTCCCACTCCTACTCCACAATCTGTGCATTTCTGAATTTGAAGCCTTGTTTAAATCCTTGCTTGAATTCTACTTGAAGTTTTCAAATTCTGTCTTTGTCTTTCTTCTTCATCCCAATACATTCTGTCTCTGTTGGCCTCAAGACACTAACAACTTTCCATCTAAATTAGCAACTATTTAGGTTCACAGTTGTGTACTTCCCAAGGATGGTGCTGGGTCTTCATGTGTTATGGGTTTTAACACTGCAGCTCGTACATACTTGAAGATCAGTCAGTATACTGGTGACTACTTGTACATAAGAAAACTTACAATATTGGCTTTATTCCTGGCTAATATTTCTAATCTTACTACACTTCCTACAATTTTTCCATCAGGTTTTACTATCCTGGATAACAAAGCTAAGAGAATATACGCATTTTTTTTTTTTTTTTAAAAACAAGGGAGATGTTTCACTTACGTAAATGAAAATTTTGAGCCTGGAATTCAAGGAAAAACTTTCTTACCCCATCCCAAAATGTACATGAAGTTTTAAATGAATATTCTAAGCATAACCACTTTTGTAGATCTTGAAATAAACATATTTATTCCACTGATATTTACTGAGTATTGACTCTGTACAGGCCAGGAAAATCTAGGCATTTGAAGCATAACAGGAAGTGAAACAGACAAATCCTTCCATGCATCTTGTGCATTGTCATGAGAACAACAACAAAAATAAAAAATAAATTGTGAGTTTCCTTAAAGTGATGTGTGATACGGGAAAAACTATGATGAGGGAAGATCAGAAGCGTTATTTTAAACATGGTGGTCAGTCAGCCTCACTGTGAAGGTGATACTTGAGCAGGGACTTAAAGGTGGTGGAATTAACCGTGAAATGTGTAGAAGAGCACTTTCCCAGGAAGAGAGAATAGGGTGTGAAGGCTGTACCTTGGAGAATGCCCAGAGCAGATGTCCCAAATTTTTTCAGTTCACAATGTTTTCACAATGCCCCTAGACTGAAAGAATTACTTAACACTGCTCTTCATTCTGTTTATTGTTGTTCCAAGCAACTTAAGTATTTTTCCAAATAATTTAGTAGTCACTTGAAAAACTTCCATAGATATATCTAAAAACTATCTTTTTTTTTTGTTTTGTTTTGTTTTTTGTTTTTTTGGTTTTTCTCCAGTACCGGGAACCGAACTCATGACCTTGCACTTGCCAGGCAGGCGCTTTTGCTGCTGAGCTAAATCCCCAGCCCCTAAAAACTATCATATCTCATTAAATAGCTACAATTACTTATGAATTGACCATGTATGCTATAGGGAATGCAGCCCCTTTCCAAACCTTGGAATTATGTGAACACTGGCATCATCATTTCTTGTTACACATTGACTTTTGAGATACATGGGCTATTTATTAGAAAAACCACCCAAAACCCATTTGTAAAAATGGGACCTCACCGAAAGGGACAGAACACAAAGCAGTGCTGCAGCCGGGAGCCACCCCAGCTTAGTGGTTCATGGGGTATCTGTTGAGTAATGTTTTGCCTTTAAAATTTTTAAATCTTATACACCTTTGAGTTTGTCACATGGTGATGTCTCTGTAAATAGGTTTGGGGAAGAGGGTCTTAAGTATGAGAGCAACAGCAAGGAGGTGGGTGGGATGAAAAGAGTGAACAAAAGGGGAAGAAACCAGAGGAGTTGGAGCTGCATCTGAAAGAGGGGGGAGTACCCCCTCAGGTGATTGTTAAGGACCATAGCTTCCACTCTAAGATAGGAAGTGTCTTAGTCCATTTGGGCTGCCATAAGAAAATGTCATACATTAGGTGGTTTAAGGCCAACAGAAATGTATTTCTACAGTTCTGGAGGATGAGAAGTCCAGAATCAAGGTACTGACCAATTCTGTGTCTAGTGAGAGCCTACTTTGTGGTTTAGCAAGGCAGCCATCCTGCTGTGTGTTCACATGGCAGAAGTGACTAGCTAGCTTTTGGGGGTCTCTTTTGTAAAGCATGACTGTAGTTCCCCTCATGAGTTACCCACAGTCATAAACTAATTCACCTGCAAAGGTTTCACATCCTAATACCATCATCTTGAAGAATTCAACTGGGGTTGAGGCACACAATCATCCTGACTATGACAAGAATCTGTCAGAGAACTTGAGCCAAATTATCACTGTAGAAACTGTTGAGTAAAAACTGTGGGAGGTGAGCACAAGGCTGGAAAGATGGAGCCCTGGTAGAAGGATGTAACAATAATCTAGGTTAGAAATGATGACAGCATGGAAATAGTTGAGGTGGTGGGATGGGGTGAATTTTAGATATATTTTGAACATACAGCCAGTGAGATTGGACTGGATTTGACATGAAATATGAGAGAAGAAGAAGAGTTAATGATTCTAAAGCATTTCGGTTGCAGAGGCGGAAGGAGAGAGTTGCTGCTACCAAGCTGCAGGCGGGGCAGTTCCGGCATCCTCCAATCTAGGCACGTTTGCTTTCAGAGGTCAACTAGTGATGTGAGCGGAAACGTTCTCCAGGCAGCTAGGTGTATGAATGTACTGCTCAGAAGGGAAATGAGGGCTGGAGATGTGGTTTGGGGTGGTCAGAGGTATGTGGATGGCGTGTAAAAGCAGGAGCTGAAAAAGACCCTCTAGAGGACAAGTGCAGATAGGAAAGAGAAAGGTCTAATGATTAAAACTTGGGACACATCTATAGGAAGAGGTTTGAGAAGACAGAACTAGAATAAATAATTAGGGGATGTATCAGTCAGGGTTTACTAGAGGAACAGATATAATACAAGATAAACAAATGTACAAGGAATTACAAGTTTGGCTTACAACGGTCAGCTACAGAGTTGGATGAGGAAGCTTGAAGAGGGTGCCTGCAAGCTGGAGATTGAAGAGCCCAGCCCCGGGCCTGGAGCTAGCTGCAGTGTCCGTGAAAGTCCCTATCAAAAGGCTGATGGGTCTGCGATGGAATGCTGAAGAATCTACGATGAAGGCCGGAGAGCCAACACCAGAAGGCTGAAGAGTCCAGACGGAAGCCCAACAGTCTGCACCAGAAGCCAGGAGACGACCAAGCTGAAGGCGAAGACCAGAGCTCGTCTGAAGAACCAGCAGCTAGTCCTTCCTCAATTCTTTTTTTTATGCAGTCTACCCGCTCTGGGGAGGTGGGGGTGGTCCTCCACACCCACACCCTCTGCATGCCTGCCTCTTGCACAGGCTCAGGATGAATACAAAGTAAGCACCCTGGACCCCTTCTGAGTTGCATAGTTAACCTAAACTTCTCAAATTAACACAATAAACAACATCCCAGAAGGGTAAGGGTGTGTCCTTTTCACCCCTAGAGGCAGAACTGCTGAGTCACTTAGCCAAACCTCTAGACTCCCCAAGCTGGCACAATGTATCAATCATAATGGGAAAACCAGTGAGAGAGGGGTATTCTAGAAGCTTGATGAAGAGCAGCATATCTAATTTGTCTGGTGATGCAGAGAGGTCAGTGATGATAAAATAACAAGCAGTCAGAAGTAGAATGCTTTAACAACATACCTGGTGTCACCTCTCAAGCAATGCAAAATCACTATAAGCTTTTCCTGTTAAAGAATGAAAAAAATCACATAGGTTCTCATTTTATAATTTATTGATAGCATTTGGTGATATCCTACAGTGAATTTAAAAAATGATAGTTTAAAAAGTAAAAATACTCACAATAATTTGACAGAAAAATTTTGCTTTCAGTTTTTAAAAAGTTGGCAAGAGAAATATCTTTGAGGCCCAGTGCTACTTTTTCATGTGACTTAATACATGTCAAATGATGCTGGCTATTTGCACAACATCTAGGAAGAGCAGGTAACAGTTTTCTTTTCAATATGTTTTAATTGACAGTTTGATAAAGCTGGAAAATAACAAATTTAATGTTCATTTAAAATTGTCCTTGTTGATAGCAACTTTATTCGTATTTGCTCTCAGTGCTTGAGTTGGTTTCCTCGGTTCAAAATAAAATTTCCTTAAATAAGCTCAGTAAAAAAATCTGTTAAATTATATTGTTGTGAAACAGAAACATGTTACTTTCTTACAGAAATCGCCTCTGTAAACAGCCTACCTGGTCTTTATTCCAAGGATGCTGCTATCTGATGCCATGAAGATTGTCCTTACTGTGATTTCTGTGTTTTCTCATAATCAGCAGAGCTCTTGTTTCTGTTTCCTGTCTAGGCTGAATCTCACGCTCGATCACAGAGACTTCACCTTCACTGGTTGTATCAGTCTGAATACTGAAAAAACAACGAGTCAGTAGCCATGCTAAATATTTAAAACACTTGAAATTTAATATAAAGAATAATTGCATGTGATAGATAAACTGGAAATCCAAAGGGGATGGAGAGTCACCTCACATATTAACAAAGGTAGGAAGCTGTGACTGCACCTAGAGCCAAAGGGTGGCCTCCTCTTGGTCCAGAAGTCAGAGACTATTGGAGCAAACTAGAGCTAAGGTGAGGGTCGCTCGGCAGGGCAGTGATCATGAAGGGGTTATGTGCAGAAAGCTTTGGAGGAGATGTACCTGTCTCCAGAAAGACCACTTGGAGCAGAACAAGAGAATATAATAAGCTTTGGTGTATTGTAACTAACAGTTCAGTTAGAAAATAGAGAAATCATACCAATGAACAGATGGAATTTAGCATAGGCCATCCAGGTGCTGGAGAACTGAAAAGCAAAAAGGAGCATGTGTAGACAACAGCTGAAGAAAACAATCACTAACCCTAGGGCTGGAACAACAAAGGGGAAAGCTGGGAAGTTGGAACCAAGATGCTTGAAGGACCATGCAATGCCAGAAGCTGGTCCTCTGAAGAGGAGGAGACGCCTGGCTGCTACTGCAGCCCCTAGAATAGGGTCTCTGAACAGGTTTGATCCTGGCCAGCTGGTGCTGGAGCTTTTGTGGAATCATGATAAAGACTGTTTTGGAAATGTGGAGAAATCTGGAACTTAGAAACAATTGGTACCTGAAGTAACTGCCACCTCAGGAATGAAAACCCTTTCTGTGGTGATGCTACCTCTAAGAGAAATCAAGTGGAAAATAACTCCCTTCTCTCTTTTTCTGCCTCCCAGCCTCCCCTAGGGCTCCCTATTTACAGACTGTACTGGGGCAAAAGAAAAGAGCTGTTTGTAGAGTCACAGCTGCAGTACAACAGAGCAGAATATAAAAGGGTAGATTTGAGGCTGAGAAATGACGGCTTCAGATGATTTGCTACCCGCCTCCACCTTCCAACCAAGCCTCCCATTGACTAAATGTACCTAGACGCAGTGGGCCAGGAAACCAAGAAAACATGATTCCCTGCAAAGCCAGGGAAGGGCAGTGGTGATCTGAGAACAGCAGGCAAATAACCAACACAACAGTATTTATTCTTTTTCCTATTTTCTATCCTATGCATAAGCCAAGTTCCAACCCTAGATCAAAGCACAGCTCAACTTCTGTGCTCTATATTCAGAGCTCAGCAAACCATGGCCAAATCAGACCCAACACTTGTTTTTTTTTTCAACAGCTTGTAGGACTAAGAGTGATTTTTACATTTTTTTAATGGTTGAAAAAATTCAAAAAAGAAGGATATTTCAAGACACATGAAAGTTATGTGAAACTGAATTTTCAATGTCCATGAATAAACTTCTGGTGGAATACATTCGTGCTTGTTTATTTACACGTTGTCTGTGGCTGCTTTTGCACTATGAAAGTGCAGTGGACGAGCTGCAGCAGAGACCTTAAGGACGAGGTAGCCTCTCCTATCACCTATCTGGCTTGGTACAGAAGAGACTCTGCCACTGGTTCCTTACACCCCAAAGCTCGGCTGCGGTATTAAATTACAGCCATGTCAATTAACATTCCTGTCCCAGGCCACCTGTTCTCTCGCTTGAACCTGGTCAGCCTCCTACTTTCCTTTCAGCACATGCTACGGATCTTCGTAACTTGCCCCTCCTCACAGAACTCGCACTTTTCACTCCCACATTTCATCACTTCCTTGACAACACTGGGAAACAAAGAAAATGCTTTTTTCTTATTCTTACACCAGCTGTGCAGACATACTCACTTCCAAATGGTGTCTAGTGGGTCTCTCTTCCACTGGAATGACCCCTGTCTCCCCTTCTTCCCTGTGCCCTTGGCCCTCTCGAGTCTCAGGCAGTTGTCACCGTCATCCCCTCTTTATCACTTTGATCTCCATTTATTTCTACAGACATTGTAGAATACTATGAACACTGAAGTCTGACTAGGCTCAGATTCTACCTCTGCTTCTTACTAACTCTAATCATTAGCAGTGTCTCTTACTTTTTAATAGGACACTGTTAGTGTCCTTCTTTGTAAAATTAATTATGCACAGAACTGTTGTGAACATTAAAATCACGTATATAAACAGTACAGTTTTTGCATGTATGTTTAATACAGATTAGGTACTTTTGAAATATCACTAAATTCTTATTTCTACTGCTGTAACCTTTAAAAGTGTTTAAGCGTCGTTTAACCTACAGAAGAACCATGTCCTCAGTAGTCCTGTGCCGCCTCCTGTAAACACTCTTTCACCTCCCCTTTTCATTCGCTCTTGCTTCCTTTCACATTGGCGTGTTCTGACTGTCTCATGATTACTCTTTTCCTTTTCATTTACTCGTTAATGCATTGCAGTTTGGTTTTCACCTTCAGTCTTTTGAAAGTTCTCTTGCAAAGGTCACCAGTGACATGCCAATTCCCAAACCCACTCGTTTCCCCCAGTCTTTGTGATATCGAATCTCTCTGTCATATTGCATTTGTTGATCACTTGTCTTTGAATTTCCCAACTCCTGGCTTCTAGGTCATTATTCTTTTCTGATTTTTCGGCTGTTTTCTTTTTCTCTTTTCTGGGTGTTTCTGTACCTCTTCCCACTTTAGGTCCTATCCTGTTCCTGTATGATGTATTTCCTGGGGAGTTTTCTTCAGTCCCAAGGATTCAGTTCTTATCTGTTTGCTCATAAAGCCACAAGGATACCCCTGGTCTGACCCAAGCCAAGCATAGTATAGCCAACTGGGCATTGTTTACCCCTACCAGAATGACCTGCTTTTAAACTTAGTATGTCCAAAAAGGCTCATCACTTTCTCTATAAACCTACTTCCACTTTATTTTAATTAATTAATTAATTAATTGTTTTTTTAAGATAGGGCCTCACTGTGCCACTCAGGCTGGCCTTGAACTCACTATGTAGCCCAGGGTGACCTCAAACTTGTGGGGATCCTTCTGCCTCAGCCTCCCGAGTACTGAGATTATAGGCATGCACCACCACACCCAGCTCTACTTGATTTTTGATGAAATCATGGGCTTCTCTATTACAGTTGCTTCCTCTTGAAATTCACATCCTAGAGAACAGCCGGCTTGACCCACAGGTCAACCCTTTGATTATTTTGCCGTAAACTCTTCAAAAGCTCCTCCCTGACCGACCATACCTAAAACTTTAACTTCCTATATGTCATGTAGTATCTTCTTAGTGGGGGGTCTGTCTCCTTTTCTAGCAACATGCCCTGCTACTCTAAAGTCATACTTTATTATCTTTGCCACACGGACTCCGTGTACAGAGACGAGTTATGAAGCGCTCTCTCCCCATGCTGTCTGCTTAGCCTGCCGCCATTTTGTTTCTAGCCATTTGTCTCAATGAGTGCTTCTTCATTTAGCGTCCACTGAACAGTCTCCTTAATAGAGTTCCCTAACCGAGACGAGTCTCTCATATTCCTTTTTCCTTCTGTTTTAACCATTGCAATTTACATTATGTTATAATTGCCTAGCGTAGTTTCTGGAAGGCGTTAACACTAATTTATTGACTTGTTCACTTATTGTGGAAAGGATTATCCAAGAATTTCTTCAGCACCTAGTTGTTACTTAAGTGTAACTGGTAAAGAGAAGTGCAAAGTTACGGCATCACACGAGTCCATAAGCCACGAACCCTCCTTTGAAGGGGACATGGTCAAGTAAGAGCAGCGTAGTAGGCTCCACTAGCTCATAAATTAGTGCCAGGCGGAAACCACAGGCAGAGTATAGAAAGAGTTTATGTGAGACAAAGATTACTCCCATATTGACTGTTTTGGCAGATACTCAAAGCACCAAGTAAAACATTCTGACATTTTATTAATTTGATTCAGGAGGTATGATCTGTAATCATATTACAGGTAAAACTTCAGGGCAAGTACAGCTCATAACCTCACAATGTTTGACCAAAGAAATTCTGACTGAATTTCTTTGCCTCCAACTCTACAGTCTCTTGCCCAGCATTTGTTTATAAGTCATTATGTTTTCATCTTTACATTTTTCTCCAAGAATTTGAGAACAATAAGAAAACAAATAAATACATGCCATCTTTAGCAAGGAGGTAGGAAAGCGACAGCATGAGAAAGCAAGGATGACTGGCAGTGGAAATGGTGCCCAAATGAATAAAAAACTTTAGCAATTATAATAGAGCTCGATGAAATATGTAACATGAGCATGATTATCTCTATTTTGTGAAAGAGGGAGTTGAGACTCAGATTTTTGAAATAACTTTCTAAAGTCATATGTTTAGTAGCTTCAGAACTGAACCTAGGCCTTATATCTTCACAAAACAGAAAAAGGAAAAAGGAAGAGGAAAAATAAATATGGCAAAAGATTTACCACTGTGTCTGTTCTTGGGAAACTCCGCTTATGCAAAGCACTGAGGAATAATGTTTAGAGTACTGCTTAAACTAATTAACTATGTTTTGATGCTTATGTGCATGCATAAAATCAGCAACTGAAAATATAACCTGACCTAATTTAATTACATCTTGGTAATATTTCACCAGCTCTCCATCTACACAAACAGCCACTTGCACTCGTCTTCCCAGTCTCTGCTCAGACCACCTTTCCAGTCACGTGTGAGTCACACTACCCCAAGCAAAGTCTCGCCGATGCAAGGCATCTGGACTATTCCCTGTTTGTAGGACACCCAGTGATTTCCTGTGGTCATGTTTTCATTCCCGCCATTCTTTCAGCCTAAAATTCTGGACTCTCAATTCTTTTTCATTTTTGAAATCTGAAGCAGTGTAAAAGGACTTTGCTCATCTCCTTGAAATCAAAGCCAGCCTGGATCACATAATGAGTTCAAGACCAGCCTCAACTGAAGTACATAGCAAGATCCTGTCTCCAAACCAAACCAAAAAAAACCAAAAACCAAGGACTTTACTCATCTCTTAACCGGGAATTGTTTTTCTCTGTGTGTGACATTACAACAGCTACTAGTATCTCAACACTATTTTATAGTTTAGATAGTGCTTTTAAAAGCACTACCTTATATTAGGGCCGCAAAGACACCTTAGGTACAACACTCTGATGAAGAACTTGCAGGTCAAACTGACTGGCCTGTTGTGCACACAGCGCCTCTTCAGGCATGAAGGAGAACTGCACCTCCCTCAGGCTGTGTTCCTCTTTAAGTGCGGGTAATCCATCAGGCCAACAGGGGCCTGTGCCCCTCTCTTTCTGCTGCAATGAATCTGGAAATCCTTGTTTCTGTATACTTGAGCCCACTTTGAAGGCATTTGTGGGCCTTCTCTCCTAGCCCTGTCTTCTTTAGGGCAGGTAAGACAGCTGCTTTGTGCATCCCTAAACCAAGAGTGGACAGAAGACTGCACTGCTGTTTTCAAGATGGATATGAACCGGGAGTCCACATCTATGATTTGAGGCCCTCACATTTTAGATGGAACAAGGAATAGGAAAAGAAGGGGCTATGGCCTGTGCTCCAGAATTCAGCTGTCCCTCATTCCCCCGTGCTCTAGGGCTGTGGCGGTGAACCTATTGCACATACGCAGTAGCCACCTTTTTGTTATCATTGAAAGCCATCACTGCCCTAGGAAGAAATCTGAGACACTTGAGAATTCTAACTTTGAGCCTGACCTTCCAGGTTGTTCCACTGTGTTTGTCAAGGCAGAGCAGAATTGATCATATTTTACCTGTTTGTTAATTTATTTGTAATTTTAAGTACTTAAACTTATGGTGTAGGCCAAGATATTTCTTTAATTATGGACTTGCTTCTCATGTACTGATTAGTCATGGTTGGGGCACAAAGGCTTGGCAGTTTCAATTCATGGTGAGACAAGTTTTAGGTCTGTATAGAGTTAGAGCTTCCTAGGAGATTGGCCCAGGCTTTGTTGGTCCTGGACTGAATTTCAGCTTCTTCTACCCAATCCTATTTCTTCCTCATGCTTTTCAGCTACATGTAGTCCTGGTAAACATCCTACACACTGAACACTGTCTCAACATCTCCTCACAGGGAATCCTGCTAGTGACATCTAGCTCAAAGACAATAAACATTTCTTGAATATATTTTGGACACATAATAACAGTAATGATAACCAACAGTCAAAGTGCTTACTGTATGCCTGGTACTATTCTAAGTCCTTACATATATTATTCCCCAAAATATTTTATTGAGGCATTTACAATTGTCATCCTTATCTTATGGACATCAAAACTAAGGCATAGTTACATAATTTCTTCAGGGTCATAAAAGTAGTAAGTAGTGGATCTTGGTATGTGAGCTTTCTAATTCCTGAATTCATGTTCTTAAACACGTGGTGTTTCTCTGAAGATATTTGATAAATATTTAGCAGATATGTGGATAATAATATTCTGTGATATAGTCATCTAACTTGCTATTGAGTAGCTTGTGCTTAGGAGCATCTGAAAATATGGGTGTTATTATCTTCTAGTAAACTTATTCTTCAGAATGAAGCTGAAAAAATGAATAGGAGAGAAATTTTAATTTACCCACTGGAAAACATTTATTCATGACTTTTCCTCCAATACTTAGAGAAGAAACTCGTGATTATTTCCTGTTTCTCTCTTGTCTTCCTATAGTAATAGGAGATAGTCTTGTCCAGATGATTCTAGAAATCATTTGGAAAGATCATCATGCTGTCATGGCCATTCTTTGCTGTAGGCGGGGCTAATGCTCCTGTGTGGTGTCACTTTTCCTAGACCCAGAGGCTGACACTGGCCCACAGTAAAAGGGCACCATAGGTGGTCGTGGCAGTTGCACACCCACCAGCCTTAGGTCAGTTCAGTATGAATTTTGTTCTCATTTTCTAAGTGGGAGTTGCTGTATTGGCCTTAGTGAGTGCCTTACTGGGTTACACATCATATCTCTTCAGTATCATGGTCCCTGTTTTGTTCTTTGTTCTTACAGGAATTTTATTTCGTAGCCCAAACATCTGGCCACCACTTTTCATTTTTATCCAACTTGCTGTCTTCACAGCTGATCAGGGCTCGCTGACCCTAGGACCATCACCAGCTGCTTGGTGGACATTCTAGTTAGTTTTCTGGAACTTTTGGTAATTCTGGTAATTTTGCCCCTTTATCTAGGAATTCCTATCTGGGTTTCTCTCCTTTTTATTTTCATTTTTGTCTGCACTAGCACGTCTTGTTTCTTTGTTCATACCTTTGTCTGTTAACTGATTCTAATCCTTTTGGAAGGATGCATTCTGCCCTTATTTTACTCGATCCAATTTCTCATTGTTTGGATCTTAATTATGTTGATCTCAGACCACTGAAAAAGTTAAGTGGGTAGTTTAGTATTTAGTTAAAATAAATCTAAGGAAAAAAATTAATCCAAGCACAGAAAACTCCTTTTTTGGACAGCAGCTGACTTTTAGATCTGCATTATTTGAGCAATTGTCTCATTGTTTCAATGACTTTGCAAAAATATCAGAGAGTAGAGTACAGAAATAATTTCATCCCATTTTTCTCAAATGTTAGTAGTAAGTCAATTAACAGAAAGTCAGTCATTCATTT
Organism: Chinchilla lanigera; assembly: GCF_000276665.1. Taxonomy (NCBI): domain Eukaryota; kingdom Metazoa; phylum Chordata; class Mammalia; order Rodentia; family Chinchillidae; genus Chinchilla; species Chinchilla lanigera. The sequence goes on from NW_004955433.1 coordinate 3,761,377, forward strand.
GAGAAATATTTATTGAGTGGCCACTTATGTGCTTGGCGCTGGTCTAGGTATGGGGCCTGCTTCCGTGTGTGCACTGTTTTCATATCTGCGCTTCTTACTTCTCACAGGCCTGCACTTCGCAGCTGAAATTGATAATTACTTGTGAAAATGCTATTGTTCTCATTACAGAAATGAATTTATTAGAGGCTTAGAGAAGTTCTGTTGACTTGGCCAGGTTCACACTGCAGAATCACACTGACAGTATGACTTCAAACGCCTACCTCAGGCTTCTTTTCCCCAAGAACATTAAAAGTTAGATACTGAAACTTTAAAACCCACAGGGAAAAATACACTAGCCTTACCTTATTTGGGATTACTTCACTAAATGAATCTGAGTGAAAGGACCTTACATATCTACAAACTAGTAAATGTTTTTAAAGAGATATTTTATTTTTTCTGAAAATGTAATAGATCATTTTGGAAATTCCTCTGTTTCATCAAAACTAGCAGGTATTCTGTCATTTAACCCTTTTGAATAGTCATTTTTCCATAATGCTCTCTTTGAAGTACCTCGACGGAAAGGAAATATAAGCTATGTTCACGGAGAGAGATGTACAGCTGGGAAAATCTAGCCCACTGGTATTTCTGGGATACTTACTTGCATGATACCATAAATACAGTCAATGCATGGAGAGACACAATGTAAACTGTTACTTTGAAATGCTTGCTTTTGGCACAACTTCATCACAGGCGTTTTACAATTTACAAAGCAGTATGGAGCAATGTTGACAACTTCTGTGTTTACAGATTCACTGGTTCCTCTTTACTCAAGGCAGGATTTTTGGTTTTGGCACCTTTTCAGATATTCGTCATTTCTTCCCAATGTTTTTGTATCTGATGTTATTCTCTATTAGCATAGCTATTATTTTATCCCAAGTTGAATGAGACTCAATAGGGCGACATGACTTCAAGAGTATATATTTATTAGCCAGCTGGTGCTGATGCTAAGTCCCTAGCAGAATACCTGGCTTTGTTGGGTTGAAACATCAGAAGAAGGATTTTTTAAACAATAATTGAAAAACAGGAGAGTATGTGCTGTGATGTCAAATAATAATCTTCATCTTTTAAAATATGAGGTGCTGAAAGAGCTTTTGAAAGCAGTGACAGTCACCTCGAAGAATGTTAGGCTTCATGAACAAGATCTAAGGGTGCTGTTACCATTGCGATGCCGCTAGGCACATCTTTGACAATTCTTATGATTCAGGAGATAAACACCTGTGTGATGGTTTAAATGTTGCCACTCCCATAAACTATGTGAAAGATTAGGTAAATTAACTAGAGATAAGAATAAAAGTATTAGACTCACAGCTGATGTTTACTGAGAGAGCACACTCTGTCAGCCCCTATTCTAAGAGCTTCGTGTGAATTAGGTTCTTCAATCCTCAAACAATTTTATGACGTCTTGCTATCTTCATTTTACAAGTATAAAAATTGGAACACGGGATGACAGAGTAATTTGTCACGTGGTACACAGCTCTAAGTGGTAAAGCTTAAGAGTAAATCCTTTCACCAGGGATTATGTGCTAATTGCTAAGGATGGATTCCTTATTGCCCTTAAGGTTTGTATCTCCTTGTGAAGAAAAGGAAGAAGGCCATGTGTAGTAATGTACATTGTTCAGTAGTCACTATTAACTTCCAAATTATGGATAAATACACTACATTTGCCAATTAGGTAGTTCAATACTGCTTTTTAGACTACCTTCATACACAAACTCCTATTGCATATTTTGAAAGAACAGGCAAGCTACTTCTAAAGTTTATGTGAAGATGCTAAATACATGGAATAACCAGTTTTCAGAACTAACAAAGAAGACTTATATTACCTGGTTTAAAGGTTTAATATAATACTAACAGAAAGAACACAGTGTGGTTTTGGAATGCAGCACATACAAATCACTGGAAAAGAATAGGGCCTCAAATTAGATTCACACATACAAGTCATCAGTTAATTTATGAAAAAATGCAATGGAGCTTCAGTTGGGAAATAAAAGTCTTTTTTAAAATGCCGCTGGAACAATCAGACATCTGTGTAGGAAACTCTTAAATCATTCTTTACATACATATGTTTGAAATGGGTTATAGAATTAAGTAGAGTATACCAAATCATAAAGCTTCCAGAAGAAAGCATAAAGTATTATGCTCATGAGCTTAGGGTGGGCAGAATTTCCTGAAAATTAAAAGGGCACAAACCCTGAAAGAAAAATACTGTTAATCTGAACTTCATCACAATCGAAAACTTCTGTTCATCAAAATATGCCAGTAATAAATGAACATGAAAAGTCTTATATTCAGAATCTGTAAATCTCTCCAATGTGACAATAAAATTTGAATCACCCAACTAAAAGACAAGCAAACAACTTGAAAACACAATAACTGCACAAAAAAGTGTTTTATGTCATTAGTCTTCAAAGAAATGCAAAGTTGCAATGAGTTGTTGCACCGTGTCTGTAGAACACCAACGCTTAACTGTTGGGACTAGGGTCAGCCCTGCTACCCTAGTCATGAGATGAGACAGTGCATCTGCCCTCTGCATTGCAGCTCTAAGGTATTTGTTTAAAAGATACAAAAACATGTCTATAAAAGGCTTGTACAAGAATATGTTTATTCAGAAGTTCAAAAATTTCTATGAACAGTTATATTTATTTTTAAATTAACAACTAAGTATATACATTAGTGATATAAGCCACCAGGTTTTGACCTACAAATATATTATGATATAAGTAAATTGGGCTGGGGATACAGCACAGTGGCACAGCACCTGCCTGCAGGTGTGAGGTCCTGAGTTTTATTCCCAGTACCAAAAAATAGAAGAAGAAAGAAGTAAATTAATTATCATATGCATCACCTTACATTTCCACCAATGTTTGCAGTGAGGATGCTTAAAATCTATTCCTTTGGCAATTTAAGTACACAATATATTGTTAACCATAGCCACAACATGGTATATAACAGAGCTTATTTCTACTACCTTAACTTTTATATTCTTTTGTATCTCCCCAACCCCCCCTGCTTCTATGAAGTGAACCTTTAAGATTTCACATGCCAGTGAGATATTGTGGTACATACCTTCCTGTGCCTGGCTTACTTCACCAAGCATGTCTTCTAGGTTGATTCAGGTTGTTTTAAATGACAGGATTTCTTTCTCAAGGCTGAGTAGTATTCTACTGTGTACATGTGCTACATTTTCTTCACCCCTTCATCCATCAGTACTCACTTATCTTGATTCTATATCTTAGCTAATATGAATAATTGAAAATAAACATAAGAGCTGAGATAGCTCTTAAACCTCCTGACCTCATATCCTCTGGATATGTGTCGAGCAATGGCCCTGCTGGATCGTTTTAAGTTTTGAGGAACCTCCATACTGTTGTCCATAGTGGTATTCTGATTTATAAAGTCAGAACAACTTTGTACAGTGAACTAATCCACATATAAATATGCTGGTTTATATTTCCATTAACAGTGTACAAGGGCTCCTTTTGTCCACATCTTCATCAACACTTGTTATCATGGTCTTTTTATTAATAGTCATTTTAACAAGGGTGAGGTCACATCTCATGGTGATTGTAGTTTGCATTTTCTGGATAACTGGTGTTGTTGGGCATTTTTCCATGTGGCTTTGGTGATTTATATGTCTTCTTGGGAGAAATGACTATTCAAGTCCTTTTCCAGAATTTTAATCAGATTATTTGTTTTCTTGCTAATAACTTCTTTGAGAGATTGATCTGTTTGGGGACTTTGTCTGTTTGTTAGGTCCATTTTGCTTACAGTATTGATATGCTTGGTGATCTGTTCATTGTTGAAAGCAAGACATTGTATCCCACTACTATAATTATACTGCCATCTATTTCTTCTCTCAGTTCTGCTAACATTTGCTGTATGTATTTAAATGGCTAGACGATAAGTGTTACATGCTGTTCGTATATCAGCTTTGTGCAATAGAAATTTGGGCAGTGAAGGAAATGTTCTGTAGGCGGGTACTTCTGTCCTGCAGCTATTTGCCAGATGTGGCTGTTGGGCACTTGAAAAAGGATTAGTGTGACTGAGGAATTGAATATTTTTAACTTTATTTAGTTTTTATCTTAAATTTGAATAATTTCTGTTAGTGACTATTTATTGGTTATTATACAGTGAACAGCAGGCTTGTTGAATATCCATTCCCTATGCATATTATAGTTTCAGGCTATTTCCATACACAATGAACTTGTGTTGCCTCTGTCCCCAACTGCTAGTGATCTGACGGCTTCATGTGGCTTCTGGGCTGTGGTGTGTGCCACAAAGACCACATGTGGCTGTCTGGTACAGGCTCACAAATACCTTCCTCACTACTGCTCAAGACTAGAAGGGCTCAACTGTCCCTAGCTGCTGGACTTTCAATTTAAACTCTATTTGATGCATGAGTGTTCATTGTATTGTCCTTTGAAAGATACCTGTTTGCTAGATTGTGTATAGAAAATATCAGAAAGAGACAGATTGAAAATTATTGGTCCTATCTTAGATTTAACATAATGTTGTTACATGGGCTTCTTGCAAGCTATTATGTAAAAAAAATGAGAGAAATGAAAGAAAAATGGCAAAAGTCGCTTGCCCGATTTTATGGATCTGTTAGTGACTGAATTTAGAATTAGGGGTGGATGGGTTGTACCACAGTTGGAGTCCAGGGCCATTGCACTGAGCTATATACCAGCTCCTTTTCTTTTTTCTTTTAAATTTTGAGACAGCATCCTACTAAGTCGTTAAATTCTCAAGGTGGCCTTGAACTTGATCTTCCTGCCTCAGTCTGCTAGAGTGCTGGAATACAGGCACATGCCACCACATGCTGCTGACAATCCTTTTTTTTTTGAGAATAATTATTTTTAAAAGTGTGCAATTCAGAAAACAGTGCTCACCTGGATAGTTGCTTGTATGATAGGTATAATCTGGACTGTCTAAGGAAAATTGAGACATATGTAGTTCAAACAAAAATTCAATTATACAGAAGAATAAATAAAAGCATAAGGAATTCATAATTGGAATGAAAACTCTAGAAAATTCAAAAGCATGAAAGATGAAATACATTTAAAATCGTTGCATTTGGGGAAGAAATCTGCTACTAAATTATCATCTGTTCACTTAAAATAAAGTGAAAAATTAAATTTATGTGAAATTCACAGTTGAAACTAGTTTATTTCTTATAAAACAACAGTTTCTGGTAAAAGTGCAGCCAAGTCTATTTCATTTGTGACTAAAGGCAAGTTTCTGGATTTAAGCACAAAAAGAAAGGACAGAAAATATGTCTACTTATGAATTCATAGCTTATTCCTGAAAAGTGTTCAATTTCTAAATTAAATATTTTGAATAATGGAGAAGAAAATGTTGTAAGACATAAGTTTCTAATGAGATCAATGTATCCTCAGCTTATTTGATAATATGCAATGAAAAAGCGACTGATCCTGCAGCAAAATAATAGGTATCCTATAAAAACATCAGTTAAATTGGCATTTTGGGGTTTTACTGATTTTTTAATACGTATCTCAGTCCAATGTACATAGAGTTATAAAATATATCTTTAGCAAATTATCTGCATGAACTTGCTTGCCTGACATGAAGGATCTAGCTTATAATGGTACCACCAAATCAATGGAAAATGTAATGGAATTAAAAAATTGAAAAGAAAAGTGAATGATTATTATGTATACATGGGCATCTATATTACTTCATCTGAAATGCTATCAAGATTATTGTGCAAGTCACTAGATGTATTTCTGAAGAATATTTGCCACTTTAGGAAACATCTAGGTAAAGCAAAGAACTGAATGAAGGAACTTTATTTATGCTCACAGTTAGGTATGCTGTAACCTCAGCACATTTTTATAGAGCTTGGCAGGCATTCAGAAATTATGGGAACATGAGCAATGTGTTAAAGATTCTCAAACACTCAAGCGGCCAAGGCATCAAGGGGGCATGTAAGAATAAATTTCTAATTTTGAATTTATCTTAGCCTAAAATTACTTTAAAGAAAACATAGCAAGACTTGGAAGAACATTTCCCATAAAGCAATATATTTTGGAGTTCAGCGTTTCTTGTTTGCCCTTTTGAATGACAAACTTCTGAAAAGGAAAAAAGCTCCAAAAAACAATAGCAGGTTATACAGTAAATCCACTTTATTAGAAAAACAAAACTCTTGCTGTACTTAAACTTTTTCTACTAATTTAATTATAGAAAATTACTACAGCAAATGGGATGCATTTTGGAACTGTCATTTAACTTGTAGAAAGGGCAAGAAAGACAGGTCTGTAAATGACTTTTGGGTAAATATATACAAGAATTTTACAAACTTAATATGAGCAGGAGGGGCTGGGGATTTAGCTCAGCAGCACAGCGCTTGCCTGGCAAGCGCAAGGTCGTGAGTTCAATTCCCAGTACTGGAAAAAACAAACAAACAAACAAACAAAAAAATTTGAGCAAGATCTCACAAACTTAACTTTTTCACACTTACATCTATTTTAAATTCATCAAAGCCACCTAATCATCTTAGCACTTTGGTAATAGTACAAAGGTGTTCTACTTTCTCTGTTAAATTATTGCATATTCTTTATCTTTGACCAGTCACTCACCTCACCTCACCTTAGTTCTGGCCTTACTTTATTGTGTAAGATATATACATTATAAAGTATGACACTAAGGTTCAATTTCTTCTATTCTCAAGCAATTTAAAATAACATTCAGTAGTTCTTTGTTGAAAACTGAAACTGACATTATTTTTTACTTTAGAACTTACTTCAAACAAAAGTATGTTTCTAATCATTTTTGCTCATTAATTGGAACAAGAAATGGATTATCTTGAGTCATCAAAAAACAGTTTTTTAATTTTTAAAATAAAAAATAACTAAAGTCCATTATACCTTCTGTGAAATGAAAAATGTATAAAGATTTTGTAATGCTTATTTAGTGCTCTTTAAATCTCTACAGCTAGCACCTCTCATCCTCACTCTTTCAGAGATAGATGGATGAGAGATAAATGTAGATTTATAGATAGATTTGAGTTTTGTTTCTCTGGCTTATTTACAAACTTTCCTATTCTTTTTCACCAAAAATTTCATTCATTTTATGGTATAGACACTGGTCCGCTCTCTTAGTAAGTTTCATGAAATGAGAAATAGTTTACTTTATAAAGAATATTGTTATTAACCTTAGGTTAACAGATTTCTACTGCTATAGTCCCTGAATATTTTGTAACCCAGTACCTGTTAGAGTGCCTGTTGAGAGTAATACATATGTTTGTGAAACAAAAAATGCCACACAAATATAAGATTCTGTCTGGGCCTCGCCCTTGTGGCACTGTTCTTTCTTCCTTAACACGTTCCTAACACAGGATTCATGAATTCATTCTACATTTCAGTTGTAGTTTTTTTGGGATGAGTTTGTTTTGTCATCAGGGGGTGATTTTGGTAACAGTTGGTGTTTGGCCAGCAGAGAGAAATTCCATCCTTGTCTAGTTCTATTCAAGAGTTCAGTGACCTGTTTGTGAAACTGCAGGTAGTGCTGTCTCCACAGAGGCTAGCAAGGCATCTGCATTACATTCTTGTTTCAAGGAAAGTTATTCCTTCTCTGTCCTGAGTGACAAAAAAGCCAGGAGATTTATTTGATAGTCATAGGACTTAAATGGGTTGTGAGGTTGGAAACTTAGAAGACTTTGCTCTGTATTGTTCAGCTTGAGAGGACAGCTTTCAGTGATGCTGTCGTGCACTCCAAACATCCTGTCAAAAGACCTCGCTGAAATTAATGGCTCAGCACCGATGCTCAGCTTTCAAGGATGCCACGGTGATTTATGGAGTGGTGCCCGTCTCTGACTTCACTGGGTGGAGAGCACTTGTCTTCATGTAACAGGGCTAATATTACTTCAAGCTGTTGTCAGTTGACTTGGTAAAATTGCTGAGATACACTCCCCATGTAGTTAGCCGGTAGTGATTACCCTTAAGTATTCACAGAGCAGAAGCCCTGGGGAAGCACTAATTAGCCACCCGCAAGGAAGATGCTCCAGCCACGTAAACAATCTCCTGAAGTCTCTGGGCTGTAATGAGAACCAAGCCCCGGTGACAAGTCCTGTTCTCTGCTGTGCTGCTGCATCAAGTTTCAGCAATTTTCAAGGAGAACATGATTGGAGTCAGGCCCAGGGCTGCACGGAATCCACTAATTACCATGCATAGACTTTGGGTCCCTGGAATCTGCAGGGGGGCATTGACTCTTTGGAGCTAAAGGATACACGGGGGCATGTTATTGAGCAGGGGAGCAATCCGTTTAAATATTTATCTATGTAGGATATGTTGAGGTCCCTTTTGTCTTTGTACAGTTAATACCTTGTTCTTTCTTTTGATGAACTCAAAAGAAACCAGACAAAGAAAAGACCTGTGCCTTCATCCAACCTTGCTAGTGAATTTCAAACTGTCTGGTTATAGGCTTTCTCTTCTTTTCTTCCACTAATAGAGCAGTAGTCAGCTTGACAATAGAGACACAAAGGATCACATGAGGTCTGTGTGTGTAGGCCCATTTGTTGTGGCTTCATACCGTGAATGTGACGGGATCTTATTCAGGGACAAGTACAATTTATCAGGCCTTCATGATGGAGAACTTTGAGGAATCACAAGTTAATAGGAACAGAAGAGATAATGCTCTCCTACCCACTAGTGAGCAGAGAAGATAGGAGAAAGGGAAAGTATGAACTCTGAGTATGATTCCTAAGGTGAACGAGGACTTGAACGATCTCAGTTCTTTGTACTGGAGACCAGTAGGTACTACCATGGCTCAAAATTGAAATGTGGAAGTTGAAGAGTAAGAAGAAAATCAGTGGCCACTCAGGTCTACAACAATGTTGCATCCCAACATTATTACCCTATACAAAGAGAAATATTCACTTCCAAATGGGGGAGAAAGAAGGAGTTCTGGGGAACTAGAACATAGTGGTATGCACTTCTAACCCGGGCTTTTGTTGGCCCCACTGTGAATATAATTCGATTGCTAGTTACATTTTAAAGTTCTAGAGGACAGACATTTTGACACATGTAAACTGAACATAAAGGATTTTTTGCTGCCATTTTCCCACAGATTTGGGAGATTACACATAATTTTCATCAAACATTAGGAATGAACACGTATTATATGAGTAATGTGTTAGAAGTGTCTGTGTTATGCAGGAGGTACTGGAAGGTATTGTTAATATTTAAAGGACTTTAGTTATAATTGGTATAATTTAAGGGGAGATGAGAACAAAAGAGCAGAATAGCATAAGCTCAAATGAGATCACTGAATTTAGTGATATGAAAAACAAACAACAGAAAATAACTTTTTTGGTGAGATATTTACCTACCTTGCATAATAGATATTCATATTGTAGTAAGTAAACATATTCATCTTATTAATAAAATGAACTATGAAAGCTTAATAAGTACCTTTTGTTTTGTAACTTTGCAAATTATTACATTCTTAGATGTATTTGAATAATTTTTACAAAGCATATAGGACAAATTCCCATAATGCCAAATATTTTCAAGACAACCTACTTCTGCCTATATTTTTTATTTATACTATTATGATATTTAAAATTTCATATGATGAAAATATGTATGGATATTTTGTTCTAATTTTTAAAAATATCTTTTACAATAATAAAATTAAACCAGTTTTACCTGAAGTGGGTTGTGGTGGCTAATTTTATGTGTCAGCTTGACTGGGCTAGTTAATACCCAGGCTACTGGTCAAACACCATTTTGCATGTAACTCTGAAGGTGTTTTTGTGTAATATTAACATTGGAATCAATACAATGAGAAAAACAAATTGCTCTTCCTAACATGGTTGGATTTCATGCAATCAGGCAGAGGTCTGAAGAGAATAGAAACATTGAACTTTTCTAGACTAATTGCCTGTGAGCTGTGAGTTTGGTTTGCCCTGCCTTCTCACTCACACTGAAACATCAGATCCTCCTTGGTTTTGAACCACCAGTACACCGTATTTGGACTGGCTTGTATTGTTGGCTCTCCTATGTCTCTAGCTAGTCAACTCTGCAGATCTTGAGACTAGGCTTCCATAATCACATGTGATAATTGCTTATACCTAATATTTTTCTATATATGCATGTATCTTATAGGTTCTGTTCTTTTGGAGATCTCTGACTAACCCAAAAACTTTGAATTAAAATTGGATTTTCTTACCGAATAGAGTTGTACTGAATAGAGTATAAAAAATTATACTGAGGAGAGTTAAATAAGTGGAGAAGATTGTACAGTATTTAAGACTATTACAATTAGGTTGAAGATTGTTTAAGAAGGGAAAAAGATTCAACTCAAGTCTGTTTAAGTCTGTCAATTTAAGTGTAATAGATGAACATCTCTAGTGCAGTTTAAGTGGATTCTTACATGGGCTAAAAGAGGAGGTTCTCTGAAGGTATTTTCTTTTAGTTCCAGCACTTAATAATTATGTAATAACACTAGCTTTTATTTTTCTTCGTAAGTGGAAGTAGGTATATTTAACAGTTCTAACTATAGAGATTTCTTTACCAATATGTCATCCATTTTTCTATTAAAGATACTGTTTTTTAACTCACTATTAGGATTTGTAAGTAGTCTTAGAAAAGACTGATTATTATATCGAAATATTTTCAATAGCTTCTCTTAGTGGGAAACCATAGGTTTTAAAGAAGAAAAATTTTAGTCTGTGACTCCCTTCACTTACATCTATATAATAGGACATCAAAAAATTGTTTGCTTGAATCTTATTTAGCATCAGAACTTTTCCTTAGGAATCAAATATTGAAAATGATTAACCTAATTCCCCACTCTAACAAAACTTACTGCTTCATGAGAGAGCAATATAAGCTTAAACTTCTAGTTCCTAGTTGCTGTTTTCAATTTTAGGAAGAATTTATCTTATTTTCTTTTTCAAAAAATACAATTGAGCTGGGCTCGTTGGCACCTACTCTCTAACCCCAGCTTTCAGGAGGCTGTGGGAGGAGGAATGCAGTGAGCTCCAGACCAGTCTGGGCTACTTAGTGAGTTCAAAATCTGAGCAACTTCGTTGAAGATAACAATATGCAATATAGCAACCATTATTAATATCCCACTATCTTGTTTTGAAATTCTGTATCATTTTTATTGTTTTTTTATATGTTGTTATTTTGTTTTCTTTTTTTTAAAATAAAAAAAGAAGAAAAGCAAAGAAAAAGAAAAAAACAAGGCTGGATTATACAACAAAACCCTGTCTCAAAAAATAAAAAAGCAAGACAAAACAAAAAATTACAATTTTAAATGATATAAAGACCAATATCTATTCAATTAGATTTTTATGCAAAGATAATTAAAGGAAAAGCTTATTCTTAACTTTTATCCTTGATTCTGATTCTCCAATTCTAGGTCCATATAATAATCCATATCTTGTAATACCCATGTAATCAATACAAAATCAATAGCCACACAAGATAGTGAAGATATCTGAAGGAATACCAACTGCATTCCGAGTAGGTGAGAGAAGAATCTGACATCGTCCCACCATTTTAAGACTTTATTATTCAGAGCATCAGGGAGGCCATTATTCATTGATAGCATGTTTATTCCTTTGCGGTCTTGTATAAGAGAAGGGAGTATACTCTAGTGAGAACGTTAAACTTCTGAGCTACAGTCAGAGTCTCTCCCTCAACCTTATGCAATTATGTCCGAGCAGCAGACCTTAGATAGTGGAGTTTAGTAGATTTGATACCATTATTATTCATCATTCCATTTGTGGTTTTCATCCCATGTTATACAGGATCACTTAGAATTTTAAAAATGCAAAGCCAGTTACACGTTTTTTCTTAGCCTTCTTTTTCTCTAAGGAGCTTGAAATCAGCTGTAGTTACTGTGCTTTCACTTTTATCAAAACTTATGGGGTAGAAGGATTGTCACAAGTTCAAGGCCAGCCTTAACTACATAGTGAGTTGTTGAAAGCTAACCTGAACTACATAACAACACCCTGTCTCAAAAACAAAAACAAAAACAACTCATACAAAGAGAAGCTGTGCTTTCATGTACCCCTGTAATTGTTTTTCATTATATTCAAAGTTGCTTCTTTATTGTCTTGTGCTACATTTAATAACAATAATGCCTTGGGGACAGTAAAGTCCTATTTTTCCTAGAGATGCTGAAAAGTCTTCTGTTTTTATCTGGACCATTCTAGAGTCTTTCACCATCTTAGGACTTCATTATTAGTGTTAATGAGGCTTTCTTCACATAATGTTTGGATTTAGCCATAATATATGTTTGACATGGTGCTTTGGATATCTGCTGTTGCAGCGATGTGTCTGTGCACGTGTGCATGTGTGTGTGTAATAATATGCATCATACTGCTACTTTCACTTTAATTTTATTTATGGTTTGCTTTTAGGTACAGATAGGAGGGATCTTTGTATGTGTCATATCAGATTCCTGAAATAAGGAGCTCCATATTATGCTTTATTTTATTAGAATACTGATGTATGTTGTATGATTACCTAAATAAATGAACAAAAGCATTCACTAAAGAAGTTAGAAATCAAAGAGAAAACAGCTTTCCAAGGAAGTATTGTACTGAATACCAAATGCTTAGATAGTATAAACTGTGTTTTAAATAAAAGCAAAAGCAGTAATGATTTAGTTACTAGTACAGTAGACAGTGTTGATGGACACTCTTCCTGAATAGGTGGACTCAGAATCTTCTTGATTTTTGCAAAACTGACTTTTTTGAAGCACAAGTCAGCCATCAACCTGAAGGGCTTCCCTCCCCTACTGAGTACAGGTTGTTGTAAAGTTGCTATTAATTTCCTTATGAGTGGGAGAGCCCAGTGAATTGGTGCTGATTCTCAAAGCCTTTCCCAGCCTAAGAACTTCTTAGGCTGTTTAACATGTTCCATGTAATCCACTTAATTGCACACATAAGCTTGTCGGGAGAACCTCCAGCTAAAATGAATCAATAATGTATTCAGTGCACAGTTGGAGGACACTAATAATGCAGTTTTCAGCTTTCCAGAGTGTGCTGCCTGATTTGCTTGTGAGTGATGGTGGCCTGGTCAATAATTAGACCAATAGCTTCTGGAGCTTGATAGTCAGGATTTGAGATGTGTGTTCCGATTATGTGACAGTGCAAATGAATTTGGAGTCTAGCTTCAACATATCCAAACCTAAGTGATAATGGAAAGACCTGCTAGTGTAGTCAGTTCTTTATGAAGCCCGTAGCCTCCATTTCCAGAAATTCTCATGAGTATCCCATTACGTGACTTAAAAATTGCAATTTAAAGCAGGTGTGCAGTATTGAACAAACTTCCAAATGGGAGGCCAGACTTTGCACTACTGTGTTTCTTGAGACTATTGTTTATGTAAGCTATTTCATTTTCACTATTTAAAAATGAGAGTTGTCAGTGACATTAGATTGTTCTCTGTTAGTTGCCTTTTTAACCTTCTCCTATTTTCTTTTTGTGTTCTAACATGTTTGAGTATAAAGAAAAACAATTTTAGCATCTATAATCTCATTTTTCTAGGAATATTTAGAAAAAATCACATAAAATATTTAAAAGAGCATAAAGAATATACAAGACCACCTTAAGATAAATTCTATTTGCATGCAACCCTAATAATTATATGTATACAAATTCCAAAGATGAGATAATAAATTAGTCCCTAGATTTTCTAGATGGACTTATATAAAGAACATTCTCACAAAACTTGTCCTCTTGTTATTGAAATTTCTACTTACATAAACATAAATTTTAATTGATTGAATTTAAACTAAAAAAAAAAAAAAAACAACTCATCCAGTTCGCAAGTACTCATGGAATGTCTACTGTGATACGACAAATTTGCTAGTTACAAGTGTCACATACCTGTATAGTGGATTGCAGAAAATAAGATATAGAAGAGTACATACGCATGAGTAAGTAAATAAGATACTTGCATGTCAGAGAGAATGATACCATAAAACAGTGACAGTGTGGAATGTAGTTTTTATAGAAAAGTTACTGACATTGTGATTTGAGACTTCAATTATGAGAAGGACTCAGAAGACAAGGAAGCTCAATACTGAGGATCTGAGGATTCAAGTTAACCATAAAGGTAAAAGGAGAGAGTCCTGGATTTGATTTGGAGGTCACAAATATGGACCAACTTCCCATTTTGAATAAGCTTGTAGCAAATGGGAACAGGATCAAGAAATGGAGGGATGAGTAATACGGTAAAGGGAAATGAAAAATGAATTAAAATGTGTTATGTTTGTGTACCAATCTCCACGAAGAATGTAATAATCATGTACCACAAACATGTACTAATATTAATACAAAAATGAAAAAAAAGAGAAAAACAAATGCATTCATAGGCTTCTTGAGTGTTTTTTCCTTTCTGACCAACAGCAATTCTCAGTATATGTAGTAGGGATTCATTAAGTATTTATTAATTGAATAAGTGGACAGCAACAGGTCTCCTCAATGAAAATGATTGTAGTTCCAGTGTAGCTGATAAGCTTACATTTCTACTATCTAGTCAAGACAAGAATTACAATGACACTGACACTACAATACCATACTTAATTATTTAAGTTTCCATCTACGGGGAAAGACTTAGATAACAGGCAATTTGTTGTCGTTTGTTTGAAAGTGAAATTTGAATAAAATGAAATGATGTATTTATAAAGGAATCACAGAATAAAACTCTAAGCCTCATAGAGACATCAGGCATCATTAGCCCTCTTCCTATGTGAGATTTGGTTCAAGGACCAGAAGTATTTGGAGAACTCTGGGATTCAATAGAAATACAGACTCTCAAACTCTGGGATTCAATAGAAATACAGACTCTCAAACTCCATATGAGAATCTATTTTTAAAAGATCCCTAGATGATTCTTATGCATATGAAATGTGAAGACTAGTGCTCTTATACAGTGCTTCCCAAGTATTACATTTTTCAGTCTTTATGGAAGATTACTTGGAGTTGGATCTTTTTTTTCTGTTACTGGGTGTCAAACCCTGAAGAATAAAATTCTGGAGTAGAATATGTGTATTAAATGGACAAACAAAAAATAAGCAAAAATTGTCTAGTTGACTCTGACAAATCTGAATTCCTTTATTTGTAGGGGTTTCTGGTTTGGCAAGTTGCACTAGCAATATACTCATATTAAAAATTATTCATTGTTTATCAGAAATTCAGATTATTTGGTCATTCTACAGGAATTTTACTCATTTGAAATGATAGAGACTCAAATTTCATCTCCTTTTAAAAATCCCACTGCTAGACATATCAGAGATAAGATTCAAAATAAGTTCTTTTGTGTATCAAAAGGAAAGCACTGCTGTCTGTCAGTTAAATGACATTTTTATTTTCTTAACATGTAAGTTTTAATATGAATCTCAGTCTTATTGGGGTAGGGTTTTTGCTGGTAGCACATAAGAGGAAAGTATGTGTTTAAATATAAGAAGATAAATGCAACTTGATTATAATATAATTATTTCTTCTTGAACAATGCAATATGTCCACTGAAATAGCAAAGCCCAAGAGGGGAGTGTTCGTTCTTTTGTTTGTTTATTTTTAGTTTTTCTTGAATAATACTGTAACTGAAAGGTATTTTTTTGACTCAACAGTAAGCAAATTCCAACATGTAAAAGTATTGAAAAGTGATACTATAAGTATACAAATGAAAAACATCTCTTACTAAAAACCTGAAGCAAAAATCTTACAAAAATAGTTTGCAGTGTTTAACAAATGAAGAGCTTTTGTTTATTAGATGACCCAAGCATTATATTGTGGTTGGAAAATACAGGAGAACAGAAGAGGAAAAATTTCCCGTAACTATGTCCCCAGAAGGCCATCAATATAATGACTGAGCATAGTATTTTTCAAATATTTTCTTCTGCAAACATTTTTCATAGTTATAACAATATTCTACTATCATGTATAATAACATTATGTTCTTGAACCTAACAATATACCATAAGTATTTTTATTACAAATAATGGTTGATTTATTGTAAATAAATTTATTGTAAATAAATCCAGGCAAGTAGTTATATCTAAATTTTAGCTTTTTTCTTATTTCTTCTGAGTTTGGGAAGTATTGTGGAAATTTAAGCTTATTAATCACACTACAAAGGACTCTTTTAGAACAGAAAAAATTTTGCTCCCTCTCCATTTCACCCCTTAAAAAATCTTCAATCAGGAGACCCCAGAAAGTACCTCTTTAATAAAGGGAAGGGCCTCAGCTTCTGGCCAGTTACCCCAGCTTCCCATTACTTGAAAAATATCAGACATTTATATTGCTTCCGAAAAACAAATACCCTGAAAGCTCAGTGAAATTCAACCACAGCTGTCACTCCAGTGTAAGACTAAATCTAATTTGTTGGGTGGAAAGAGTTAAATGAACTTTAACTGAAAAGCTCTCTTTCTCTTCCTCTCAGGGTAGAAAATAGCCAAGGGCAACAGCGGATGACTAATGTGTAGAATATTGCAATTAGTATAGCAAGGTACTTACAGGGATCAAATTAAAAAATTCATTAACGTACGCACTTAATTAAGAAACACTTTTCGGTTTACATGATAAATTATGACACCTATTAAATCTTCCAGTACAAGCTGTAATGGCTTCTTTGCTCCCGGGTAGAGAACTATTGCCTTTGAGGTCTTGTGAAACTCCCCAAGGACCAGCAGCATTAGTTACAAGTGTATTAAAAACAATGCTTTCTCCCTGCAAGGTGTAAGAGCTCTTTATTGAAAACTAATTTAAACTTAAGAAAGCACCAGGGAGCAGGAGGCTATCTTGCTGCAAGCAAATGACAACAAACATGAGCTGACCTTGAAAAGGAGAGGGAAGCCTTTGCTTCTGAACGTTCTCAAGAGGAGCAGAAAGATGTATTTTTTGTTTGTTTGCTTTTGTGTCTTTGGCTTTAATGTCTCTGTCCTCTCCTTATCTACTTTAAGAATAAATGTTATCAATGGAGAAAGAACGTACTGGCAATAAATTGTTTATTAGTGGATTGGTGGCAAATATGCTTTTTGTTTTCATTTAATGGAAATAATTAGGAGGTAGAGAAATGAAGAAAGTTACGGGAGAGGAGGAAGTAAGAAAGTTACTGGAGGGAAGGAAGGAGTAAAAATGAAAGAAGAATAAATAAGGAAGTCATAAATCCCTCAGAGTCTGGCAGTATCGGAGGCATTTCCTTATTGTAGAAAGTGTGGACAATAGTACTACATCTCTATTATTGTTTTCTGAATATTTTCAGTATATCCTTTAATATTCTTTAATAACTCTGGGGTTAATAGAGCTGGTACTGAAAGCTAGAAAATTAAATTGCTCCCCCAGATTTAAACATATTCATTATCTCTGGCACAATTCTTTTTTCTTTGGACTAAAGAAGTTTTTGCAGTTGTGGCCTGTGCTTTTATGTCTTTGAGAGAACTGACACACTAGCCTTCATAGGAGAAGAGATTCTAGGAAGCAAGTGGTAGAGCAGGATCCTAAATGACAGAGAAATGCTAAGTTTGTCTAGATCATGCTATGGAGCTATGTCTTTAATTCCACAAAGCAACCCCAGCTCCTGACTTATACAAGCCAACCATTCTGTCCTTTCTGCCTTCTTTGTCAGCACTATGGATCACTTTTTTTGTTTTCCCTTAGAAGTAACATGAAAAGTACTTAAAGAATATTTTGGGAAAAAAATTTTAAAACAAATTCCAGGACAATTATTTTCATTTCTGTTTCTTATTACCCTGATTTCAGGGTGTGTTCATTATAGCATGCAATCTATCAAGTGCTATACCTAAGTATAATCAGAAACTTTTTGAAAAGAAGAATTTATGGTCACAGAAAGCATGGCCTTCCTCTAGGACTGTTCATGGTTACACCACAGTTTTCCTATCACGACTGGACAGGGATTTCACATAACTTCCTTGTACATCGTGGGTTCCTGCAGCATGGCTGATAAGTGACATGTCAGGGACTGAGCGTGGGGAAGCCTGCAACGAAGTTTGTACTACAAAACTCTGTCTTGCTGTCAACACCATGTGAAACAGGAAGATTTTGAAATTATCCAATAAATGGGTAGATTAGTCTTCCCATGCATGGTTTGTGCTATTATTTCACAAAGTTGCAGAGGCCCACTGAGACACTGTGTGTCTGTATTAATGTTATGATGATTAAAAGCTGAAGATATTAGGGACCCCAGGTCCATGGCATCACCCTATCAACTCTAGCTGGGAAAAGACAATCTACCATTAGTGCCCTCCAGCATTCCCAGTGTGCTTTAATTGACGGTTAATTATTTGTACAATTTATTTTTCACAAGGCATCAATACCATCAAAGAGTCAGCTTATACAATATTCCTGATACTCAGTATTTTCCCAAAAATGGTTGTTTTAGTCTGGATTCTTCCAGATATACATCACAAACTCAGTGCTGAGTATAAGTGTTCTATTGGGAAGCACAGGGTACATCAATAGGAAAGGAAAGGTGTAGGATGAAGGGTGCATTATTAAGGCATTACCGTAGGGAGTTTAATTCCTAGATAATCTATAAATGGTTCAGTCTATGCCTTCAGTGTATTCCAAGCAAGACAAAGGAACTGGGTAATTAGGTACATTTTCCCAAGAGCCTTTGGTTGAGAGTTTCTGGTAGGGGTGTTAATGCTTGATGTTTTTGTACTGCTATGCATGTGGGCATCAGGGTTTCCCACCACTGGAGAAAAAAAAGCATTTGGAACATATTTTCACTTGGAACACACTAAGGATTTGGTAGCTCATGGGCGGGACACTGATAACATTCACCACACCTGTATAAGTGTGGTGGCCATTACCTGTCTTACACACTCATTTTCTGTCAGCACTTCAGCCCAGTTAACCACCAGTTCATGCCAAAGGTTATCACCACCCCACTTAGTACCAGGAGTAAGGTCCATGAACATTTCAGACTGATGGACAATTCAAATTCAAAATGTTATTCTGAGGGTTTCCTTTTTAGGGCCTTCTTGTCTCCAGAGTCTTAGCCTTGGTTTCCAATAAAATAAAGCCTAAATCAAAAACTCTGTCCCAGCACTTTATTGACTAGTGCATCCCCAGGAACAAGGTGTTGAGAGGTTAAAGTTATAAGAGAGGAAAAAATACACATAAATAAGTGTACCAAGACCATCATAACTTCATGACAAGCTGCCTGCTTGGTCTTGAAGGATCTCTTCAGGGAAGCCATGAAGGTTTTGTATCCACATATAATGCATTTAGTGAGAGGAAGAGAGGGAGGTTTGTTTTGCTTCAATACCCTATTCGTCATTAGACCCCACTAGATACTACATTTTCTGCACTAGGTACTAATTTTCTATTGTCTGTGGTTGCACTGAATAAAATTGGATTAATACTTGTGAATTTCAAGCTTTAGTGTCAACAAAAAACTCAAGAGCAAGAGTCAGGTGATGCAGGCTTGCGGGAAGAAACAGTGTAAATGTGTGCATGAGCTCTAATAAGGTCTCTAAGATTAGCCGTATCCAAACCGAAGGACACTTCCCTTGCTCTAGCATTTCATTGCCTCGATCTACTTCATTTGAACTTGTCAATACGTTATCTTGTCTTGTATATATTTAGTAATTGGAAAACACAAATACAGACTAGTCTGTATTTTGTCCCCTGTTCATAATAATAATAATAATAATGATAGCTAAGAAATTAGGTGATGAAATATGCTAATATTATTTAGTCCTCGTACCAAATATAACTTTGAAGTATTAAGAAACTTTCCCAAAGGGACTGAGCTGTTATGTGATGGAGGTGGATTAAAACTTCAGGTATTCTATTCTAGACCTTAATTCTCAACTTTTATCTAAAGCTGTTACTCTTATTCTATCACAATCACTGGCGAGTCCTGTGAAGAGCTGCCTGGCTTTAGAGTGGAGAAAGAAAAAAATAGAGCGAAGAAGCCAGTAAGGCTTCATTCAGGGCAGAAGGGTCCCATTATGTTACCAATAGTGCAGTTCTAGAAATTAAAAACAAATCTTCATTTTCCTTCTAAAAATGTTTTGAAATCAATGACTGACTTTATTTTGCTGTAACTGTTCACTCCCGCCACTTATTTTACATGACTGGTCTATGGTTACTTTCAACAGTAATATTGTTTGCCCAGTTGACTGTACAGTACAGGAGAGGCAGACAGGTGAAATTTGTTCTTTTGTTAACTAAATATTGCTGACTTTATTTTCCTGCAGTAGAGATTCCAAACAGAGATATTTAATTTCAAAGTCAGATATTTTATGGAGCCTGTTTCCCCCAATAATGGTATTTTGATTTTGTTTAAAATATAAAAGAATTAGGCTTAATAGGACTTATAAGTTTTCAATAAATCATTAAATGAATATGTCAGAATAAAGTTTTTTCCAGGTGATAAGGTGTTAAGTAATAGATCATTAGTGATTTTCTTTGCAGATTGCTTGGTGTGAAATAAGATCCCCTAAGAATGCTCCAAAACAGCCTGTAATGGCCGCTAATCATCCTCATGTCAGAGCTTATAGCTTCAATATATCTTTCTCAGTCTACATGAAAAGACTGTAACAATTTCAAGACCTAGTACTTAAAACAGCCATCAAATAAATTCTCAGTCCCATTTCACCTAAATGCACATTTCTATTTATGGCAGAGGAGGGTAGTTGTCCTTAGTCATGAAGAAATTCTCATTGAAATCTGACTTTCAACATTTTCTAGAATAATAAAAAGGCAGGATGTTTATTGGGGAAGCATTATGCAAATAAGATGGAGTGACGTACGGGACAAAATGCCATAGGGTCTCCTCTTAAACATTTTGGACAATCAACTCCTCTGGAAGAGGGTATTTATTTGATCTTGCGTTACCTTTTCTTTCCTTGTTAACCAAGTCAGTGTTTTCTTCTCCAGTCTTTCTGTTCCTGCTTTAAATAGAGCTGACATAGTCCCTGCCTCTGTCTTCTTGCCTATGTTTCCACTTACTTTAAGATTAAAGTTAGCTGCTTTTTTCCTTCAGCGGAAACTAAATCTGTGGGACTGAACTTTTAAGTATTTCTTACCAGTGCCTTAGTTCTAGTGCTTGTTTCATCCTGCTCTGATACACTTGAGTCTGTGATTTTCCTCATTTCTCTGCCCTGTGTTATTTAGAGCATTTAGTGTACTCTGTGAGCTTCTGATTTTTCTAATCGTCACTCTTGAAGTCTTTGGATTCTGACTCGCTCAAAGTGTTCAACAAGTGGTTAGGTTTTGGATGCTGTTCTCTTGAGCAAGTGAAAGAATTAATCAGGAAGGTCTTCCTTCCCTAACTGCCTGATAATTTCACCTTTTTATGATGCTGACCCATATCATTGTGTATGTATTCATAGGTTTGTATAAAGGCAGTACAATAGGCAGTATTTTTATGCATTCAAGGAATTGATAGAAAAAAACAAAAAGTTATACGTGTCTGAAGCAAGGTGTGGAAAAGATAAAGAGACCTCAAGCCTTAGTTACCTGTGGAGCAGAATTTCTATTCCTAGGCCATTTGACAGAAGCTTCCTTCAAGCAAAAGAAAAGGATGTAAGGAAGCTCAAGGTGCTGTGAACTGGAAACTTGATGAACGCTGGTCCCCAAATCTTTGAAAACTTAATGTAAATTGTAGAAGCTAAGTAATGTACTTTTCCAAAATAGCAAACAAATTTCTATATCCTAAGAGAATGGGTGATTTGAATATATTTGGAGGGCCATATATTAAGGAATTCACTTCCTTAGGACATTTAGCTATGTAAATAACAGCAAAAGATAATTATCAAACTCTGTACTGAATTTTATTTAATTTGTCTTTATCATTTTTGCTTTCTCATTGTACAAAGAAGCATGTATTGCTTTTTGTTAAAATGTATGATATATGGTTTAAATCAGTAATGGTGAACTCTTTAGAGATGAAGTGCTGGCTGGGGATATAGCTCAGTGGCGTAAGTGCTTTCCTAGCAAGCCTGAGGTCATGAGTTCAATTCCTGATACCAAAAAAAAAAAAAGCTAACCTAAGTAGAGATGGAGTGCTGAACTGCAACTCAAAACCTATTTATCACAAAATGCCAACACTATAAAAACCTGAATACTGAAGTTTCAGTTCAGAAAACACAACCCTATATTAACATCTTTTGTATCAAAAGGAAAACATAATAACATACGTGCCATAGGTTCACCATCGCTGGTTTTGATCTTAAAATATCCCCCAAGTTCCAGGAGTTACAGGCATTGACGCCACTCTATCTCACTAGTAAGCCGTGGTAGAACTTTTAGGAGGTGGGGCTTAGTGGAAGAAGTTAAGTTACTGGGCCTGTGTCTGCAAAGGGCTCCTGGCACTACCAGTCCTTCCTTCCTCTGTTTGCATGAGATGAGCAGCTGTGCTCTGCTACATTCTCTTTACCATGATCTTCTACCTTGCCCCAGGCCCAAGGTAACGAGGCAAAAAATCCATAGACTGAAGCCTCTCAAGCCGTGAACCAAAAAACATTTTCCTTCTAATAAGCTGATTTATTTCAAGTATTTTGTCATAGTGACAGAAAACTGACTACAATAATATACTTACAGTATTCATGCTTTAACACTTATTTAGTATCTGGTATATGTCAACTACTGTGCAAAACCTGAGACCCAATATCTCCTCTTTTACAAGAAGAGTCTATCCTATAACCTAAAAATTACTTCATTTGGGATGAGTTGCAAATAATAGAAAATAACTTATTTTTCCTTATTAGAACTAAGTTGCAGAGTGCAGTCTTATATTTTTATTTCTAAGCATCTATTCCTCATTTTAATGAGTTTTTCATGCACTTGTACCTGTTTAAATATTCTCACCAGTTTTCATTTTAGAGTAACTTAGATTTAAAAGCCAAAGGTATTGCACTCTTTCAGGTTTCTAGTGACTTTATTAAGATGAAATATCTTTCAAAAAATCAAGAGAGTAGAAATAGAGGCTCTGGTAAAAATATGTCTTCACGTCAAGCATAAACAGTGTGAGTGAACACTACTGCTCTCTGAGATTGAGAGAACTTGGTGCGGTGAGGGGAATAAATCGAAGGAGTCACTTTAATTTTCTTCTAGACAAAAGCACACACGATAGAAGCACAGTACTATAACATTTTTCCTCAAAACTTGCATCATAACAAGAATGGATTGCAAATTGAAGAGTGATCACCCCAAAGTATGGTGGTTCCCAGGGTTCATTTATCTTGAATGGAAATTTGACACAAATATCACTCCAAAAAATTATGATTTATGTCACTAGTTCATTTCTTCCCTTCCACTACCATCACCCAGTGCTGCCTTGTGTTTGAGGGCAAACCCAGTACCAAACACCTGCATGGCAGCTATGGTCTCTGCTTTCCTTTCAGATGATGTTGGCCTGGTCCATCTGCAGGATAGGTTTGTGTGCCAGTTCTGATTATTCAAGTGGGACTAGAGTTCTTAGGAATCTGTGAGACTCCAAAAAAGTCAAAGAAATATCTTTCCTTTTCTCACCAACTTTCCTTCATTTATGTATCACAGTATTCTTTTCTGGCTTTCCCATGTGAGTGACCCTGCATATCAATGAGTCTTATCTTGATTCAGTGCCAATCAGTCTTCATGGGGTAATTAATTGGCATAGTGATTGGCAAAAACCCAGGCTAAATTTTTGTAGGTGATTTGTGGCATAGGTAATTGTCTACATGTGAATAATTTCTAAAATTGTGCTTAGCAGAAGGTAATGATGTTTTAGTTCTAAAGCAGCCACAAATATATTACTACATAAAATTGTAAATGTCAGGGAATTAACTCTTGATTTTTAATTTTTTTTCTGGTACAGATTCTAGGACATATGAAAATTACTTTTTATTGTTCATTATAAATTGCCAGTATATTTAGTTTTGCTATACATTTTTTCCTTCAGATTTAGAAATTTTAATATTTTTCTCCTCTTGTGAAGAATTAGGAAAATTTTGTTAAGTTTGTTCATTTATTAAAAATTATAGAATCCATACAATATATAAGAAATTGTATGTGGTTGAGACTTACTAAGATGAACTGTTTAAGAAATTAGACATGAGAAAAGATTGCAAAATAAATTTAATCAAGAAGCAGCTATTAGATTCATTGAATCTTATAGCTAAATTACATAACTGTATGTGATAGCTGACATTAAACCTAACTTCCCATAAAACCAAACCTGGCTTTAAATAAAAACAACCTGATTTTAAATTAAAAAAAACAAAACCAAAATTCAGTAAATGTGACATTAATACTCAGTAAGCCTGATTTTAAATAAGAAAATAAATATTGAGCATTTATTAATTGACCTAAATCATACTAGTTGCTGAAGCTACAGGGACAATTAAGCTTAAACTTTTTCAACTTTTAAGCTTAAGATAAACTGCGCGTAGTATTTAAGTCAGCCTGCTCATTAGTGCCTTACTTTTAAGTGATAACAACTTCTTTCAGAAGGTTTTCCTGGAACTTCTTACCTCAGTGAATGTTTCTTATTCAGAATTCTAGGCATGGTGTTGCCATTGAGTTTTAAATTTTCTAATACTCTATTCAGTCATGATAGTTTTACCAGGACTCAATTTTATATCTGGAGTATATAAATGAATCCTCACATACTTATTTAACTCAATTAAACTGAATAGAAAGGATAGTAGAGTTGTATTGTCAAATTTGTCCAAGTAATTGGGTAAGAGGGGAATAGGATATACAGTAGGAATAACAAGCTGTGTTCAGGCAGCTATAAATAGTTTGGTGGCATCAGGAATGCTGAAGGAAGAGTATCGGTACATACAAATCTTGAAAATACATACAAAACTTTAAAAAAAAAATCTATTGTTACTGAGAATCATTGAAAAATTTACCCAGGGCTGCAACAGAACCAGATTTATCTCTATCTAGAATGAAGTTAGGAGGATAGATTAGCAGGAATTTAGTTAGAAAGTTATAGTGATTTATACATTGTGTCAACTTGAGAGGTTTAGAAGTTTAACTAAGTGACTCAGCATGGGGCAGGGGCCTCACTTTGTAAACATCTTCATCCTGTGTGAACGGGCAAGAAGATGGTGTCAGTGCTTTTCCCCACCCTAGGGGGTGATAACCTGCCTACAGTGTAAGGGAGGAACAGAGGCTTGCTCTTGTTGCTTTTGCTGTCTTCTGCCACCTTGAAGCATTGCCCCTGTGCCATGACACCTGCCTAGGAGACAGCTGATGTGGGCCAAAACCACACAGAGACAATAGAATGATGGACGGATTTGGAGGCAAGAGAAGGAAGTACCAAGCACTTAATAACCAGTCAGATATGGCAATTAAATATGTTTGTGGGTAGGATTAATAATCCACTTAGTTTTGTACATGTACTTGAGATATATGGTGAGCAATTAGACATATTAGTCTTGTATTCAAATGAGGATTTTAATTCATTTTCTAAATAGCAGGAATCTGACACTTCAGAAGAGAAGACAGCATAAAGGAGTGAAGGAACAGGTGAACTCAAGCCGTCTCCACATTAGTGTGGACACAGGATCGAACCCAGTGGAAGAGGTTCAGAACGTCTGGAGATGACAGAAGAGAAGTGTAAACATTTAGCCAGTGGAGGCCTAAAAATCCAGAAGAACAGGAATTGAAGATAGGAGGAAATGTGACAATAGGAGGAAACCTGGTAGTGTAGAACTGATGACGTACAAGTTATCTATTACTGTAATAATAAACCACTCCAAAATTTAGCAGCTCAAAGCAACACAATTATTTTCTCACAGTGTTTCTGGGTCAAGAATATGGCCGTGGCTTATCTGCATATTCCTTCAAAGACTGACAGGCTGCCGTCTAAAACTGGGTTTTGTAGGGAAGCTTGATTGGGAATAATTTACTAAATCTTGGAAGTGGCCTGTATGTCCGTAAACAGAGGAATATCCAGGATGAAGAAAATGTGGTATTTATATACAATGGAGCACTACTCCGCCATAACAAAATTCATGTTTGAGTCATTTGTGGGATTACAGATACGTCTTGAATCTATAATATTAAGTGAAATAGAAACATAAACTTAAATACAACATGGTTTCTCTAATATGAGAAACCCAAAGTATACATAAATTAAAGGGCAAGATATAGATAATAGGAAACAGGGAGATAGATCTTTGGTAAAAGAAAAGGGGAGTGAGAGATGGAGTGGGCAAGAAGGGAAAGGGATGAAAAAAGAAGGCGTGTCATATACTAAGTACCCACAGTGACACATAACTTCTCATGATGAATGTAATCATTATGCACAGCAAATATATACTAACAAAAAGAAATATTTAATTTAAAAAGAGAGATTGGAGCCAAAGTAGCAGTGCCCAAGGATTAAGCTTTGTATATTAAACAAGTCACTTAGCTGATTTTACTGATTCCAGCACCCCTTCTACCTTTCCTAGTCTCTTACCTCAATCAATTGTTACTAAAAAAGTATACTCAGATTTCTTGTACAATTGAAGAGGTAAAGACTCATTCACCAAGGAAGATGACTTATTGGATTGTGCAGCTGTCATAGAAATCAGGTTACCTGGGTGTTCTTAAATATGAGGCTGTCCTTGGGTATGAGGAAAGCTACCTATTCTTGCCTGAGTAGTCCTTTCTCAGAGCCAGCCAGTCTGCCATGACGCCTGTGGGTTTAGAGTCTGAGTTGTAAGGTTTCCTTATGAAGCAGTTCGTTCAGTATCACTTAAGCATGGGTGAGTGTTCTAGCATCATCAAGGACACTAGAAAGGAACATGGATAGGGTAGATCCAATTTTTGATAGATCTGGAAAAAAGGTTAGGATCACTGAAGGATGCTATACATAAATGTATATAAACTTACTATCAGAGAATGAAAGACAAATTTAAATTTACATTAACCAACATTTAAGTATCATTCATTTAAGCTTCCATTTTCTGTGAGGGAACTGGATTGCTTAGAAGCAGGTCAAAACTGTAAATAGCCTGCACCTCCAAACTACTCTAAGGCTGGCAGAAGCTGAATGCTTAATTCATGGTTAATGCATGATTAAATATTAAATGACAGTCAGAAGGGACTTCTTGAGATTATCTGATTAGCTTATAACAACCAGAGATCTCTTCTCAGTGGAATCTGTGTTTCATAATTAAGAACCAGTAGCATAAATGTCTAATTGAGATTTTTAGATTCAGGTACTAACAACAAATACACTTACAGAGGGCAAACCACTGGAAAGCATGTAGGAAAGAGTTTGAGATTTTAAATATTTGGTGAGGTTTTTTTTGTACAAAAAGTATCTTTAATTACTATTTTTTAATATTTTACTTTAGTATTGGTTTGCTTTGTTTCTTTGTAAAACAGAATTCTAAAAGGCATTTGATAATTTTAAATAAAATACTGGTTTTAAATAGATGTGTTTATGCCTTGGCTTAGGTCACCCACTGAGCTATTCTATGAACACATTATGCTGAAAACATCCAAATTTGAATGTTCAAAAGTGAATATGTATGATTAGAATTAATTTTGATGGAAATCATTTGGTTTCTGTGTACACAATTATTATGATTGCATCCTAAGGCTACTTTTAAAATTATAATATTACATTTCAATATTCAAGTATATGATGTACCAGCTGTATAACTTCTACCTTGTAAAATTTCAGAGCTACGAAAGACTGATGATTCTCTTGTGTTTTTTTTTGTTTTTTTTTTTTATCAAGAAGCACTTTGGGGAGGCATGCAGTTTTTTTCTTGAAGAGAATTATAGATCAGAGAAGTGTGGAAACCAAAGGCTATGCAATATTCTGTGGGTCTCTTTTTTGAAGGACTTTTCTGGATCATTACTATGTTACCACATATTGTGAATTTTCAGAAAGGGAATTTGTCTCAAACATTTTTCTATAGCACCTTGCATGGAACCCATTTTGGGTTACAATTATTTGTTAACTCCTATGTTTTACACATGACAGAACTGGATAGGTAAAATGACTTTCCCAAGGCCATGTGTTAACTTAGTGATATAGGCAAAAAATAACAACAAAACTTCAATTTTATTCCTCCTGTTTCCTTCTTCATACTAATGGTGGGTCTCTCAAATGGTAAATATATATTAGATTTTGAAATTAGTTGTTGAAATTTTTGATAAATACTTTCTAAATTAATTGTCTTACAAAAGTTTTTATGAAGTTCAAATGTCAGTATAGTTATATATTTCCTTTAAGATAACATATCAGCCATACTTCCAATTATTTTTATAATAATATAGAGTTTAAACAAACAACTTTATATGAAAAAGAAAACTATTTGTCAAAGATGGCTTATTTTTTAAAATATATTTTTATGTGAGATATAAGCAAAAATTTGATACTAAGTAAAAAAAAATGTTAGTCAGCTTTCCATCACCATAACAAATACATAGGATAATGAGCTTGTAAAGAGAAAAGGTTTATTTTGTCTCAGTTTTTGAGACTCCAGTTCAGGACTGGTCCCATTGTTTTTTGACCCTGTAGTAGAGGGAATACATCATAGCAGGAGTCTGTGGAGGAGCAAAACTACTCACATCCTGGTCAGGAAGTGAAAGAGAGCAAAAAGGCTACCAAGGAACCCACAGAGCTTTTGAGGACCTGCTTCCAATCACCTAAAGACCTCCCATAGGGCCCTCCTCTTAAAGGTTTCTACACATCCTAATAGGACCTCCTAGGGAACCTTACATGCATGGACCTTTAGAACACAATTGTCCAAACCATCGTATACACACAGTACACATTTGGTAAAGAAAAGGAATATGCTGATGAATTGATAAATTATAAAATGTTCTTCAAAGGTTTGTCTTGGGTTTCCTCTTTCAGTTGAATTTGTGACAATATAATTTAATTTTGATGCTGAATACTAGAAGCTGCTCTAGTAGAAATCTCATTTGGATCATCTCATTTGTAGGAATACAGATTTGAACAGATTCATAGACTGGATGCTAAATGGTTCAGTGCCAGATGACTTTTTTTGATATACAGAATGGTGAGAATCAGCTAGGGACACTGGTTTGAAAGAAGAAAGCAAAAAAGCATTTAGCCTTAAAATTAATGCCCAAAACATTTATAATTCAAGAGTAGAGCAGTTAACTAAGTCATGGGAACATGAACTTACCAGCAGGTTCTTTATTTCATCTATAAAGTGCTATACTTATATAATATTAAAAAGATATCTAAATAACAAAATACTGTACAAACCAACTCCCCTTATTGCATTTATTACATTTATCATTTCTCAGCTATTTTAATGAAGTCTTCAAATGGCTTAATATTTTCTAAATCTTACCAACTTTATGACACAAAATAATTGTTATATTTTTTGGCCCTCATTTAGTGAAGGTTCATAATTTAATTTCTTGGATGTTTTCTGTAAAATAAATCCTTTGAAAAATATTAAACCCTTTTTTGCCAATTAATTTTTTCTTTTCAATTTATTATCTTTATCTTCTTTCCCAAGGCCACTAATTATTTTCGCTCTTACAGCTGCAGCTTAATAAGCAGTTAATTTTGTTCTCTCAGAGCACCATTGTTCTTGGAATAGTCATGGGTTTTTGAAAAGCACAGGTGGATAAAGCATGGACCTCATGCTGCTTCTGCTTCTGTCATGGTACTTAATAAAACAGAAATACTAAATACAGCAATTAGAAAACAAGCATCAAATAAAGGGTGAACAATTAAAATGATCAGAGTTTTATGAAACTTGGTAAGCTTTGTAAGTTACATAAAAGTGACCAAGTTCCTGCTTTAATTCTGAAATTAATTATAGTAACATATTAATTATAATAATGAACTGGACTTTTCCTAGTACGCTGTTAGTTGGAATACAATATGAGCTATTTTTTGACCTGAACAATAATGATTTGAATGGAAGGACATAAAAAGAATCTACTGGAAAATATAACGTGTTACCTGAAGAGGCCCAAATTGTGCTTATATATGAACTTAAATAATCAGACTATGCCTAATAAAAATAAAGTGACAACTAGACATCCAAGAAACTGTAAACTTGCCAATGTTAACATGAGAAGAAAAGGTATATTAAGTGGGTGTACACTAAAACTCACAATATTTCAACTTATAGCCTGAAAAGCAAAATTCAGAATGCTACACAAAATCATTTTCACACTATTAACCACACTATTCCTGTGAGGCAGAAATTAGCTCACACACAGTTCAACTTTTTTTCCTCCCTTCTACCTCTCTGTGCATCTTCCTTTATCTCTCCCCATCTTTTTGTTATTCTTATACTATCATTTTCTTTTTCTTCCATATTTCTTCATTCTTCATTAATCTCTTCATCAATGTCTTTTCCTCTTCCTCTTGGACTTTCATCTTCCTAGAGTCAGACATTATGCTGGGATTTGTCATCTCCAAGTGGATGTGTATATGGAGGCAAAATTCCACAAGTTTAGTTCTGAAGTTTCTTCAATATTGTACAATTCTTGATTGTGTATCATCAAGCTGAGATAGCTCCTAGCTAGGTACCAGTTAGGATTCCAGCGAATTTCTGGCTTATTCTAGATACTTTTGTCTCTTGGAGAAAACAGGTAAACATTTGATCAGGTATTTTACAGAAAAGGAAATATGAATTCTCATCAACATATTTAAAAAATCTCCATGTTCTTCTGATTAAAGAAATGCAAAATCAGTCATTACTGAAATGCCATTTTAGGTCTGTTAGATAAACAAGCTAACAAATTTCAGGGGGAAGAGATCCAGTGAGTGGAGATTATAATCTCAGATATTGTTAGTGAGGATATAAAGGGCATGACCTCTTTGGAGCAATGTATACCTTTAGATATATATGTCTTTCACGTAGCATTTCTATTTTCAGAAATTAGGCTCACAGAGATTTTATACACATGAAAAAAATGTATGTATAAGAATACTCGTTCCAGCATCGATGTAAATAGAGAAGTAACTACATTTCTTGCTCACTGAAAAGTGTGGAAGTAAGCTATGTATTAGTACAGGTTGACTTGTTTACCATTTTAATTCAACATAATTATGTATAATTTTTCTATAAAATATTTTGTTTAAATTATATCTGGAACTCTAAAAGTGAAATAAAATATTCTTTATGAATTTTTAGTATATCCTTAAACAATAGATATACTTTAAAAAATAAAAAGTAGAAATTATTTCATTTTGCAAAAACAAGTATTTTTAATATCAGTCACTTTGTTTAGATATAGATAAACTGAAAATGATTTTGAGATTATAGGATAAGATTGCTGGGAATCTCTGTAAGGTCATATTGAATTTATACGATAACAATCATCCATCTTTTTCTTGATAACTGGTAATACTTATATGCATCCTTCTTAGGGATAATTCTCATCTTATTTCTAATGCACACATATTCTCTTTTATGACTGCAGGATTCTAAAAGCCTTATTCAGCATATGTCTCCTTTGTTATTATGGAGTCTCAGCAGAGATACTGAATGAAGTGCTTAAGTTGAGCAAAGGCCAAGGAAGATATCCTTGACTTTGGGCCCAACATCTAGTGGGGTGGAAAGCTGCCCATCTGAAAGGTGGTGCCAGATGTTCTGTATGCTCAAAACATCTCACCTTGAGAAGACTGACTTGACAAAGGGAATGCCCAACCTAATTGACTCTTTAGATAAAATTATTCCAAGCCTTGGAAGAAAAATAGATTTATAGAATGAATAGCTATATTATTATATTACTATATTATTGATCATTCATAATTGAAACCAGTTTGTTAGATTGGTCCAGGCAGAAGCAGACTGAAGCAATTTGTTCTGAGGAGCATAGGCTGGGTTGAGTCTAAGATTAGGAAAGAGTCCTGTTAGTTCCAGTGTCTGAGATGTGAGTGGATGAAGACAGCGGAGTAAGTATGTGGAGTTGGTTAAAAGGGGCCCTACCTCTGAGTTAAGACACAAAGTGCAAGACATTGGTCATTAGACACTGTAGCCCAAAGGGCTGAGTGAGGAGAAAACAGACGGTTGGTTACCCCAGCCAACCTCAATTTTATGAGATTATTCATGACCACATTTTCTTAGGCTGGGAAAGCAAGGGTCAGAGAACTGTATTTGAATCTTGCCTCTGATGTGCCCTGAGGTCTTCTGCAGGTTATTACAATGTACCTCATTTCCCTCATTAGTGAAACATAAATAATTTATAGTGTCTACCTTGCTAAAGGGTACATTTATTGTGACTGTTACTAGTATCAGTGAGTTCTAAAATACAAAACATTTCAAATCATGAAATATTCCATTTTAATGTGATAAAATATGCATAATCTAAAAATTACGATTTTCACCATTTTTAAGTTCAATTGCATTAAATTTTGGTAGTTTTTATAGCTTAATGGTAGTAAATTAATTCACATTCTTGTGCAACTCTTATCACCATCTATCACGAGAACTTTCTCACCTTCCCAAACTGAAACTTCATGTGCATTAAACACTCTCCGCATTACCTTTTCTACCACAGCTCCTGACAGTCACTATTCTACTTTCAACTTCTACGAGTTTGACTATTCTAGATCCTTCATATAACTGGAACCATGTAACAATTATCTTTTGAGCCTGTTTTTCTTTTCCACTGGGTGCAGTGTCTTTAAGGTTCATCCATGTTGAAGCACAGGGCAGAATCTCATTTCTTTCTAAGACTGAATCATTTTCCACATTGTGTACATACCGTATTTTGTTTGTCCATTCATCTCTTGACGAGGATTTGGATTGTTTCCCTCTTTTGGTTATTTTTAAAAGAATCATTACCCTGATTAATAGAGCACACTGACTTGTACAGTTTTGGTAGGAGTAAGTGTGATTCCAATTGATTTTAGGTAATATCATTAATAAATACAAGATTTAGTTTTAGAGGTGTTTTAGAAAATGCAAATTCAGTACATGATCAGTCCAGGTGCTAGTCATCTCTAGCATTTGGACTATGATAACTTAACATCTGGGCTCAGTTGGTAAAATTATATGAAAGTATCAAATGCCAGAAACTGACATTTCTTCCTACCCCTTAAAATTAATTCTGAGCAGTCTTCCCTGACCCTTCTTACAAGTGTCCATTCAGCAAGCTTCTTGCTGTTTTCGAGCTTGCACCAAGAGATGGTCCTGTGGGAAGCATGCACATTTATATAATGCGATTTTTAAGATAAACATTTCATCAATAAATGTTTGGTTCTGCATTGAAGCTCATCACTTCCTACTGGGTATAAACCATCTCTGAAGATGGAGACAATTTTCAGTCGAGTTCTGACGTATTTCAAATCTTGGGAACAGATGGAAGCAGCAAGTGGTGAGAAAGGGGAAATTCCAAGAAAATAGGGCACGGAAATCAGAATGAGAGCACGTTCTGTCTTTTAGCAAGGAGAAGCATGAGAAGGAAAGGCATGTAATTGTTCCACTCCTTTGTGGAATAATTTGGTGTCTTTCACATGGCTTCTGGAATCGTTACTGCAGCTTGGCAAGCCTGGCAAATAAAATTGAGATGTGAAACAAAGGGAGAGACAATGCCTTCCTCTACAGTAATAGACGAGTTTGTGTTAAAAAAGAATAAAAACCCCTGTGATGTAGTTATTTACTGAATTCTCCTCATACTCATAATTGGAACTTCATTTGATATAACACTGAAAACTGAACTAGTGGAGACAGAGAATTATGCTTTTCATTTTTGAATTGAACTCTTGAGATGCCTCTCTACATGCCTGCTTTAATTAGAGCCAGAACTAGGAAAATTCTAGGCAAAATAAAATGAAACACTGAAAAGGCGTTCACACTGTCCGATGTTTTCAGTAGGCCCATATGTGTCCCACTGGGCTGGACTGAGGCTTGATTCTGGAATTATAGCTTTGCTTTTTTGACTTGTGACCATTTGTACCTCATTACAATGATTTACTGCTTCTGGTATTTTAGAACACGTTTGTAAGGTAGTGAAGGAACTTATATGTAGATTGAAATATTTTAAATTACATCCCTCCTTTAACTTTAACAAAGAAGTCTCATTTACCTGCTGGTCTGATAAACACTACGTTGCTGTTCAGACTGAAATTTAATATAGGTACATAATATATGACATTTGTATTCAAATGAGATAATGGGGAGAAGGTGAAAAACTGACAAAGCAAATGACATGCTAATATGTGCTGTGAAGGGTAAGACAGGGTGGACAGATAACAAACCACATTTCTTTTTCACGCAGTGTCTGAATTTTTCAGCATGTACACTTCTAGGCAATGAAGACATATCAAGACTCAAGTAGTGACAAGAGCTTAGTGCTCTAGTTTTAGAATTTTTCATTCTATGAATATTTATAAAGGCAATACCACACTGAACAATTCTCCCTGTTTATTGCAGTTGTTTACCATATAGGCGCCCATGATTCAAAACCTGTGTCCTTTTCTGATATGACACTTGCTGTTTTGTGAGCTAAGGAATTAATGCTATGAGGCAGTAGAGAATTTTCACTTTTATTAAAAAAATTGTGACTTTAAAAAGAGGTTATTCCCTTTCACTAACTTGATTTAAATACAAAATCAATTTAACTTTCATTTGTAATTTCTTCTAATTTGTTATATTTTATCTAAGATTCCTATATTCTTGTGCATATTACTATGTACTTGCAGTTGTTTCTTTCACCCCTCATTGGAATATAGCAATTGTTTGATCAATTTTACATGCCTATATTTGTTTATCTGAGTAATCAATCTGAACGTATCAACATGTAAAACAACCACTACTGTTAATTTTCTATCACCTTGTCTGAAAATATGTATTGCTTGTATTGTTTTTGTGTTATTTTGTAAATGTCTGTGTGTCCGTTAATGTTTTCTTTCTTTTATCTTTAAAATGAAAAAAAAGAAATTAAAGCAAAATTAATCAAATAAAACCCCTGGGAATGATTCCTACAGTTGTTATAACTAAAAACTATATAAATTGGGTTGCTATACAGACCTATTTTGAAATTTAAACTTACAATTTTAGCCATATTAACATCATACATAGTACTTTAGGCTTTGTAAATACACAGTAATACAATAAGTCAACCTCACCAACCTTCCCTTTTATATCAAAAGCACTGTTTTCATTCTGTCAATTGCTTGGAATTATTCGTTGTCACACTATTTGCCAAATTGATTATTATAAAATAAACTTACTCTGATAGTGCGAATATGTCACAATCAACAATGGAGATTATCCAATATGGGAGTTTTTCAACCTTTTCAAAAGTAGTTATTTATAGTAGCCAATTATAAGTAATACTAAATTACTTAGGTTGATATTACATCATTTTTTGGATATAAGTTTGAGAAAACATGAAATTTCAATGAAAACAATACTGACCCAGAGTTCTTCCTATTTAGAAAAATTTTCTTTTTCCTTTGGGCCTAGCCTGTCATTAGATTATTTTTTAAAATTTGCAATGATGCCTCTAATTAAACCATATTTCTAATCCTGATGATGATGGTGATGATAATTACATCTTATCCTCAACATGCTAACTCATCAAAAAATATTAACCCAGGACTGTAAAGAATGGACCTGTCAATTTTAAAGTCATGGAACAAACGAACACTGTTTAACTAAATAAGACATCCCCAGTTAGGCAGAGAGTAAGCCCTACGAAGGCAGAGAGGATGTGTACCCTATTCACTGCTGGTTTCACTACCTAGCACAGGGTCTGGCATGTTTGGACAGGTCATAGTACTGGTGCAATGAAATAAAATCAAATAGGCAATTTTATCATATACTCTTATGCCACATATTTATTACTGTTACTTTATGCCTCCATACTTTTGCTTAAAATTATTTCTATCTAAAATTTCTTTTTATTACTTTTTATCTGGCTATCACTCATCTTCAAAATTTTGAATTAGCATCAACTTATTTCAGAAATTTCCTGGCTGCCCACAGCTAAGTAAAGTAGTCCTGAAGTTTAATACTTTCTTTTAAGCACATTCTACATGATTCTGCACATAACGGACCAATCTTGACTACCTTTTAAACCTAGCAACTAGCATAATGCTGGTCACATAAAAGCCACTGAACCATTCCTTTTTGGCGTGAGGAGGGGGAGGTTTTCCAATATATTAGTTTCTTTTTAACACTTTTTGAATCATTCTAACTGTGGCCTAACTTTTAAATTTTGCTTTGAATATTTATATGAAATTAATAGAAGAGCAAACTCTTCTGCCTAAAGATATTGTACTTATGATTTTGAGGTTCTTTTTCTGGTGAACAGTTGAATTATGCTATGGGCACATTGTGTGGCTTCTTAAGGAATTTACCTAAATGTGCCCTTAGAGTGTAATGCTGCTCATAAAACAGACTGGATTTGATCACCTTTTATTGTATTAGAAAGAGAACTTTGCTACTTTTTCCAGTGTTAGGGGATTCACAAACCATCAATGTAGTCACCCAATGTTGTGAATCTTAAGCAAATTAGATTAGCAGTCTTAGCAAATCTTAAGCAAATTAGAATTGCTTCTGAATAAAATGTAGGATGATTGTCAATGTTAACCTAGAAAATTTTAGTCTTCATTTATAATCAACTGAGTATCAGTGCTGCCAGATATAGAGAGAGGTATGAGAAACCAGAAGTAATATTATACATAGTTTAATCTCATCATATTGCCCCAGTATCTTTCTCCTTTGAAAAAATAGAATAGTTATCTTTCACAATTTATGGTAAAATACTTAGAATAATTTGCTTAGCTAATGTGTATAAACTTTAAGTTGAAGAGATTTTATACAACACATATATATAAATTAATCAAGCTTCATTTTAATTCTCTTGAAGGTAAAACAAATTATCTATAGCAGACAACAATTAACCCTTTAATGCCTCATGTCCCATTGTTGAAACACCCATAAGAACAGAATATAGTAAAACTTTCTCTTCAAATTCTTTTCCTTCTATTTTTTTAGGTAACATACATGAATTTCATGGGAAAATGTAAAAATTGCAATCTTTGGTATAAATGAGTTCAATTGTAGGACATTTAGACTACAGAGATGTTACCTGTAATTTTTATTGGAAACTGAACAAGGCCTCGCTCATTATTTTGGATACAACTGACTGTTACATGCTTTCATGTTTTTTTTGCCCCTCATTGTTACGGCGTGATCTAACATGTCCCTCCCAAAGCTCATGTGTTCAGAAGTGCGTCGTTGAGGAGTGTGACCGAAGGTTTGCATTCTTGTCTCCAATTCTTCCCTTTTTCCCTGATTCTATTGTTTCCTGTCTGCTTCCCGGCTGCCAAAAGATTAACAGCTTTCCTTCCCCATGTCTTTCCACCATGCTTTTCCCGCCTGTGAGTCACTTGACCGTGGACTGAAACCTCTGAAACTGTGAGCCCAAATATACCTTTTCTCCAAGTTGCACATGGCAGGTGTGTGGTCCCAGTGATGAAAAGCTGACTAATACACACAGTATATTAAGGAAAAAGTAAATTCTTTAAAATCTGAACCATAGGTAATCCTGAACCACTGCCTGCCTCCTACATTTTCAGGAACTCTAATGTATGGTTTGGTAGTATTGTTTTTAAAGAACTTTTGGCAACTAAATCCCTGTTTGAACTCATCAGAGATTCACTTAAAATTTATACAGTAAGAAACCCCCATTTTCAAGGTGCTTTTATATTCCCATGGCTTAAAACTTGTTTTAAAATCACAGGAAAAGTAATGCACAGAAACTAGGTAGATTTGTCACCCAAGCACACTGAAGTACTCATGAACAATTTCTGCCAAAAATGTAAGTGATTTACTCAGAATAATTCCTGAAAATTCTCAAAAAGTGGAATCATCTCATACCAGGGAGAGCAAGAAAAGAGAAAAAACCTGAAATCACAAATTTTATCTAAAAGTCAATGTAAGGCAAAAGAAGAAATACAGATTTTTGCCCTGCTTGTACCCAGCCTGGTGTCTCCCCAGTCATGTGGTCATGCAGTTAACATTCATTCATCCAGCTCTGGAAGGAGGTGATTTCTTCTCCAAAGAAGCAGAGCTAGAAAACACCAAAACAAGAAGGACATGTGGTTTTTTTCAACATAGAAATATAAACTAGAATTATTTAAAGATAGCTTCACCCTTTTGTCCTACTATCAGTTTCTGGTGTTTATCTATTTTGAATTATCCATATTTCTTTGTTTCTTTGTATGCCTTCTCATCTTTTGCTGAGATTCAAGCATTTGAAAGAATAGTGGCATCTCCCTATCTTTGTGTACTGGATTACTGCATGGAAAGACCTTCACCAGTAAACCTAGACATTCTAGGATCGTTCAATGCTTGCTTGCTTTCTGGCATTTGTATACAAGCTTGCTGCTCTACCATGCTGTAGGGCTCACACGTTTTAAGTGTCTAGCAAACTATCCATCTATCTCTTCAGTGTTCAGAGGCACATGGGACAGTAGTCACTCTCTTTAGGCTCTGGATAGGAAAATACGTTGGATATCAGTAAGCTTTTCTGCGTTCATCCCACTAATGAAGCCAAGTTCCACTTGTTCCACTTCTAAAGTCAATAGAAATGGAACCAAGCAGTGTGTTCTTTTTAATACCTTGCTTCTTTTGTATAGTATTATATTTTTAGATTTACTCATATTGTGGAGCATAGTGGTCCTGTGTTCATAGCTGGAAAATATTCAGTTATATGAATACATGATTTATCTATGTAGATTTTGTACTAGTTTTATTTCTTTGAATATTATTGAAATCCTACTTAGTGGATATTTGTAAGTTGATATTTGTCACATGCTTGCAAAGAAGGTTCCTGACTCACAGGATATGTTAAAATTTAATCTTAGTACATAATAACATCAATACATTTTCCAAATTACTTCCTAGCAGTAGCCTATGAGTACTCTGGTTGCTCCACATTTTTGATAGCCCTTATTGGTATTATTTTTAATAGCCATCCGACTGACATGAAATATTACCTTAAGATGTGTGTTTTTTTTAAAGAACTGCTTTGAAGGATAATTTACAGATAGTCATCTGGCACTATTAGTGTATAATTCTATAAAGTTAATATTAATAAATATAATATGACAGGATATGATATGGTGTACATTATAAAGGCAACCCCACAATCAAGATACAACCTATTTTCCATAAAAGATGCCATGTTCCCCTGGCAGTTCCTCCTTCTGGTTTATGGCTTCTTGTGATTTTTTTTTTTTTTTTTTTTTTTTTTTTTGGTATCTGGATGATACTGACTTCAGAGAATTAGTTGAAAACTCTTCCCTTCCTTTTGTTTTGTTTGGGGACTTTATGAAAGATTAATTTCAAGATTTGATAAACTTCACCTGTGATGCCAAGAGGAGCTGGGTTTTTCTGTGAGAATGGTTACTATTTTGATTTCTTTACTCACTGTAGAATTGCTCTATTTCTTCTGGTATCAGCTACCGTAATTTGTGTCTCCCCAGGAAAGTGTCCATTTCATTTAGGATATTTGATAGGTTGCTGTACATTTGTTCAAGGTATTCCATTGAAGTTTTTATTTCTGTAAGGCCATTAATCATATTCTCTTTCATTATTTTATGCTAGCTTAGTTGATGATTTGCCATCTTTCTTAACATTTTCAAATAGCAACCTTCAGTTCCTTTTAGTTGTCTGTTGTTCTTCATGTTCTATTCATTTTCTTCTACCTAGTATTTGTTATGTTATTTCCTGTGATTGCTTAGGGTGAACGTGCTTTTTCCTTTTTGGTTTAGTAAGGACTGACATATTGATTTGGGGTCTCCTTTTTACAACTTTGGCTTTTAAGATTGCAAATGTATGTTTAAATCTAAACATCAGTTATTTGGAAATGTGTTTATTTTCCTCATTTCTTAGAATCTGTTGTACGACTACAATCCATTTAAATTAATTGAGATGTTTTTAGGTTCAGTATATGTATTTTGTTAAAACAAATGTGTATCCAAAGAGTATTCTAGAGCTGTTTAGTATAATTTCTATATCACTTAACTTAAGATAGTTAACAGAGCCATTAAACCTTGCATGCTTCTGGTTTTTTGTGACTAACTCTACCAGTTGCTAAGAGGAGATAACACTTGTCATTATAATTTTGGAGTTGTCTATTTCTTCCTTTCTATCAATTTTTCTTAATTTATTTTGTTTTTCTCTTATTATTTCTGTAGACACTTATAATTGTTATTTCTTCTTAGTGAATTGACTTTTACATAATAAAATGAAGATTTATCATGAAAATTTCTTGTTTAAAGTTAGTTTTATTACATTAACATAGCCAGCTTTTCTATGCTTCCCAAGTAATATATTTTTCATCTAGAAGAACTCAATACATCTGTATGTTAATCTGAAAGCTCATTATTTGAAGAAAGTAAATAGCTGGTGTTGCTGTTTAACCATTCTAACATTCTGTATATTTTAACTGAAGTACTTTGTCCTTTAAAGCTATCTTTTCCCTTTTAAAATTTAACTTGGATTACTGTGCTATGGCAAAAGGAACACTGAAATGACACCTAGGATTTGGAGGTAGATTTATTTACGTTGATGGGCACTGATCAGGATCATTCCCAAAATATCAGGCCCTCCTCTTTGATGGTCTAGGCCTTATATGGGATAAGGAGGCAGGAAGTACAGAGGCAGAATGGCTTGTCAATTGGGGACTGGTTTATACAATGTGCATCACAGTGACCAGCCGTTTCTAAGAGACAGAAGCAACTAGAACTGGAACAGGAACTGTTCCCTGGGCAACTAAACTGAAATGTACTGACCAGCGGGTGGGGCATTTTCTGCTACAACTGTGTTTGAATATTTTCCTGAATTCCATTAATTTGTTATCTTTTCAGCTAGTTTTCTTTGTAATATCTTTATTAATTACCTTAGGGATTACAATATAAATGTTTAAGTATTCATGATCTCCTTAGACATTTTTTGTGTAAATTCACATAAAATGTAGAAATAGTTTAACTATATAAGCGCTTTAAGCCCACACATGCCCCACTAAACTTTATATCTTTATTCATATTCATATATTCTAATGGTCTTCATTTATTCTCAAGGATTCAAGTTTCTTTCTGACATCATTTCTTCATTTCCTTCTGGTATTGCCTCAGCTGAAAACTTTTTCATAGCATTTATTTTAGTATGTTTTTCTGTACCTTATTATACCTTTATTGTATTTATATTGTTGGAGGATACTTTTGCTATGTATAGAATTTTGAATTGTCTTTGTGTGTGTGTGTGTGTGTGTGTGTGTGTGTGTGTATGTGTGTGTGTGTGTGTGTGTGTGTGTGTGTGTTATACTGGAGAATGAACCCAGGGCCTTCACTCTGTGCTACCTCTGCACCCCATTTTTATTTTTTTATTGAGAGAGGATTTCCCTAAATTGCTAAACTGTCCTCAGTGGGCTTGGGCTTGTGATACTCCTGCTTTACCCAGCCACCATGCTGGAAGGCCTGGCTTCACCATGGTTTTTGTGTTTGTTATTTGTTTAGTTTCAAAGGTAACTACTTGCTTCTGCTTCTGGTATGTTTATAATGAGAACCTTAGAAAGATTCAAATTATTCAAAGATTTAAATCTCTTCTATAGAACAAAAACTTATCTGCCTTCAAGAATTTCTTTAGAAGCCAGGCATGGTGGTGCACGCCTGTAATCCCAGAACTCAGGAAGCTGAGGCAGGAGGATCGTTGCAAGTTTGAGACCAGCCTGGGCTACAAAGTGAGCTCAAGGCTAGTCTGAACTGTACAGCGAGACCCTGTCTCAAATAGACCAAAAAAAAAAAAAAAAAGATTTTCTTTAGTTTTCACCAACTGTTGTATTTCATATCTAGGCATAAATTTCTTAAAACTATTTTTTCCCTTTTTTTTGCAGTGCCTGAAATCAACCCAGTGTCTTGCTTATGTTAAGTACGCTGTCTACCAGTGACTCTACCACCAACCCTTTAAAAAACATTAATTGCGTTTTTTGAGCTTCTTGAATCTGTTCACTTATTTATTTGACTACATTAAGGAATACTGCTGGTATTTTCTAAAAAAAAACCTGTAGCTCATTTCTCCACTCTTCTTTTGGATCCCATCAATCTGTGAGCTATGTCTTTGAAATTGTTTCACAAGGCCTTGAGTTCTCCCTTTAATGTTTGTTAATCTTTTCCTTTTTAATGAAAACACCTGTTTTCGTTTTTTTTTTTTTTTTTTAAATTCAAGTCTTCCTGCTTCTCTCTCCCATTCTGCTGGGATTACAGGCCTGTGCTACCAGGACTAACTTTATTTTACGTCATCATTGCTACTCAGTCTTTTTCTTTTTATTTCTGATATATTTTGCAATTTAAAATTTTTGTCACTGCTGGAGTAACACTATGCTTGTTTTATTTAAAATTTTAAATTTTTATTGGTATCTGTTTCTGATGCATGAAGAGCACATTCATCTCAGGGCACTGTTACATATTCGTGTCTTCTCGGTCGCTTCTGTGTCCACTCCCCCAGCCCTCCTCTCTCTCCGCCCCAGCACCCCTTTCCGCCTCGGCAGTGCACCTCCTGTTCCCTATCACATTTGGTCTTTTTTCACTAAATAAAAACACGAAATAACCTTTAAAATTGAGTATTTTGGGTTTTAATTGTACCATTAAACCTTGTTACACTAATTGTGAGGATTCATGGTATTAGTCTTTGTAGACTTTTTTTATTAGTACGTGCGTGCAGTGTGTGCAGCTCAGGAACGTTTTGGGGAGGAGTCCCTGCATGGAACGCAGCCCGATTCTTTGTTAATCCCCTTCCCTTCACTGCTGCCTACCTCCTACCTCCTATTATAAATCCCCTTTCTCTGTTTTCATTTGTTGGTATTGTTAATCTAATGTTTATGACATAAAGTGCCTCCTTTTTTATGGTATCCATTTTATTTCCTTCTCTTGCCTGATTGCTCTGGCTCATGTTCTGAGTATGTACTACATTGAATAGAAGTGGTGATAGTGGGCATTCTTGTTTTGTTCTTGATTTTAGAGGGAATTCTTTTAGTTTTTCCCTATTTAATATTACGTTGGTTTGTCACAAATAGCTTTTATTAACATCAAGTATAGTCCTTCTATACCTATTTTCTTCAGGGTTATTATCATGAATGAGTGTTAGATTTTTTTAAAGCTTTTCCTGCATTTATTGTTATAATCCTATGGTCTGTGACCTTGCTTCTGTTTATGAGATATGTTACATTTATAGAGGTCCATAATTGAACCATCTTTACCTTTCTGGGATGAAACCTACTTGGCCTCAGTGTATGATCTTTTAGATGATATGTCACATCCTGTTCATGAAAAACTTGTTGAAAATTTTTGCATCTATATTTATTAAAGAGATTAGTTTGTAGTTTTCTTTTCTAGTTATATCTTTGTCTGGATTTGGAATCAATGGGGCACTGGCTTCCATAAATGAATATGCAAGCACTCCATCCCTTCCAGTTTCCTTCAAGAGCTTGAGCAGCATAGGTGATAGCGTTCTTAAATGTTTTGTAGAATTAATCAGTGAATCCATCAGATTTGGGGAATTTTTTTTTTTTTTTTTTAGTTTGTAGATTCTTTATTATTGTCTCAATTTCATTGCATGTTATCAGGTTGTTCAGAATTTTTGTGTCTTTTTCTGTTAGTTTTTGTTCATTTAGGTTCATTTTATTCATTACTTCAAAACTTTTCAATTTGTTGGAACACAATTTTTCATAGTAGTTACTAAATATCTTCTGGATTTCAACAGTGTCTATTGTGATTTTTCCTTTTTTATTTTCAATTGCATTGATGTGAGTCTTTTGTTTTTCTCTCGATAAGTTTGTCTGAGGTCTTATCTATTTTGTTTACTCTTTCAAAGAATTGAGTCTTTGATTCATTGATTCTTTTTATTGCTGTTTTACTTTCAATTTCATTGACTTGTGCTTGAATCTTTGTGATTTCTCTCCTTAATTTTGATTTTGATTTGGATTGTTGCTGTTTGTCAATTATCTTA
Organism: Chinchilla lanigera; assembly: GCF_000276665.1. Taxonomy (NCBI): domain Eukaryota; kingdom Metazoa; phylum Chordata; class Mammalia; order Rodentia; family Chinchillidae; genus Chinchilla; species Chinchilla lanigera. The sequence goes on from NW_004955433.1 coordinate 3,805,328, forward strand.
AAGTCCATCGCAAGTTTATGCATTTAATCTTGCTCTGTTTTCTGAGTGTGACCATTGATTGCAATTAAGTTTCTTCTTGGGACTGTTTTTATAGTGCCCAGAGGTTCCAGGGAGTTGTACAGGCATTGCCATCAACTTCCAGAAATTTTAAAAATTTGTTCTTTGATTTCTTTTGTGTCTATTGGTTGCTTAGGGGTACGTTATTAATTTTCCATGTGCTTCTACATTTTTTGTGATTTCTTCAATAGTTGATTTCCGCTTTCATTGCACAGTGGTCTGATGGTACACATGAATAATTTTGATTCATTTATATTTATTTAAGCAGGCTTTGTGGACTAGTATGTGGTCTATTTTGGAGAAAGCACTGTGTGCTGTGGAAAAATACATATATTCTGTTGTAGCAAGGAGGAATACTCTGTAGATATTTATTAAGTCCATATTTTCAAGGGTGTGGTTCAGCTCTGATGTCTTTATTGATTTTTTTTGTTTAGTCAATCTATCCTTTGCAAAAGTGGGATATTAAGATCTCCCACCATGGTTGTGTTAGTATTTATTTGATCTTTTATGTTAAGCAGTATTTGTTTTTTAAAGATAGGTGCTCCAGTATTCAGTGCATAAGTATTTATAAGCATAAATTTCTTCTTGTTGGATTGTTCCCTTACCTAGTATATACTTTCTTTTTCACTCTAATCATTTGTAGCATGAAGTTTATCATGTCTGAGATTACAATTTCTACTCTTACTTTTTTCTGGGTCCTGGTGCATGAAATATAGTTTGCCATTGTTCATTTTTAGTCTATGAATGTATTTTTGGATTTGATGAGTTTCTTGAATGCAACAGATTGTTGTATTCTGTTTTTTGATCCAGTCTGCCAATTTGTGTGCCAGTCCAATCAGTGTACTGACCCAGCAATCATCCACTCTTAATCCCAGAACCCTTTATCTTAGCACTGAACATGAATCATTCACAAACTCTAGATTCGACTACCTCCAAAAAAGTCACATACAAAACTACATGAGTCTTTGGAGGGACATCTAGACACAAGCCACAATATTGTGTATTCTCAGTCACATTTCCAGGAAATTTTTGTTCATTTCTTCTTTCAACTCATCAGTTTCTTTATCTCTTCTATAGCATTTTCCTAGGTTTTCACTACCTGTTGTTTGCTTTCCTCTGTGCAGTGCTATCTTGGCTGTCAAATTTATGTTAAATATCAAAAATTTCAAAACTGAACATATTGTATTTTCCCATAAGAAATAGTGGAAAACAGAATAATTGGTTCTAAAACTCAAAAAACAAATTACACTTTATAAATTCATTTTTCCAGGACTTTAACAACTGTCACAGTGACTTCTTTCTCTAACTCTATCATGGTTCTCACAGTTTTCTTAGTTTTTTGGCTGGTATCACTAATTTTCTTTGGAGCCACAGTTATAATAATTTACCCAAAGTATGTGCAAAAAATGCACAGTGATGAATGTTCTAATGCAATAACATGGTCACTCTGTGTTGTTTCTGCAAAAGCAGCACTTAGATCAAAGCATCACCATTTTGTGTCCGTAGTGAGACATGGCACTAACTCATGCAGGTTTTTTCAAGCTGGCTGTTCAGTCCAACTCTCAAGCAAAGTTATGAACCCTGAGATTGTTCAAACTTTTTAAGTAAGGAAAGGTTCAAGGTTAGAGCCATTCGACAACTGAGGCATCACTGTGTTTGTGCCCTTTGATCTGTCTGAGGAGAGTTGGGAGACCCTGGGGTCATTGGCTGCCTGGCTTTCTCATTAGTTTGTGGGTACATGTGTCTGTTTTTTATTGTTTATGATCCCCGGATAATGTAGATATAGTGTAGACAGAAGGCCAATTGTCAACCATTACTATGTTCCCTTGGCTACAGTAGCAAATTCAGTGACAACAGTGTCACCGAATGTCCCCTGGATATTGAGAAACCTAGGAACAGCTCACAAACAGCACTTAACCAGAACAAAGAAGACTATGGTTTGGTGAAGACAGTTTGGCCAAACATATATTGACCTACAGTACTTCAGGCTACTAATTTCTGGTAGATATAGGTTGAAGTGCCTGAACTCAAATTTATGAAACATACCTCTGAAGCCTTGCCTTGCCCCACAGAATATAGGTCCTGATCTTCCTGGTCTGATCCTGGGCCTCTCAGAAGGCCCCAGGAGATCTCTGTTTAGTTTGCACTCTTGAAGCCTGTCTCCCAAGGCTGTCTCTCATCTGGTTTCTGTGGGAGGGGAACACCTCGGTCTCCTGGGGTTTGGTCTCTTCTTTGATGAGTGGTCTGTTGGATGTCAACTCATTGTCCTGTGCTGTGGAGACCCCAGGAGCTGGGGTGGCATCACTTGTGGGCAGGGAGCCCAGTCCTGGGTCCCTCCTGGGCCAGTGCATGGGGTGGCTTGGGTCGGCATGCTGGGGCCTGATAGTGTAATTGTTACTTTTTATCTTGTCAAAGATTTTTGTTTCATTGAAGTAGCTCAGTTTTTGTTTATTGTATAAACTACATGAATTATTCTTTCTTTCTTTTAGAGGTTTGAAAAAATACACTGAATAAAATGTTTCTTAAATTTTAAGCATTTAAAAAACTTAGTTGAATCCATTTTGCTCCCATAATCAATAAACAGGTTAAACAATAACTTATGTTGCTTACATTCCTCAGTTCAGATTACATTTTTAACATGATTGCATGTTCCTATTTGTCATGTAAATTGTAGGTTTGCTCACCTAATCTTATATTTTAGATCCAGCTTGTTATTAATTATTAGTTTGACAGTATATATTTTATTTTATATGTATTATGCTTGAGCAACTCTATTTGAACAACTCTATTTCCTGAAGTATTTCTTTTTTATTAGTTTAATTATTCAAATTATTTTAACAGAAAATATTGGTTGACATTGGCTCTGAACCTAGTGTATCTGAAAATAACTTTCTCTTGCTATGGCATATTATCATGACATTTTATTATCATAAATTTTTCCATGAGGATGCAAATCTTGTATCTCAGGCTTTCCTCTTCAAAACTCTTAGAATTTAGTATTACCAATAGAAGTCTTACTTTAGCACATTCTATTTTTTGGCCCTTTATGATAGGGATAGTCACTGTGTAACAGACAAAGTATTCTAAAGTTTACTGAGAATCTGCCACTCCACAGTATGCCTTTTTGGCCCATGAATTGTTTTGAAGAAAGGCCATAGAGAAAACTTCCATTAGTTTTTCTCTTATCAATGTGTCTTTATCCAGTCTAACTTAACAGGGCCGCAGATAGAAAACCTAATATAGGTAGAATAAAAGATTTTTTCCTCTTTCTACAATACTAAAGTGCCAGTGCTTATAAAAATTGGCAATGAAAACTTTTATTTTCACAATTTTTCCTGATCTTAGTTTGTTTCACGATACTGAACTCCTCCATGGAGAGATTTATCACAACAGCATTGCTTGCTTGACTTGCTTCCTCAGGCAAGGAGCCTGGTGACCATGTAGGTGTGTGGTCGTCTTTACCATCTACATGACAAGGGATTTGTCATTGGTTTGTAGTTGAAGAGCTATTCTAAGTTTTCTGCCTACTCAAAACCATATCTTCAATAGGTAGGAGAAAAGTGATTTGGTTCTCTGGGTCTCTAACAAATCTTCCACGAGAGTTTAGCTTCTTCTATACGCAGGTGATCCTCTTCATTGTTTTCTAATCTGAGTAATTATCCATTATTTTCAAGGAAAATACATGGGAAATATGGAGGATCTGTGCTCAGATCTTGGTCTACCACAATCCCAGAAGTTTAGGGTTCTTATTCTTGAGTTTGATAAAGTTTGGAAAAGGAAGGAGAAAAGCTACTTTTGTGCCTGATGAGATGACAGAAATCTGATGGAAATGCATATCAAGGATGTGGAGGTGTGGAGTGGTACACCATTAGTATGTAAAGCCTTCTCCAGATGAACGGCTGTGGTGGGGTGCCAGTGAGAGACACTTCTGTTTGGACCTGGCATTTCTGCTGTTTGGAGGAAATCTTTCATCCAGATAGTTGCAGTCTGATCTCACTTCATTCTACCGGCGAGCTACACTATGGCTCACACAGAGCAACCTCACTTTTTTCTGAGGCTCTTTGACACCCCCACCTCCCTGCCAGCCTGGTGTGGCTGATCAAGCTGTTCAAACAACTGGAAGACATCAGAAGTTAAACACTCATTATTTTAATTTGATGCTAATCATGTGTTAATGAGACTAATCCTTGCAATGATTCAGGTAATTTGCTTAATGGCTGCCCAGAGTACAGATTACAGCAATCAGTCACGTCTGATAAGATGTCTGTTGTGGAGAAGGCTGTCAGGTGAATGAGGTGGGAAAAGACTCAGGAGTCAGGAGCTGATGTCAGGCAGCTCTGTGTTGGGTGGTCTGGGTGAAGGGAGATGGTGTAATCCAAAATTTTGACCAGAAACAAACATCTTGTGTTCCTTTTTAAAAAGAAGTTGATATCCATAGGCTTTTTCATTTTATAGTCCACACCCACACACCCACACACCCACACACCTTCTCAAATATGCATGAAATTCTCAGGAGAATTGGATATACAGTTCATTTTTCCCTGAGAAATGATTAATTCAGTACAATGTCAGTGGTAGGCATACTTCAACCGCTGTTAACGGGAGTTAAAATATTTTCCAAACAAAAAGTCAAAGAATGAAAATGAAACCGCTTGGACCAAAACATTTTTCTTCTCACCCATAGGAAATACTGGCTACAGCAAAAACTTACCCTGCAGTACTAGCATGTTTTCATGACATCCACACATTGAGGATCCACAAGGTCACACGGCAAAGACTCTGATGTACTTTGGCTAATAAATGAGCCTAAGTTGGGACATCTCATCCTCTGCAACATTGCTGCCTTCAGACACGATATCTTTCTATTTTGCTTAAAAAACTGGAATTTTATGACTAATTAAGTATATATAGATGTTGGAATAACACAGGTTTTAGAGAGTAGCATGCTCAGAACTGCCTATTTTGTGCTTTTGCTTAATTTCTCCATACTACTGGAAAGTTTAAAAATTTTGCAGATATGTGGTTGTGTGTAGAAATCTGAGCTGTTTCTCTAAACGTTTTGGTAAGAAGAGAAGACTAAAAGGAAGACAGATTTTGGCATGAGGGAAGGTCTATAGTTTATTTTGTTCAGCTTAGTCTTTTTGACACACTCTGATATCCCATTAGATTGTCTGTGGACACCAATTCAGTTCAATTTTACAAATGTTTCCCCACTATTATTGTCTAGGAGCTGTTCATTTGAAAGGACACTAGGGGCAAACATCATTATCACAGACAAGCATGGTGCTCCCTTTACGACAGTGTAGGTAGAACATGGGAGGAAGGGAGAGCGAGCTGTCTGAGGCTGGACTCAGCTGCCAGAGTCAGGAATGAGCATTTATAATGAAGAGGTGGCGGGGCAGGGGGTTTGGACTGACATTAACAGGAGAATTAAACACATAGAGCGAGACCACACCTTGTGAGAGATACAGAGAGATTATTATAGATTATAGGTAAGCATTAGCTGTATAGACTTAGGCCAATGATTTTTACGTATTCCCCTAGTTAAGATATCTTTTTATAATCTTGAGCAACTTTCTTAAATTACCCATCCCATGCCACATAGATGCACAAAGTATCCTTATATCAATGACATACATTTAATGAGAAGTATTTCTTTTTAAAGAATCAAGATGCTATTTTACAAATATCCATCATTTAAGAGAACTATCTATGTCACACCCTTGAGAGGGGCCCACTGAGAATTGACAGGCAATATTTATAAAGCAGGCAGAACATTTTTGTTGTAGTAGCTATTGCTTTCATTTTTAGGTATTGTTTTCAGGCCCATTTGCTCTAAGGAAAAGAGAATGTCCATATGATTGGGTAACAGACAGTGAGGACAGAAGCAGGAGGTAAAGTTGTCCTGCACGGCTCCCTCAGGGCACATTGCCTCTTCCATTAAGCTGAGGGCAAGAAATAAATCAGTGGATCTGAAGAGGAAAATGTCAAACATCGATGTTAATGTAAATAAAGCAGAGTTAATATAAAGAGGGTAAGGTGAGATTAACAATTATATTTCTGAAAAATTCTTACAAATTCACTATGTATCTTAGTCTGTTTGCATTGCTACACCAAAATGCCATAAATTAAGTTTGCATTGCTACACCAAAATGCCATAAATTAAGTTTGCACTGCTACACCAAAATGCCATAAACAAACATTTATTTCTCACCATTCTGGAGATGAAGTCCAAGATCATGACACAGCATGGCCGCTTTTGGTGAAGGTCCTCTCCCAGGTTGCAGACTGCCAGTTTCTCCTGCTCTCACATGATCAGTGGAGGGTGAGCGGGCCCTGTTCAGCCTCTTTCCTAAGGACACTAATCATTCAAGAGGGCTCTCTCATGTTCTTGTCATCTCTCAGAGGCTCATGTCTTAACGCTGTTACTTTGCAGATTAGGTTTGAATATACAAACTGGGGGGTGGGAGAAACAAACATTTAGCCCATAGCAGTGGGTTATTATTATTGGTACAAACTGGTCCTGGCTGTCTTTTTTCTTTATACCACCATTTAGTATACCTAGGTGTAGTTTTTCATTTTTCCCCTTTCTTTTGGACTTTGGTGTGTATATTGGTCAGTTTTTCATCACTGAGATAAAAACACTTGACACCCGCAATTTACAGGAGGAAAGGTTAATTTTTCACTCCCGGTTTCAGCCCATGATTGGCTGACTCCAAAAGCAGCAGCGTCCTTGCGGAAGGAATGGCATTATGGAGCAAGCTGTTTGCTTCATTGCACCTGGGAAGCAGAGCTCGGGGGAAGAGCACCGTAGAGAAAGAAGCCAGGAACCAGAGAGCGTTCCTCAGGACCCTCTCAGACAGACCCAGAAGCGTGCTTTCTTAATCCTCTAGATGCTTTCTTAATCCAGTCAAATTGACTGTCAAGATTAACCCGTGTGTTACCTCAAGATTTATCACGGTGTGTTCTGTAAGTCAAGCTGAACGGCAAGTCTTGGAAAGTACATACACTACCTTATCAGTAATAAAGAATTTGGACGGGCCTACTGAGGTCACTTTAGAAACATTTATTTATTTTTTTGAGGGCTTTGAAATAGTACGTCTGAGGCTACTATGAGATTAAACATTCTGTTTAGAGGTTATGCAGTTTGTACAAGACTATTTTATAAGATTTTGGTCTTATTATAATTCATATTGGTCAAAAATGACATAAATTATTGATTTGTTTCCTTAATATACATAGAATTTAATGAATCATACTGGTTCACTAACATACAGGATTTTCAGAGCATTAGGATTTATGTAAATAAATATAATTGACAAAATGTATCTTTTTGGTATCTATATTTCTAAGCCCTTTAAATATAAAGTATGCTATTTTGCTTAAGTTATGTATACATTATAAATTATATGAAGAAGTTAGGCAAGGTTGGGAGGAAAAGTATTCTTGTATCAAAAAGAGGCATAACTATCTGTTCTGTTTTCCTTATGGTAACTTGGCCTGATTTGGTAAGGTTTACATTTCTAAATGTAAGTTTAAATACCAGGAATTAAGGTATTATTCCAGTCATTCAATTTCAAGACACAAGAATAATACATTATTTTTACATTGACTAGTGTGTAACTTTCATTTCCAAAAATTAATGCATTTTTGCTACTGTTTAATAATTTATTCAGGTCAAAGTGATATTTGAATTTTACCACTCAAGTAGTCTTGTGATTTTATCCCCTTTAATACCTTAAAACTGGCAAAAAATGAAAATGTTGTTTAATATTTGGTTTCAAAATACAACCTCTTCTCCCACTTATAGAAAAGTAGGATAGACTTACTTTCCCCTATTCTTACCAAATGAAAAAAATAATCCTAGACATTATATAAAAATGAGGATAAGGAAACTATGAAATGTGAAGACATGTTCTGTAACAATGAGCTCGCAGGATCCAAGCCGGGAGAGTCCACAACGGCTTTTTGTGTTCTAGAGAGCTGGAGGCTCCAGCAGATGCTCAGTTCAAGAATCTTGAAGCTGCAAAACAAGAGGGGCCAAGGACACAGCACCAGGCAGAGACTGAAGGCCTGGAAGCTTCACGGAGAGTTGTCAGTGTGAGTGCGCATTAACATCTGAAGAAACTAAGGATTGATGTGCACAGGTGATGGCAGCAAAAGATTCACCTGTTTCAGCAGAATGGACCTCTTCAAAACATGCATCGGATTCCTTCTTTCCCTTTTATTTCATCCAAGCTATATACCATTGGTTGATGCCACCTACAACAGGGATGGGTCTTCCTCCACTCAGTTTGCCGGCCAGTCATCCCCACAGACACACCCAGAACTGTGCTTTACAAATCTGCTAGGCATGTCTTAATCCAGGGAAGTTACAATCTCACCATTACTGGTCACAGTTTCCAGGGATGTAAGGAGTGGTAAATTCTGTGCTTTATTTTTGCTTTATGCTTCATTTACCCAAGACCTGGACCTGCAGGAACCAGCAAACAAGGGTCATAAACAGTAAAAGACAAAAATATAGCTCTAACAAGAATTTCTCTTTCCGTCAAAAGACCAAGAAAGGTGCAGACTAAGAAAGCAGAAATTATTTAGACAGTGAGTGCTCTACTTGAGCACCACTGCTAAACTGTGGCCCCATCTTACTCATTCTAGCAAAAGTCACATGGGATTTTTAGACTTCTACTTTTGCCAACATGTAACAAGTTCATCCAGCTCCCTGACATGGACAGTGTTATAGTCAGGGTTTGCAAAGGAATAGATTTAATACAGGACACATAATCTATAGAATTATTTATAATATTTGCCCAAAAAGTTAATGCAGAGGAGTGCAAGACATCTGTCTGCATACTAGATACCCAAAGAATCCATCTGAAGGCCTGGATCCCACAGCAGTGTCCCTCATGAGTCCAGCTGAAGATCTAGAGCCCATGGCAATGTCCTTCTTGAGTCCAACTGGAGGCCTAGAGCCCAAGACAAGGTCTCATGCAAGTCTGTATCAAGAATCTGCACTGGGAAGGCCCAAAGGTCAGTGGTGGAAGCCAGAAAGTCTGTGCCAGCCGGATGAAGGATCTGTGCCAGCAGACTGCAGGATCTACACTGGAGCCAGGGAGTGATGTCCAAGGTAAGGACCAGAGATCCTTAGTGATCCTTAGCAACCATCCTCAGTGACAGTGAGGACCTGAGCTCCTCCAAACAGCTGAGTTCATATCAGGACAACCAGCTCAACAAGCTTCTCCAGCAAGAGCATGCCATCTGCCCCTCCCATTCTCCTTTTATTCTGTCTGCAACAATCCTTAGGAGAGCTTCCATACCCAAAACCACCCTGGCTCAGTTCAGCTGGGTGTTCCAAACTGATCATCACTTAGTCCATGACAGACGGTATAAGGGAAAGCTAATTAGAGAAGCCTATGTTTCCACCCATGGTCCAGTAATGAGATAGTATCAGAGGAAAGTGGAGAGTCGAAACTTTCACTATTGTCCTGTGGTAAGAAAGCAACCTCACTACACCCATGTGGTATCAACAGGCTGTGTGTGAAGCAATAGTAAATATCTTCATATTTCCTAGCTAGGATGGTATAAGCAAATGATTAGTAGGGAGCCAAAATTCCCACTTCTGCTCAACAGTAAAGAAGAGCTCCACCATTTCATTGGTGTCAGTGAAGGTGTAATGGGGACCTAGACGTCTACCCACACTTTGCAGAAGTAAGTTTATTCCCCCTCTTCCTGGTGCCAAAGGAAGCCAGCTGAAAAAGGAGGTCAAAGGAAGATGTAAGGTCTCACAACATAATATCCAAAATGTCCAGATTATTACTAAAAGCTACTCATCATATCAAGAACCAGGAAAATCTCAACGTGAATGTAAAACAGAACTTCATAGATTCCAAAATCAAAATTTCAGAGATAGAAAAATTAAGTAACAATGATTTTAAATCAGCCAGAGTAAAAAGATCTTCAACACAATCATGAACATATTTGAAGAAAATAAAAAGCAATTGAAAGTCTCCACCCCAAATGCAGCAGATGTAGGAACTAACTTTAGGGTTGAAAAACAAAGAACCCAATGAGAGCAGTCAACAGCAGAACGGAGGCTGAATCAGTAAGTGAGCTCAAAATGAACTCTACGTGGCAGTCTGGGTGGTGGACTCTGCACGGATCAGTGCCTCTCCTCTGTGATGAGTTAGCTGTGCCAGGCGCTCAGTCTTCAGTTTGGTCTTCCGTACCCAGCAACTTGCCTTTCTGCCTTTCGCCATGCTAGGAAGCAATCAATACCCTGCCGAGTAACCAAGCAGAAGCAATATCAACTTCTCTGACTCCAAAATGTTGAGCCAAAAAAATTTGTTTTAAATTACTCACTGCAGATTAATTAACATGTAGTTCTAAAATTTTTCCAGATGACCCATAGAAAGGCAGGAAAAGACAGACAGTGACATTGAAAAAGTGCTAACTGCTCTCATTACTATTAAATATAGTGTTGGAAGTTTCAGCAAGTGCAATGCAAAAACAAAGATAGGGTGGACTGGACAGACATGATAGGAAATAAAACTGGCCTTATTAGCAGATGACATGATAGTCTGTGTAGAAAGTACCAAGTAACCTGCAAAATTTCCTAGAGTTAATAAATAAACAAGATTGTAAGATACAAAATAAACTTAGAGAGCAGTTGAATTTCTATGTACCTTTAATAAACATAAGGATATCAAAATTTTTAAAACTGAGAACAGTGGCTTAAGAAATGAATTCAATGTAAATCTAGTAAAAGAACTTACATGTGGAAACTGGCAAGGCTGATGGAACAAGTCACAGAGTATTTAAATAAATGCAGAAACATGCTATTTCAATAGTTAGAAGATTCAGTACATCAGAGTTGTCATTTCTCCTCAAATCGATACACAAAATTAATATATTCCTATCAAACCATAACAATTCCAAAATGTATTTGAAAAGACAAAAACAACTAGAATAGCTATAACAATTTAGAGAGGAATATTTCACAGGTTTGATGAAACATGGGAGGAAGCAAGGGGAGGAATCAGTCTATACATTTCAAGACTTATGATGTGGCCACAGCAATCAAGACGGTATGATATTGGTAGAAAGATAGATACAGAACAATGGAACTAAACAGAGAACCCCAAAAAGAGACTCCCACAAATAAACTGACTTCTTTTTTGGACAAAAGTGCAAAAATCACATAGTGAAAGAAAAAAGAAAGATATAAGCTAAAGAAATAGTAAAGAACAATTGAAAATTACTGTTTAAAAAAGAACTACCATCTGAACCTTATACCTAAGTTGACAATTTAATTCACTCACAGTAGAACAGGAGGTGCTTATGAACTTACATGGAAGTGCTTATGAATCATAAGAGATACATTCAAATCACTACCTTATGATTCCATTTACATGTAAAATATAAAACTATAAAAAATTTTAAAAATATGAGAATGTCTGGGATCTGGAGCCATGAAAGAAGTTCTTAGATTTGACACTAACATGATTCTTAATAGGAAATAGTAATAGTAAATTGAACTTTATCAAAATTATAAACTTTTGCTCTGAGAAAGACTCAATTAGAGGATGAAAATCCAAGCTACAGACTAGGAAAATTATTTTCAAATTACAAATCTCATCAAAGAACTTGAATCTATTATGACTAGAGCATATAAAAAACTTCCAGAACATGAAAGTAAGAAAAGGAGCACTTCACATAAGGAGTGGGGAAAAGATATGAACAGGCATTTCCCCAAAAGGGATGCAGAGTTAAAAATAAGATCGTGAAAATATATGCAACATCATTAGCCGTTAAGGAAACGTGAATGTAAACCACAGGCAGATATTCCTACATACCTTTTAAAACTTCTCAAGCCAGGTGTAGTGTCTCAGAGCTTCAATCTCAGCACTCTAGGAGCCAGGTGTAGTGTCTCAGAGCTTCAATCTCAGCACTCTAGGAGACTGATACAGGAGAACTGCAAGTGTGAGCTAAGCCTGGATAGCTTACTGACCTAGTGAGACTCTCACAAAATCAAAACTTAAAAAAAACAAAGACTGGGGATATAGCTCAGTGTGAAGGCCCTAGGTTCAATCCCCAGCATCACACATACATTAACACATAAAGTCTCAAATAAAAATTTTAACACTATTAACTACTGGTAAGGATGTAGAAAACTAGACAATTCCTATTTACAAATAAGATTATTCTAAAATTTATATGAGAAAATAAAAGCTAATAGCTGTTACAATGTTGAAAGAGTAAAGTGGGATGAGTCATACCCAAATTCCAGATGTATTGTACAACTATAATAATCATATATGAAACAATATAATAATAAACTATTGCATAAATATGGTAAATGTAAAATGTATGGTCACTGTGGAAAGTAGTTTGATAGTTTCTTTAAAAAACTAAAATTACTTTAAACTCTAGCAGTTGCACTAGTAGACATTTATTGCTGAAAAGTATAAACTTAGATCCTATGCAATCTGTTCATAATAACTAATGTTTTTAGTAGCTCTTCATAAGAGCACAAAACTGAAAACACTCAGAGATCTCCTTCAAAAGCTGAATGGTTAAGCAAACCGTGGTGTATCTGCTTACGTCTTGCTACTCAGCAAGGAAAAAGAACATACTGTTGGGTCATGCCACAACCTGCCTAAACCTCCAGGAAATTATGCAGAGTAAAAAAATCAGTCCCAAAAGGTTACATACTTTATAATTCCATGTATGTAATATTCTTGTAAAATTATAAAAATGGCTGGAAGGTTAGTAGCTGCCAGAGATTGCAGGCTGGATGCAGGGAAAAACAAATGGAGGTGGTGTAGAAAGGCAACATGAAGAACCCTTGCAACGACCAAAGTATATCTTGATCATATCAATATGAATGTGCTGTTTGTGATACTGTATTGTAGTTTTTCTAAATACAACCTTTTTGGAAAAGTTTGGTAAATGTATATGAGATTTCTGTAAATTATTGTTCTACAACTATATATGACTGTAGTTATTTCAAATAGTTGTGGGAAAAAAACTAGATTCCAAAAGATCTCAAATTCACTCTTAACTACACAAACACAGCTACTTTTTCTTTACCATATTTGGATTTGATAAATTGAAGCATTAAGTACCTAACAAATAATTTAAAAAATCGAATTACGTTTTTCAGAGTGATGATCATTCAGTTGCTCTCCTAGTCTGCCTATAACGTGTAACACTTCAGAGCAGTACTTGCAATGTAAACAGTGTTCCCGCTTTGAACATTCACAACACTGAGACATTATTTGCTGATATGTTATTTTTCCATATGCAAGCTGGATGAAATTCTATATCTTTCCTATAAGCATTATTCACATTAAATTGATATTTTGTTCTGAAAAAATAAACAGTTCAAATTTTCATTTACTTTCCTTCCAGTTAAAAGGAAAGTTCTGGAGAAAACAGGGCAGAAGTCAAACATTTGCAGCGTCAGGCAGTTTGGTTTTGTTAGGGAGTCATTGCATGACTTGGGACTTTCCTTCACATGTCTCAGGACATGTGGAAAGCTTTCCTCCCTGATTTTCCTTCCAACTTCTGTTCCTGAGAGCTCCTTCATTCACCCTTTCTATCAACTACTATTTCCCTTTTGTGCTTTTCTATGTATTAATTCTGGGTCTTTCTGCATTGCTACGCTCTGTCTCAAAATCACACAAGTAGAAAAAACTTTTTGGACCCCATAAAACCAACTCAGAAAATCCTTGAGAACATCCCACGGCACAGATATGATGCCAAAAGTGTTCATAATTCCCAAGTGACTGCAACAGATATTTTTACTGGATATGTCTGAGAATAAGAGATTTATTTTCCCCATACAGTTTTTATCAGTAGGGCAAAGGTACAGAACAAATATCAAAGAACATTTGAGGACAAACATATTTACATAAATGCCAAAACACATTTTAGTCTTTATTTTTAGACTGCTACCATGAGAAATATTACTTTGTTTTATGTATACCTCTTAGGGGCTGGGGATATATATAGCTCAGAGGCACAAGCACCTGCTGGCAAGCACAAGGTCCTGAGTTTGATTCCAGTACCAAAAAATAAAAAAGAAAAGAAAAAGAGTATCTCTTAGGGTTGATTTTGCTTTTTCATGTGATTTAAACATGGGTGGGGAGTTATGTAATGTGTACTTGAAATTCAAAGTAACGTATCTGCTGTTTAAAAAAAAACCCTATGATTCCTTTCAAAGGAAAAATAAAAAGGGTGCCTGATGATTTTGCTTAAGGACTATGGTACTAGATAAAAATTTATATCGGTTTCAAACTGATGTAACTCTAAAAGGTTTTCAATCTCCACCTTCCTTTTAGGAGACATTGTCAGCTTAAAATTAATTATGAAAATATGAAACAAATCAAAAGACAAAACAAATCAGGCTGTTAAGACAAACATTAAAAATCAAATTATGCTCTCAAAATAGGCAATTTACAGCTTGGAAGGGTAATTGGCAAACCTGAAATGCATACAAATAGTTGAAATTACTGATGCAAGTGGTGTATTACCTATTGGAGGGTATAATTGGACAACGACTCTTGAGAAAGGATAGAGGTTCTATTATTTTTCATGATTTAACAGCAAAATATGGCATAGCACTCTGTCTAAAAAAGACTGAAGGAGGATTAAATTGAAGAAAGAGCCTTAGCCGAAAGAGAAATGGGTGTTAAAGCTATATGTCAGGGAGAAGCATAGATTGGTTTTAAAGTTTTACAGTCTCATGTTAAATGAACACTCTCTCCGGAGGCAGCTACTGACCACAATATTTCAATAAATCACTGAAATAGGTCTAAGTTACTGATTTTGGAAAGGAGGACATGATACAGCCAACGTGACAGCCGAGTGATTAAATGTGGTGTTTAGAATCATCTCAGAGATAAAGTTCCCTGGACATTTACACATTCCCTCACCCAGTCTTATTGCAGATCCTAAAACAAAGAAATCACTATCTGTATGTTTAGAAATCTTTATATTGCCAGTATATTCCTTTGTGTATTGGAAAAGTATTTGCTTGAAATGACAAAATTTACTATTTTGATGGAAGTAATATGGGACAGGAGGTAGCAGCCAAAGTTGGCCCTGAGGAGAATGTTGAATGGCAGGAGAGAGGCCAATCCCATACAGCTCTGCTAGATGTTATCTTCCGCGTGGCTGCTCATCTTTCCTGTCAGTCCTTGCGCACTCCTGTCTTCTACCTGTCTGCCTGTACCTGTGACGGCCCTCTCACTGCACTCTGGTAATCCTTCCACGGCACAAGCATCTTCTTGCTGTGCAGACAGATTCCGCCACATCCAAAGTTTCTCAGCTTAGGTAGCAAATATTCTTGTGACTGGGAAGGTTATTAATTTTCATATGTGTTTGATACAATTTACAGCAGAGCACAGTTTTTTTTTTTCTTTAGCAGTTTTATTGAGGTAGGACTGGTTTGCAATAAATTGTTCAAATTTAAAATGGTAAGTTGCTAATTTTTGACAAATATTTACACCAGTGAAGTCTTCACTACAATCAAGATAAGAAATTTATGTATAACCTGCTACTTTTGCCTAATACTCTTCTCAGTATCCTCCTTCCCTTCAGCCGTAGGCTATTGGTAAAAGATCTACCACTGAAAAGTGTTTGTCTTTTCTTGACTTCTGTGTAAATGCAAACACAGGGGGTACTACTTTTGTCTGAATTCTTTCAATCAGCACAATTGAGATTTATCCATTTCCTCAGGAATAAGCATTCATTCTATTATGCTTATTATGGGTTGAGTGGTATTCTATTGTATGAAAATGCACGTTTGTTCATCCATCCATCAATCACTAAGCATGGCTTGGTCTACAGTTTTTGACTCAGGAAAACTGTAAGTGGAATGGTTGAATCACATAATGTTTAGCTTTTAAGACACTGAAAAACTGTTTTCCTAAGTAGTGTTACCACTTTACATTGCCACTAACAATGTATGAAAGTCTTAGTTCCTCTGTATCTTTCTCAAGATTTTGTGTGGTCAAATTTTACTTCAACTGCTCTGGTTAGTATGTATTTGTACCTCTTTTCTCATTTGTGTTTTTCTTTTAACTAATCATGTTGAATATCTTTTCAAGTCTTTTTTTTGCCATTCTTTTATTTTCTTTAGTAAACTGTCTTTAAAATTTTTTGATCCATTTTCATTGTGTTTTTATTTTCTTAAATTGTTCAGCATAAGAATTCTTTATATACTCTGGATATGTCTCTTATTTATGTGCTATGCAAATTCTTTCAATTTATGGCTTATTTTCCATTTTCCTGATATTGCCGTCTGATAAGCAGGTGTTTTTAATTTTGATGAAGTCCAATATCAAGATTTCACGGATAAATTTTTAGTCATATTGCAAAAAGTTGCCTTAGTGTAGAGTCATGAAGTTTTATAAGTTTTAGTTTTACACCAATGTCTATAATTCATTTCAACTTTATACTGAGATCTATAACCCATTTTGAGTTAGTTTTGGTGTATAGTATAAGGTAGACTTTGAAGGCTTTCCCCTCTCCTTTTATTTTTGCATATGGTTGTCTAGTTGTATCAGTACAACTCTTCAAAAAGATTATCCTTTTTCCCCTGTATTGATTCCATGTCAGAGATTTTAGTGGTAACTCGCAGACAAAAGATATACACTGTACAATATTTGCGTGGTAGGATACATTCAAGAATCACATTATTATTCATTTTGTTAAGGTCTAAAATGAATGCTGATAATAAATCCATAGTAAGTTTCAGTTGATCACCAAAGACTTTGATAAATGTCCTGAAGTACAATCAACCTTAGAAAATGGTTATGCATAAGAGAATGCATAAATGAACACATAGTTTATTAGCATACGTGGATCTCTTTTTAAATGTTATTTTCTGGGACAGTCATTTCATTCCTTTGACTGTTGAATTCTAGTAATATTTTACTGAGAGTTAACCAAGTTTTTGCCAGCAAGGGCCAAAGTGTCTACTGGATTTTGTTGCTTTTAAAAAATATTTTTGGCCCATTGTTTATAAGGTTCCTAATAGTGTCTGCAGAAGGTTTGGTTTTTAGTCACCAATAATGGGTAAAAGTGACTTGGTATATATGTGTTTGAAATTTTTCACCCTTTTGTGATCATTTCACTCGTTCATTCACTTTTGCTTCCTGGGTCAATCTCAAATTATCTGAATATAAATTCTGGCATTAGCGTCCGTCTGCTTTGAGGAAAACTCAAGAGATGACATGGATGAATTGTAGACATACCTTCTCTGAAGACCTTTCATTCCTTCACAAAGAGGGTTCCAGGAATGAATTAATTTTTTGATAACCTGGGTTCATAGAAACTTAGTTCCAAACTGAGTAAATCCTAGTTTATTTCAATTTTGGACAGAATTGAAGTTTATGTATAAATTAAAATGCTGAAGATGTGTTATTCTTCCTTAAACTTCTTTTTCAGGACATTTATAACAAAATTTCGTATGCAACAATGAAATGGAAATCTGGCTACCTGAAAACTTAAACAAATACACAGGTATTTGAAACATACACTCTGGCCACCACACACATTTCAATACCTTGTAATATTTGTCCCAAATACTAAATTCAAATCTTTCCCATTCTTAAAATAGGTATTAAAATATAAGATTCAGAATAAATTTTTATTTGGTATAAAAATGCTATATTGTTATTTGCTTTACTTCTCCTATTATTTCTAGATCAAAGATGATACCTTGAAATTTTACATGAAATCCTACAAAATTCAGGCTTAGAGAATTTGGAAGGAATAGAACAGACAGTTAGAAATAATGGACAGAACACACAGTAAGGTACATACATATCTGTAGCTGCTTTACTGTGTAGTACCTAATGCACATTTTTATTTTTTAAATTTATAGCTAGTTTTTGTTTTTGTTTTTTTTTTTTTTTGAGACAAGGTCTCTCTATGTGGTTCAGGCTGGTCTTGAGCTTACTATGTAGCCCAGGCTGGCCTCGAACTTGCAACAATCCTCCTTCTTCAGCCTCCCGAGTGCCGGGATTACAGATGTGTGCCACCACGCTTGGCTTAATGGCTAATTTTGATGCCAATATTATGGGTTCTATTTTGATGCTACTTAAAGAACAGGATTTGATTCATTGTGTCATATGTCTATCAGTCTAGTGCAGAGCTACTCCCCCAGTTTGCATTTCACCTGTATCAACCTAGGTCTTACAGTTTTATTGTGATTACTGATTGTTTTCCCTCTGGTTTTTGCTCATTATGCATTCTTTTTTCTTTTTCTGCAGTTGGATAATATTGTCTTGGTTATTCACTCCTCAAGTTTCTTTTTCAATTATTTTATGCACTTTAGTTTTAATCAATTAATTTTCCAAGCTGTAAATTACCCACTTTGAGATTGTAATTTGTTTCTAATGTATGTCTTAGCACCATGATTTGTTTCATATTCATAATTAATTTTGAGCTTTAAAAATAAAACTGCATGACAAATCATTATGGGCAATGCCATTGCAATACACTGCAAAGCTGAAATTTGTCACAAAGGCAAACTTCCTTTTTCATTTTGATGCTTTTAAGAAAAGTCTTCACAGTTAAACAATAGGTGGGACTGAGTCATAACATTCTCAGGAAATAGCACCCGCATTTTCACATTAAAGTAGCACAACTAATATCTAAGTGATTGCATGGATATATGTGCTATATCCTTAACTATTACTGAGCAACAAGCCACTCCAATATTTAGATTTTTAAAACAATACCAAGGAATTATTTTTCATAATCTGTGTATCAGATAGGCTTTTTTGTTGATCTAGGGGAGGCTAGTTGATGTTTTTGGGCTTGCTTTGCATTTGTAGCCACTTGACAGGCCAGCTGGGAGGCTCTGCTTCTGGGTATTGATTTATTGTTGTTGAGGCGTTGGGGGAACTGGGCCACATCTCTTAACCTCCTAAACCTAGCTAGAGATTGCTCATAGAGCAGGTGCAGGGCTTCAAGAGCAAGGAAGAAATTGTGGAAAACACCTACAACCAAGGCCCCCACATAGTACATCATTTTGACTACATTTTACTTACTAAATCAACTTATAAGATTTGATTCAAGAGAGGGAGATAACGAATCCACATGATAAAAGCAACAGGCATAGTTATTTTGCAGGAGACTCAGATTCAAAGTGAAAAAGCACTGTGGCTATTTTTTAGATCTACTTTGTTCAAAGAAATTTTGAGCTGTCAATCAAACTTTCAGTTTCCAAGCTCTTGATCTTGATGACTGATCTCTAGCTGCCCTCATCTTCTTATCTTGTTCATAAAGTCTATCTCTGAAAACAGATACTTTGTGCATGCAGATATGTTGATATTTTCAATATCCAAGAGATTCTAATACCATTCAGCAGTACATATTTTTCCATGTGAAAACTATAGGAGTTAGAATAGTACATAACAAAAAAGTTAAAATAAATAAAAGATGTGACCCTTTTAGGTTTATAAATGCATAATATTATCTCACATAAAAACAAAATTCATGCCGTAAATCTGCAATGCTGGTTTTAAATGTGGTCACTCTCAATTTAGATTTCTTCAATTCTGATTCCAACTCTGTCTCTTATTGTGATCATGGGCAAGTAATTTCTCTTTTTTGAGCTTGAATTTTCTTATTTGTTTAATGGAGATAATATTTTCAATTTGAGGGTAGAATGAAATTAAATATATGAAACAGAACAATGTTTGACAGAAAAGTATTCAATAATGAATAGATAATTCACTTATGAACCAAAGGTCCAGTGTGAACTATCAGGTGACCATCCCTTAGGCTCCATTTTGTGATGTATTTAATGAAATGTGACTGTAGTGGATTGATAACTGGTGGTCAACTTATAACCCCCAGCTGAACTGAGTGAGTGGTACTGGGTGTGGGAGGCCCACCTGAGGACTGTTCCCAGCAGCATAAGAGGCAGACCACCTGGAGAAGAAGAAGCAGGCTGTTGGGAGCTGAGAGAGGCTGTTGGGAGCTGAGAGAGACCATGGGGAGCTGGCTTTCCGATGAACTTGGCTGTTTTCATCCTCTGGGGAGCTCGGGACCTCACTGGCACTGAGAATGGCTTTGGTTCACTTTGGAGAGCTCTGGTCCTCACTTGAGCATAGCTTCCTGGTTTCAGAGGGGAAGATGGTGCACTGCCAGCCTCCTAGAAAAGCTTGCTGCATTGGCTTCCCTGATGGGAACTTGGCCATCCTGATCATCGGAGGAGCTCGGGACCTCACAGTTGCCAAGGATGGCCGTGGTACCTTTGGGGGAGTTGTGGTTCTTCTGAGCATCAGTTCCTGGCTCCAGTGCAGATCCCTCAGCCTACTAGCACAGATCCTTCTTCCTGCTGGCATAGACTTTGTAGATTCCACCACTGACCTTTGGGCCTTCCCAGCAGATCCGTGAAACAGGCCTGCATGAGACGTTGTCATGGGTTCTGGGCCTCCAGTTGAATTCATGGGAGGCATTGTTATGAACTGTGGGTATTCAGCTCAGCTCATGTAGGACATTGTTGTGGGATCCAGGCCCTCAGCTGGATTCCTTGGTCTTAGTGTGTGGACAGATTTCCTGCACTCTTTTGTATACTGTTCTTTGGGTGACTTATAAATAATCATATAAAGTATGTGTCCTGTATCATGTTGTTCCCCTTGCAAAATAAGCCCCAAACCAATACAGTGACTACTAGAAGGGGACCATGTTTTGGCCTTCAGTAAACAGCATGGATTCACTGAATGAAAATGAGACTCACAAAGTGTTCAATTTATATTTCAAAGTGAAATAAGACTTAAACTTGGCACAGTAGGTATTTGTCTATCTCCTACCCTGTCAGTCCTTGCAGTATGTACTACGATACAAGGAGGAGTGAGACATGGTCCCGGCAATAAGGTTGGAAATATTCCCCCTAACTGTTCTCAGGGTACCCAGACGGATCACCTTTATTCCAAACTGGTTCAAGGGGATGTTTTATAATTTAAACAATACCACTCACATTTTTTCTAGTTACCAATAGAGGAGAAAAAGTATGTCATAAAATGCAGGTTGTGTTGTGGGGACTGAAAGGAGGCTGTGTGTTAACCACTGCAAACATCTTCTTGGACTCTCTGTGAAATGCGCCCCCGCTTCCCCCGCCATTCTCAGTGAAGGGAAGGTATTTCAGGAGAGAAAGAAAAACAACTAGTCAAGCAGAATGAGCACATTAATTTGAGGCGTGGGGGAAAGGAGCGGAAAAGTGACAGTTGAGGGAAGAGATTAGGTCCATTTTCTAGAATAAGAATGGTCAACATTATGTGCTGCTTTCATTAGATGTGAAGGGACTATTGACAAAACCACAGAATATTTCTAGGAAAACCGAGGGAAAAAAAATTAAGAAATATGTTAGATGTGCTATTCTAGACCAAGGAATACCTATTAAGAACACTGAACTTTATAAACATTGACTTTCCCAAATGTTCATCTAGTGGTTATCATTAATCTTAATAACATTTTAATAATATAATAAATTTATGAAATATTAAATTAAATTTCTACAACAGTCCTTAGCTTATTTGATATAAACTACAATGAGAAATAGATTGAAAGGAAAGCATATGTATGGCTTTGTTTGAAGAAGGAGCTGCTATCCTTAATTCTAAGGGTAAAAGAAGTTATCACATACAGTTACAAATTCCCTGTGAGGAATGTGGTCATTATGTATACCTAAATTGTACCAAAAAACTTAAATGAAATAAGACCAAAAATAAACAAATTTTAAAATCTATAAAAAAAGAAGTCCAAGACTTAGAAATGTATCCCAAGTATTTACTGTGCTCAGTAATTGTTAATCACTTCCCAAACCTGTGATATCATTGTTTTTCAGTGAACTCAAATACAGGCAAAATAAAATCTAGAGTATTATTCTCATTTCTATATGTAAAAAGATTGTAATTTCTTGTAATTCAACAATTCTGTTTCTACCTGTGCTTACTATGTTTTATTAGTAAACCTAAAAAACAAAAACTGTAGCATAAGAAGGAAAACACTTAATCAATGAGAGCTTTATTTAAAGATCTGTAGGTTAATTTTAATGTGAAAATTTGATTATTTATATGACAGATAGTGACATATTTGGGTGCACTGAAGGTGATTTTAGTGGGATTCATTTCTTATATTAATAACATTCCCTAAGATTCCATTAGGAAATACCTAAAAATAAATAAGAAATGGAGGTAGGAGAAGATGGAGGAGAGAGTAGGAATCTAATTCTAGCTCTGAGACATACAATTCATAGTTTTATTTTGATGAAATGCCATCTTTGGTACTCAATTTTTCCTGCAACAACTGAAGACAGTGTTCACTTTGCTATAACTCTCCCTCCTTGCCTTATCTCTGTTATCTTTCTCCACCACACATTTATGTTCGGCAGCTCAGACTAACTACAAAATAGAAATACATTTCATAGCAGCTGCTAGCATAATACTAAAAATATACTTTTTTTTTCCTTCCTGAATTTCCAACCTTCTGGGCTTCTTTCCAGTGTTAAATTCTGAGACTGGATTTACTAGGATGAGAACTCCAATAAAGGGAGAAAGAGGTATTGCATTTTAAGATAATTTCTTTCCTAAACACTCCACAGGGCAATAATTCTGGAATTTTATAAAACACATCCATTACCTTCCTCAAAGCTTTCTCCCAAGTGTTTCCTTCTAGTTCTAGCTTAGCCTTTCGCCTTCTTCCATATCCACTGTTTGATCGTTGAGCTCAGTAAAAACAGTACATTCAGAACTAGAGAGCTGCGGGCGTTTGCAACAAGGCAAATATAAACAATAGTAACACTTAACCTTGTGTGTGTTAAATTGAGATTCCAATCATTCTCGCACAAGGGAGAACCCTCTGTCCAGTGAGGCTTGGTCTCCCCTGGATCTTAATGTCATATTACCGCAACTAGAGAATTCCTTCGCTTTTCAGAATGACAAGTGTCTTAGTTACCTAGTGATGAAAGCCCCACACCCATCCCTTCTTGACAGAAACCCTTTCCCCAGCATCACGCCATGGTGCATACCCTTATTCAGATGTTGTTTGAATAACTGGCTGTATATGTTAAGCTGTTATTCTCCAAACAGCTTTTCTTTTTCCTTCTCCTCTCCCCATCACTTACTCTTCTGCTGTTGTTCTGTTAAAGGAAAATAAAGAAAAAACATTTTTCAGCTCTACTTAATCTGGCAAGTAAGCATTGGAGCTACTGATCTTCAAAGACTGCCAAAAATTCGACCTAGTTACTGCTCCTTTTTGTGGCATCTTACCGTGTGATTGGTGGCACTTTGGAACACAAATTCACAGTTACCAGAAGTTAGGTTTATCGCTGTTGCAAAACCACTGAATTCTGATCCAGAATCTCACAAACTGCTGAATGCCCATACACATGCAGCCTGTCCAGATAGACTAACCAGGAGGGAAACACACAATGCCAGGGAGGAAGAAACTAGGTGCTCATGACTCAGAAACAAATAAGTCATTTTATTGGGAACGTTGAAGGAGAGAGAGTTGTAACCTTTCAGAAACCCTGTGTTCCAGCAGTATGACACTGAAATTTTTGTACTGCCAGTTATTATCACTAAGTGGTGGAATATTGAAAAACAAATGAGTCATTTGGAATGTGTTCTTATTTTTTTTGTTTTTATATTTTAATGTACTTTAAGATGCAACAGCTTCACGGTCTTTTTCTTTTTCCCTGCACTAAATTTCAAGTGATCCCTGATTAGCAGATGGATAGATACGGAAACATCTACTTCATCTGCAGAAATCACTTTTAAGGAAGGTGATTAAAATACATTCAATACTCAAAAGTTCGTGGTTTAAAATGGGAAAATTTAACCTTCCCCCCAAAAAAGAATTGACTGTTACTAGGACAGTAAATATTTGTTAGCCACTCACACTTTCCTACTTTTACTACGCATTTGATTTCTACAGCCTTAAATAGTCTCCATCCACTACCTACAGCTAAAGATCAAATCCATATGTGCTCTATGTCTCGAAGGTGGTTTTCTTTTAATTACCACTCCTCCCTAGCCTCATCAGCCCTTCTGTCACCCTCTCAACAAAATCGCCTAACGTTTTATTTCTGCCACACTTGAAACACATCCCACACCGCCATCTTGAAGACTTCTCTACCTTTGAATGGCGGGCCTGTTATGTTTATCTTTGTGTTGTTTTGTGCTTCTGGGAATCTACTAGTGACTCTAGAAAATAGTGTGGAATTTACAAAATAGTGTCTTATTTCTAGTTTTCTAGCATTTTATTGAAAATTTCAACACGTACTAAAAATGGAATACATATTTTCCTTGCAAGCAGTTTACAATTTGCATTTTCAATGAGTCCGGGACTGACAGAATTGTGACAGGACCTGAAATTATTTTGTGGGTTCAGAATGAACCTATTAATAGCTTTTCAGATCATTCATTCTGTCAGAGCTACATTAAGTAATAAGGAAGTCAGGAATGTTTGGACAAGATAAAACAGATAATATGAAGCCTGATGGACTTGAATTAACAGCTTCCAGGAAATCTTAGGACAGAGACTTGACTGCAAATGGGGAGATGTCAGCTTTCGTTCCTTTTGCATCCTGCTTTGGGACTGGCCAATGTTTCACTTTTATTTTGTCAAAGAATGTCCCCAGAACAATCAATATTGAGGAAATCTGGAAATTTTGACTTTTTACTTAACAATTAAAGCACTTCTATTAGTTTTCACATGGTCCAAAAGGAAATCTAACTATTTAGAGGACTAAAAATAAGTTAAAAGGCTAGTTTTGGAGAAAGAAATTAGAGAATAAATATACAGTATGAAAAAGTTTAAACTGGGTAAGTTGTTTTCAAGATAAATGAATGCTTGGATCTTCTTTAAGATTTTATTCTCATATATATTTTATGAGTTTCTGCATGTTCTTATATGTTATAACAAAATACAAAAGTGATTAAGAATACTAATAATTTACCTCTACTGCAGTTTGTAGACTCTTCTGCCTAGAAGGTGCACCCTTTCACTTTATTGTTGTAATGTATTTTCCTTACATTTGTCTGAAAGGAATCTTATGCTTTCACTCCAAGCAGGAGATACCTACTTAGGATAGTCACAAGCTGAGGACCACAATTTAACAACCAATAACTGGCAAAGGAAAAATAATTTTAAAAAATCCTCCAAGTGAATCATATAACTAACAAAAATAAACCAAAAAATAACAAAAAATCCAGAATAACTTTCAGTTAAAGTATGAAATGAACAAATCTCAGGTAAGGCATATGAGCACGAGTCAGACATTTGAAAAGATTTAAGATCTTCCTTCCTCCTTTTGAACATATGACAGTACTAGAATAATCATCCTACTCTACTTTCACGTATTAATTCTTTGCCATGTACTGATGACATTACATCAATATAACAGCTTGTATAATACCTCTTCTATAATACTCTACTTTTTTATGTGCCATGGCTGGCTTAGGACCCCAACTGGACGTGTATGGACAATATAAAAATAAGAGAAAATTATAGAAGAGTTTTGTGCTTAATTTTATCCAACTGGTTCCAGAAGTTGCAGGAGTAATAAGGAATTCTAACAGTGAATTAATAAAGAATAATAAGTAATATATACACACTTCCAAAAAGAAAAATAGTATGATGCTTTTTCAACAGATGGTATTACCCTCACGTGAGGGAAGCTAAAGGATGTCATATATCACAGAACACCCACTACACTTCTGGGCCTTAGAGAAGAAATTGAAAATGTACGTGCAGTAATCTCAATGACCAAGGTTATCCAAGCAATAGTTCATCATACTAATAAATGTCTGGAAGCCAATGGCTGCTATTTTGAGCATCTCTTGTAATTGCAGAGGTCAAAAGTAACTTGTGTGAATCTCATGGTGTCTCAATAACTTGAGTGTTATTTATGCAAGTTTTTCTTTTCCTAAAATGTGTATACATTTTTTGTAGCCTCTGTATTTAATGTGTAAACTTAATGAGCCCACAGGTGGGCCCTACAAGATAATAAGACTCATAAATGTTTGACTTTGCCATACTTTCTCTATCGGTGCATTTCAGACACCCTCCCTGATTTTAGAGCAAGTCATTCAGATGACAATGAATGGTATTACACACACAACTCAGGCAGATTATTGTGAAATGCCAGTTCCATTATAGCTATGTGATGAGGAAAATCTTGTTTTTGGATTAAAGCATTTTGAATTTCTGTAGATATTGTTGATTAGATGAAGAAAACTATCTGAGGTACTACTGTGTGGATTCAAAACTGGTTTCATAAAGGCTGATTTTCATGAAACCTAAAACTATGACAAAATTATCTACTACAAAAGACTAAATGTACCTGAACAAAAGTGTGCAGATTTCTGATTAGAAAGAAGTGTTAGCCTCTCGTCACAGGCTGCTGAACTTCAAAGGGAACTAAAATGGGGAATGCTTTTTATGACAACCTCCTTAAACCTGATTGTCATATAAGCCTTGTGTTTGTGAAGCTGCTAGTCAGGTAGCATTGAGATCCTCCTTTTCCCTCTTTTTTTATTCTGTTTTGTGTGTCTGTGCATGTGTGTTTACATGTGTGTGTAACAGTAGTGAGTGAACAAGGGGACATACATACATGAATACACTAGATATACATAAAGATGTATTAAAACATGCAATTTCAGGACCTGCTTTTAAGAGATTTAAAATGGAAGCTTGGAGAGATCAACACTGCATAATTGGAGTGGGCTGTAGGGAAGACAGTAGAGGATGAGGAAGGGTAGAAGGCACAAATGTTTAGAAAAAAACATTTAGGCAGAGGATGGGATAAAAAGAAATATCGACAATTATGGTTCATTCAACTTAACCATGACTCCTCCTTTGCTTTTGTCTGCACTTGCTGTCTTACAAGAAAAAGACAAGTCAGTGAGGACTCAACTGCATTCATAGTTCATGATTTGAAACAGTTATATTATCTATCAGGAAGGTCTTATTCTACATAAAAATATTTGGTCATAATTTTGCTCATCTCAGTTTTGCATTATGTACTTTTTGGTGCAAATTGCCATGTGAATTGGTTCAAAAGCCTTAATAGCCAACAGGTTTAACCCTTGTTTTATTCCATTCTCCTTTCTCCCACAGCACATATTCAGAAGTTGCCATACTGAGTTCTGAGTAGTCCTGATGGTACAAATGTTTTTTGTTGTGTTCTCATCAGAAAGCCTGATGAGATAATGTGGTATCATTCTGAGGTCCTAGGGAACCTGGGCTTACTGTTTGTCCTACCTGACCCTTTGTACCCTGCAGAAGAGAAAAAAGAAGTCTCATATATAGGAGTATGTACATAATGCATATATATGAGTGAACATATATGTAAATAGTTATTTCCCATCTTGTTTGATGATACTTCCAAAACCAGGAAGCAGCCAACTCTGTTTCCCTGGTTTTACAGTCTATCCAATGCACCATGTATTTCCTGCAATCTGGCCTTTAGAGCAGCCATCTATCCTGTAGCTGCATTGATCAAAAAGGGACTGACCAGGGTCATTTCAGAACCATGTTTAGTTCTACTGAAACAATATGTATGCTTACATAGCAAAATGTGTTGAACTTTCTAAATTGAAGACTGCATCTTTAAGTAGAGATCCTATTGTCAGTCCCAAAGGAACACATGTTATTTCCTTTGCCTCTGTCTTCGAAACAGTTATATCTCTGCCAACCCCTTTACCCTTCGCATGCGGCCTAAGGGGCCTACTCTCTCACAGGCTGCCGTAAAAGTCTTCCTCACCAGTAAACTCTGTATTAATATTGTGATATAATAGTGACCTTACTTACTCCCTGCCCTTGGGCACTCTGTCCCAGGATCAGTATTTAATATTTAATTGTCAGTCACCACATTATCTATCAGTCACAAATATATTATGTCAAAAATTAATAAAACAAACTTGCTATTTAAAAACCACCATTAGTACATTTAATAAAGTATGTCCAATTTGATGAAATATTATTTAAAGGAAATCTTATAGCAATTCTAGATATCTTATTAAAAGTGAATCTATTTATTGCTAAAAGCATAAAGCCATAATTCACCATTAGTCTCTACCACAAGCCTCCCTTACTGCGTATCACCAAAGCCGTAGACTGTTTATTGGTGTATAAAAGTGGTAGACAAGTTGAAAGCTATAATAACAGAGAGATACATATATACAGAGAGATATCTAGATGTCCCCCAAAGCCTCAGGCAATCAGAAGTGGGGCTTTTGGGAAATGAGCATGAGGGCATTCTGCTCACTGGTGCATTAGTCCATGAGGAGTTTATAGCTAACTGTGATGTTAAGAGGTGAGACAGTCAGAGCAGTGGGGCCCCGGGAACACGGCCTGGAGGGGTCCGTCTTCCTCCCCAGCTGCTCATTTCGCTTTCTGCTTTCAGCCTGCCAGGAGGCAAGCACCATTCCTCTGTCGTGCCTCTGTCATGCTGCTTCTCATTTGGACTGGCCAACGATGGAGTGAAAGCGAGCCAAAATCAACTCTTTTTTCCTTTAAGTTGTGGGTGTCGGGCATTGTGTCTTAGCAACAAGTAAAACAAGTGACTATGACTGATATTCAGACAATCTGAGAATTCTAAAACAAAGAAATATAGATAGGCACAGAATAAGTTGGATAGTTACATAAGGAAATAATAATTTAGCTTCATTTGATGCAAATAGTCCTTATTTTCTATGAAAATAGCCCCAACAATAACAAAAGATACTATACTAACAGTGCAACTGCAAAAGAAAACACATATTTTCCACATAAAATATTTGCCTTTCATTGTCAAGTATACCACTATATTAATTGTATCTTTCTGTACTTTCGTATTATCGAGTCAATATCTCTTATGGCCCCACGATAAGGTCTACACTTTGCCTTCAAAATTTTACAATCTTTTTTGGACAGGTGGTATTTTCTTTCTTTAGATATAGGCCAGCTGATATCTATACTGTATGGGATTTGGGGGGGCATAGTTCCTATTTTAAATAATGTACATGCTGTTTACATTTTTCTAGAAGCCCCACATATTTGCTGCTTAATTTCTTTGATAATACCCATGATACCATCAGGATAAATATGTTAAGAGAGAAATAAAAGCCCAAAGTACGTCAAAGTTCACTTAGCAGAAAGTAAAACATTAAAATTAAGTGTAGGCCTTCTTGTAGGGCCAGAAGTGTTTTTACTGTTTATCTAAAAATTTCCCTGGTAGTAGATAAAGCCTGAAAAATTATTTTGATAATATAAATACCAAAATGCATAAATATTCCAAGCATATGGATAGCTGAGAAGCAAACAGCTAGAGGAAGATGTATTTATACATTTAGTGAACTAATTGGTTTGTGTGACTGTGTCAAGATTATTTTTAGGGTAAATAGTAAGTGTGTTCAATTTTATGATAGTCATAACAGAAATCTGTAAGTATTAACTCCTGAAATTGTGTAAGAAAATGTAATGACTGATTTAACCAAGATAATTCCTAGTTTTCCAAATACACCACAGGTGGAATGGCTTCAACAGGAAACACTTCTTTCCCACAATTGCAGGGGTTGCAAAGCACAAGATCAAGGTAGCAGCTGGGTAAGGAGGGTCCTCCTGGTTTTCTAATGGTTGCCTTTTTGAGGAGTCCTCACATGATTGAGAGAGATCGTATCGTTCATGTCTCTTCTCATGTGGGCAGCTAATGCCATTTCTGAGGACTCCAGCCTTATCAATCAGTTATCTCCCAAAGGCCCCACCTCCAAAGATAAAGTTTGACTGGATTACATAGTGAACCTAAAAAGAATATGTTTAAGGCATCAGAGAAACAGAGGTAGCAAAAACAAAACAGAAAAGTAAAGAATTTAACATGTGCTATTTCAAAGCAAGAGAATGTAGAACTTTATGAAGAGAACCAATATTATGAAGCTTCCTCACACTTATTTTTAATGAACTATTTTGAGGTGCTCTAATTTTCCATCTGTCTTGATGATTTTTCCAAAGGTCCTGCTACAGTCTACTGGAGCATTCATCTGTAAGGTTTTCGGGAAGATGTCAGATGCAAAAGGGAGTCCAAGAGTGCCCAGGCATGTGCAGAAGCAAAGAAACAACACAGAATCAGGGAGAGATCATGTGAAAGAGGCACTGAGAATAGTTATGTGGGAAGGGAGTCAGTATCACCCATCCCTTCTTTTTACTCAGTCCCAACCTTATCAGTTAGTATCTCTGTGAGTGTAGGAAGCTTACTTAAAGTCAAATTTTTCAAGTAAAATAGGGAAATAACAGAGAGGGACACATTCAGAATGTAATATAATGATGTATATAAAGCAATTAGTTCCTAACTCATTCTAAATGCTCAGTGTCACTTTCCTACCAAGATATCATTCCCAAGACCTTCCTGATTCTGTCTCCTTACCCCTCTGGGTCCACGGAAAACAGAGTCCCTATGATTTAAAGAGTTGTGAATATTTAATATAAAAACCCTGAGAAATTGAAGTAAAAATCACAAATAGATTACCTTCTTCAATAGTAGTCTCTTAATTGGAATTATGTTTACCTTATCATTTGGTTATTTATACGTAAATACTCACTAGTGCTAATGTCCCACTACCATTGTTATACTTGCAGCTCTTGTTTATCCATGGAAGTGTGCATGTAAAACACTACTAAGGAAGATGACAGTCAGAAATAATGCCCAGTTCTTAGGTTAGCTAATAGTTTTCATCTTCTCCCCCCTAGTGACATCTTCTGGAGGGTATCACTGTTGTTAAGGCAGATAACGTGCTTCTCACCGAGTTTATGTTAGAAGTGAATAATCCACACAGCAAATACTGCCTCAGTCACAAACAGGCATAGGGTGCAGCTTTCCAGAAGATAGTTTGAAAAAAACCGACCTACTAGAAAAATGTGTACTTTGGGTTTCAATTTTCTAATTATTTTTTGCAATTCATATTTCCAAAATGTTGAAAAGTTAACACAGTTTCAAAGATTCTTTCTTTTTTTTCTCCAGGAATCTTTCTGGCAGTTGCAAGTTCAGAATGCTTTGTGCATTCCAAGCAGTCTTGCCCAGATTCTGCCGCCTGTTCCATCATTCTGGGTATTTAGGGTATAGTTCTTTTCCATATGGGCAGTGTAATTCCATTAAGTAGCAATCCAGCACAGTTACTTTTTTTTTTTTTAACGTTAAACCTCGAAAGTTAATCGTCCATCTGTGTGTAATCATCGATTTCATTAAGCCTTATGGCCTTGTCAGATTATCAAACATTTTAAATGTACTCTTTCTTCACAGGAAACACATAATAATTAAGGGCATGATGGAATCTCAGTTTTTGAGTCCGACTCCAAAGACCCACGGTGGCTTATGTTAATCCTGAGACAAACTTCACCTCCTCCAGATCTCTGAGTTTCAACTCTGACAGCCCGTGTTGATTTGGTTCAACTTGATTTCTAAACAAGCAGGGTGTGATGTTCAAGTGGCAAAGATATCACACATCTTGGTGCTTTTTTGTTTGTGATGCCTAAGTTATGATGGATTTTAGGAATATCGGTCCTCAGCTGTAGCTTGTGTATGAACTGGACTGTATGTACACTTTTCTCTTGCTTGATTTTATAAGTTTTTGTCTTCTCTTATTCCAACAGAGACTAGATTTCAAAAGCCCAGACTCTCAATAAGGAAGTTTACCAAAGGAGGTAGTGTGAGTGGATTTCTTGTCAAATTGAATTTGAATTTTGATTTTCATGAAGTACAAAAATATGCCAATAATTGTCAATAAAGTACTGCCGACTTTCAAGACTTTTGTCCTTATTTAATTAATTAACCATGGATGACAATGAGTCAAAGGAATGAGGCCTAAAAAAAATGAAAATCTAGAATTTTTACACAGGGGGTTGCAAAATACAATGACAAGGTGTGCCAGGACTTTTGAGAGAGTTATTTTGCCATTCCCTTGACATGGAAGGGTCTAATATTATATGTAATATATATAATGTAATAACGTTATCATTATAATAATGTAATAATGTTATTATCACACAACATAATACAGTACATATGATCAGTATATCATAAACATTCCATTACAATAACACAAAATGTGCTGGTGGGCCACTGGAGATACAATCTGCTGTACAGACTCTATGTTTTTCTTTTAATTAGGGAGTATAAAATCCTATTGTCTTCCATAGTCTAAATCTCAGAAACCATCCAGTTTCTGTTCTGTTCCACTTATTTTATTTCAATGTGAAAATTGAAATGTTTGTCTTTTGTCTACCAAATCCAAATCATCTAATTTCTATTAGAATGTGTGTTATATTTCTTGAAGCCACGTGAAGACCTTTGCCCAGTTCTGGAGGGTGTCTGGACCTGCAGAGCAAGCAGGCTTTCTATGGTCTGCTGGCTGGAGAGCGAGGCTTGCAGAGAGGCAATCTTGGCCTCTGTGGAACAGCAGGTCTGGACAGCTTCATTCACTGCACAGCCAACACAAATGCCCTTCCGGAGCAAATCTGGCCCAGAAGGCTGCGCATATTTTTGCCTGGATAGACCCCTCCGTGTTCAACAGGAGCCTCTGTGGTGAGGATGAGGTCCTCCATATTGCCCATACAAAGCCACAGTATGGGACAGGAAATCTGGCTCTTTAACCCTCTGGCTGCTGCACATGACTGTTTGGCTAGCAAAGCAGGAAAATGTCGACAGCCTAAGGTTTAAATGATTAGTAACAGGTTTTTGAGTGATTTTCCCAGAATGTGCTAGTATAAATAGAGGACTGTGAAAGTGTGGTTTGTGCAATTTTTTTTCTTTCCCTTTGGTATTGTGATTTGTTTGTTTCCATTTCTTTTTACGACACATTCCCTTTGATGACTGCGTACACCCAAGCCAAACACCCAAATGCAGTCTGAGAAGAAAGGTGCCTCTCCCAGCACTCCCTAGCCAGGTGTCTACACTCTGAAGGTGAGGAGGTTTTTAATCTCCTAGGCTTTCTAATCTCTCTCCACTTTTGTGAGTTATTTCAGCTGATTCTACTCTAGATTTAGTTTATAGACCAAAATTCAGAAAAGATTATTAAACATTGATATTGAAGCAATATTTGAAGATTTTTCTTTCTTTTAATGATTATTCACTTATTGAAAACTTGATACGTAAGAAGGAATGTCGTGCTTTAAAAAGTCATGAAACTTTTCATGACCTTTAAAAAGTCATGAAACTGAACAATAAATTCATATTGTAAGTAGCGTGGTAGACACTTATACACTGTAATAAAAGGGTTAAAAAGATGACATCAGGGATGAATATAGAAAGGGTACAATTAGAGAAGAAGAAGAAAGCAAGGGGGAAGAGTAGGAAAGGATGAGGGGGATGAAGAGATGAAAATGATCCAAGTGTGTTATAGGCACGTATGAATTGGCTCAAATGTAACCTGTTTATCTGTGTAACTAATATGCCCCTAAAACATGATTGTAGTGACTAGAACTGTCTCCCACTAATGCAAAAGTTTGATCTTAGTTGAGTGAAATAAATCAGATGATCTTGAGAGTCTGCTGATGGGTACAGTTCTATTCAGTAATAAAGCATTGTTTTTTTAAATACATGTATGCAGTTTAGAAAATTTCTGTTATCAATAATTTCAATGACATTCATAGTTTAGAATTTATATGAATGCTTTAAGCACAGTCACATTGAAAGCATTAGTTATCTTTCCATGGGAGGCTAAAACAATATCATTGTCATCACCATGTGTCTCAGATGGAGAAGTTGAGGAGCAGACTATGTCCATCTCAGGTTCGCAGAATGTGTTAGTGGTAGAGCTAAATCAAAACAATTCCTAAGATAACCTATAAATGCAAGCCCATCAGAATCACGGCAGATTTCTCAACACAAACCATCAAGGCAATAAAAACTTGGAGTGTGAGTATTTCAGGTACTGAAAGAAAATAACTTCCAACCCAGAGTGATGTACCCCGCAAAACTATCTTTCAAATTTAATGCAGAAATAAAATATTTTCATGATAAAGAACAACTGAAGAAATTCATGAGTGCCAAACCAGTCCTACAAAGAGTACTAAAAGATATTCTAGAAAGAGATAAAACAGTCCACAATTTCAGGAACAACAGAAAGGAACCACCAAGCAGAGTAAGCAATTAAAGAGAGGGAAAAAGGAGGATCCAACAGCAGGAAAATAACATGACAAAGATAAACCAGTACATATCAGTTATAACCATCAATGTAAACGGTCTCAATGCACCAACCAAAAGAAGCAGACTAGCAGAGTGGCTCAGGAAACAAAAGCCAACTCTATGCTGTATACAAGAAACACATTTAACTCAAAAGGAAATTCAAAGACTGAAAATTAAAGGATGGAAAACAATGCTCCACACAACAGGAACTCAGAAAAAAGCAAGTGTAGCTATTCTGTTTTCAGACAACATGAACTTCAAAACAAGAACAATCAAAGAGATAAAGAAGGTCACTATGTACTTGTGAGGGGAAAGCTGCAAGAGGAAGAGATAACAATCATAAACATCTATGCAGCAAGTATAAGAGCACCCACCTATATAAGACAAATTTTAACAGACATGAAAAATGAAATACAGCAACACAATCATAACAGGGGACGAAAACACACCATTGTCACAAAGAGATAGATTAGCTAGATGAAAAATTGAGAAAGAAATAACAGAACTTAACCAAACTTGTGAACATGTGGACTTAGTAGACCTTTACAGAGTGTTCCACTTAACAGCATCAGAATACACATACTTCTCAGCTGTACATGGGATGTTCTAAAAAATAGACCATACACTAGTACATAGAACATGTTTAAGTAAATGCAGAGGAATTGACACAATCTCATGCATACTATCAGACCATAGTGCAATGAAATTGGAAATTAATGACAAAAGAAAACAAAAAAACTCTATAAACAGTTGGAAATTAAATAATATCCTCCTGAACAACCGATGGGTCAAAGTAGAATTTAAACACTATTTACAATCAAATGAAAATGTACATACAACCTACAGAAACCTGTGGGACACAATGAAAGCAGTCCTCAGAAGGAAATTTATAGCAGTGCACTCCCACCTCAGGAAAACAGAACAAGCACAAATTAACAAACTTATGCTGCACCTCAAGTTCCTACAAAAAGAAGAGCAAGTCAAAACCAGAGCCCAAAGAAGACAGAAAATTGTAAAGCTCAGATTGGAAATTAAGGTAATGAAGACTAAAAAAAAAACAAAAAAAAACAAATTTTGAAAGAATAAATAAAATAAATAAACCCTTAGCCAACCTTATCAAAAAAAGGAAAGAAAAAGCTGAAATAAATGCAATAAGGAATGAAACAGGTAAAATCACTACCAATCCTGAAAAATTCAGATCATCAATACCTACTTTGAAAATCTTTACTCTCATAGGATGGTAAACACAGAGGAAATGGACAGATTTATAGATACATATGAATTAACAAAACTGAATGAAGATATAAAAATCCCGAATAACTCAATATCAGCCACTGAAATTGAGAATGTAATAAAAAACCTTGCCAATAAAGACAAGCCTGGGTCCTAATGGATTCACAGTTGAATTTTACAAGAAATTTAGAGAAGATTTAACACCAATTCTACTCAAACACTTTAATGAAATTGAAAGGGAAGGAATTCTCCCCAACACAATACTGGAGGCAAGTATTATATTGATACCAAAACCAGAGAAAGTCCCAACCAAAAAAGAGAACTACAGGCCAATCTCCCTAATGAATATAGATGCAAAAAT